>NW_026643093.1:0-433764 GCF_028827735.1 Penicillium macrosclerotiorum | reverse complement strand
AGAGGTTGAGACCAGACGTTTCTTGAGATGCTTCGGCATCTTCTTCGCACGCTGCTCACGCTTCTCTTCCTTGACCTTGTGCTTGTGCTCACGCTTGACATCCTTGTCTTCGAAACGTTTGCCGCGAGGTGGCTTTTTCTCAAAAGGATCGCGTTCGCCACTCTCATCTTCAGAATCAGAGCCTGATACAGAAACATCGCCGCTGAAATCTGATTCGGCATCATCATCAGCGGGAGAAGGCTTGCTTTGGCCATTTGCCAGTAGGTCTCCATAGATGAGATCGCCGCCCGCTCCGTCGCGGATCTTCTCGGCATCACGTTCAACGTCGTAAACCTGCTCCAAAGTCTGGGGGATGTATTGCTGTCGGAAGACAGCGGTTTCAACATCTTCAGCATCGTCCTCACCACGTTCAGCACGAGCAATGAATAGCTTCTCAATTGCATCCACCATCTCATCGTCGCCATTGGTGATATCGGCAGGACCATCAGCAGAGACAATGAATTGGTAGATAGTTCGCTCTCCTAGAGTATCAACACCCTTGCGACGGAAGAAATCACTGACATTCTTAATATCCATACGCAAGAACTCCAAGCTGCGAGGATGATCATGCTCCACACTCTGACTGACATCAATGATGTACAGACGCTTCTTGTGATAAAGAATATTATACTCACTCAAATCAGCGTGGACGAGGTGGCATGTCTGGTACAGCACACGCATGTAACCCAGCAATTCAATATACAACGAGCGCCATCGATTCTCAGGTTCGGACATATCAAATTCAACATCCTTGAGACGTGGAGCTGGCAACCCCTTTGAGCTACCAAGAAATCCCATGACGAGGACATGCAGACGAAGGTGAATTGGTTCCGGGGAAGGAATGCCAGCGGCATGAATTCTTCGGAGGTTACGCATTTCCTTTTCGGCCCACACCTTGACCATGGCGCGATTATTGCTCTTGTTGTATCCTTGCCGGAACCGGAATTCACCAGTCACATACTTATCACGGTCTTTGAAGACTAGAATGCTGGTCTTGTAGACCTTGATGGCTCGGTGCTGCGGGGTAGCCTCCTCATCCCCTTCGGGGTATGACATGGCGTGGTAGACATTGGCCTCTTTTCCAGTTGACAAACAGCCGTGAATCTCTGAGACGAGTCCGCGATTGATCATCTGAAGCAGGATCATTCGCGTACGAGGATCCAACACTTGTTCTGATGTAGCACGATCCGCACGATCTCCTCCACGGTTGCCACCACCACCGCCGGACAGACCGGACTGTTGATCGTCGAGCTTGATCTTCGCAGCATGGCGAGTCAAAGACTTTACTTGGTCGTCAATCGAGGCGTATGTGTTGACGGTCGGCTTCTGTGTGTTCGTCTTAGGGTATGTCCACTTGGGAGTGTTCGGGTCGGCAGCGAGGTCATTCAATTTTCGTTGGCGGTTGTACGCCTTAGTAAGATCGGCAGGATTGGAAGACTGGAAGTCTTCTTCGCCCAATTCTTCCTCTTCTTCAAAGATGTCGTCGTAGTAATCATCCTCTTCCTCGAACTCTTGTGGATCGGCAAGTTCTTGCCCCGCCATGACGGTGTCTGCGCTCTCGGGATTCACATATCCCTGGTTGGGCACATAAGTGTGTGATGGTGCGATGCCATCAGCGACACTGGGTGCCTGAACAGGCGTCTCAGAAGCACTCATAATTGCTGTTCAAAGTCAACGGTAGGCACAAAAAAAGAGAAAGAAAATGCGATACCGCAATCACTTTTTTTTCTGTGGATGCCCGCTTCACCGCCCGGCAGAACCCCGCGCCCAACAAGACGCGCTGATTTCGCTCCTCGCGTAGCCTCCTCGCCGTCGCGACCAACTAATCTCCCCGTGTCCGGCTGATTTCTCTCTCTGAGAGAATACTGAACAACCAACAGCCAGTTGTTCAACCCCAACTTTCATTTCCTCCACTTGCGCTGGCCGCGTAATGCGCTGTTCCCTGTGATCAATCGCGTCGCGCGTCTTTCCACGATGTATGTCAAGCAAATAATTATCCAGGGCTTCAAGAGGTACGAGCAACATTCATGACACTCCTTTGACCATTCCCCTATCTTTCTCTCACACAATTACACTTATAGCTATAAGGACCAAACAGTCATCGAGCCCTTTTCCCCCAAACACAATGTCATCGTCGGCCGCAATGGTTCCGGCAAGAGTAACTTCTTCGCGGCGATTCGGTTTGTCCTAAGTGATGCCTACACCCATCTTGGAAGAGAGGAGCGCCAGGCTCTTCTGCACGTATGTCATGTACCGATCAACATGTGTCTTCCATTTCTCTGACTTTGTGTAGGAAGGATCGGGCTCTGCAGTGATGTCGGCTTATGTGGAGATTATCTTTGACAACTCAGATGATCGATTCCCCACAGGCAAGCCTGAATTGGTTCTCCGTCGCACGATCGGTATCAAGAAGGATGAATACACACTCGATCGAAAAAATGCTACTAAGAACGACGTTATGAATCTCCTCGAGTCCGCTGGTTTCTCTCGGTCGAACCCCTACTACATTGTTCCCCAGGGTCGGGTGACCGCTTTGACCAATATGAAAGACTCTGAGAGGCTGGTACTTTTGAAGGAGGTTGCCGGAACGCAGGTCTATGAAGCTCGTCGAGCCGAGTCACTCAAAATCATGCAGGAGACGAATAGCAAGCGCGCCAAGATCGATGAATTGCTAGACTACATTTATGAGCGGTTAGCAGAACTCGAAGAGGAGAAAGATGAACTCCGAAATTACCAAGAAAAGGATAAGGAGCGCCGGTGCCTTGAATACACAATTTACTCTCGCGAGCAACACGAGATTGCCAATGTTCTTGAAAATTTGGAAGAGGCCCGACAGAATGGAGTCGAGGACGCGGACAACAATAGAGATCAGTTTATTGAGGGCGAGAAGGCCATGGCCCAGATTGATGCAGAGATTGCGGAGTGTCGCCAGCAGATTGAGTTCTTGAGAGTTGATAAAGCCCAGCTAGAAGACGAGCGCCGAGAGGCTTCCAAAGCCTTGGCTCAAATCGAACTTCAGGTTAAATCTCTTTCAGACAACCAGGCGGCTGCACAGGCTCTCAAGTCGCGTCACGATTCCGATCTGAATGCTGTCAAAACAGCAATCAATGAGCGCGACGCCGAACTTCAGAATATCCTGCCGCTTTTCAATGCATCAAAAGACCAAGAAGATGCTGTCAAGGCTCAGTTGACTGAGGCAGAGACCTCCCGCCAACGTCTTTACGCCAAACAAGGTCGGAATTCGCGTTTCAAGAACAAGTCTGAGCGAGACAAGTGGTTGCAGATGGAGATTCGTGAGACTCATAGATCTGTTTCAAATGTCCAAGGCGTTGTTTCACAAACCCAAGAAGACATTAAAGAGTTGGAAGGCGAGATTGCCCTACTTGAGCCTGAAACAGAGCGTTTACGCAAGCAGATTGACGGCAGGGGTGATACTATGCATAATGTGGACCAGCAGGTTCAAACTGCAAAAGACGAGCGAGATCGACTCATGGACCAAAGAAAGTAAGTAGAATGTACTCAAAAAACCAACTGATTGATGTATTAATATTTTTTAAGGGAGTTCTGGAGAGAAGAGGCGAAGCTTGACTCGGTGCTCTCAAGTGCTTCCCAGGAAATGGACCGCGCAGAGCGCACTCTTTCTCACATGATGGACCACAACACCAGCCGTGGTATCGCAGCCGTCCGAAGAATCAAGCGCCAGCACAATCTTGAGGGTGTCTATGGTACCCTTGCTGAGCTCTTCGATGTGAGTGATAGGTACCGCACCGCGGTTGAAGTTACAGCTGGACAGAGCTTGTTTCACTATGTTGTCGACACTGATGAAACTGCCACAACGGTGTTGGAGATACTGCAAAAGGAGAAGGCAGGCCGTGTTACCTTCATGCCATTGAACCGCCTTCGCTCGAGGCCCATGAGCATGCCTCGCGCGAGTGACACAATTCCCATGATCGAAAAATTGCAGTTCGACCCAGCATATGAGCGAGCTTTCCAGCATGTCTTTGGCAAAACAATCATTTGTCCGAACTTGCAGGTTGCCTCGCAGTATGCCCGCAGCCATGGCGTCAATGCGATCACACCCGAAGGTGACCGGTCTGATAAGCGTGGTGCTTTGACTGGTGGTTACCATGATTCCCGTCAGTCCCGACTGGATGCTGTCAAGAACGTTGGCAAGTGGAGGGATGAATACGAGACCAAGCGGAATCGTGGTACCGAAATCCGAAAAGAGCTCGAGAAGCTGGATCAACTGATCACCAAGGCTGTCGGCGAGCTGCAAAAACTAGAGCAACAGAGGCACCAGGTGCAAAATAGCAGTGGCCCGCTACGCCAAGAGCTCCGAAGCAAGCGCGACCAATTGCAAAACAAGACCGACAGCCTTGATGCAAAACGCCGTGCTCTGCGCAATGTGGAGTCCAACCTTGCTGCTCTCAACGATCAGGTCAACGCTTTCCAGACCGAGTTGTCTTCGCCATTCCAAAAAGCCCTTACCAACGAGGAAGAAGCTAGCTTGGAGACTTTGAGTGGAACGGTGCAGGAGCTTCGTCGACAGTATCAGGACCTTTCAACCAAGCGTAGCGAGCTTGAGGGTCGAAAGTCTGTGCTGGAAGTCGAACTTCGTGAGAATTTGAACCCCCGTCTCGATCAGCTCATGAACAGAGATCTCGATATGGCGGAGGAAGAGGTCCAGGGTAACCTGAAAGAAACTCAACGTGAGCAGAAGCGGCTTAACCAGGCACTGGAGAAGCTCAACAAACGTCTTGGTCAAGTTGACACCTCGATTGAGGAGGCCAATGCCCGTGTTAGCGATTTGCAACAGCGTAATTCTGATACACGACGAAGCATGGAGGACCTTGCTCGGTCAATTGAGAAACATCAACGCCGCATGGAGAAAAGCATGCAGAAGAAAGCAGCACTCACTAAACAAGCCGCCGAATGCGCTGCCAATATTCGTGATTTAGGTGTCCTCCCCGACGAAGCCTTTACCAAGTACAAGAACACCGATTCCAATGCGGTTGTGAAGAAGCTCCATAAGACAAATGAGGCACTGAAAAAATATTCCCACGTCAACAAGAAGGCTTTTGAGCAGTACAATAGTTTTACTAAGCAACGTGAAACCCTCACGACCCGTCGGGAAGAGCTTGACGCCTCTCAGAAGTCCATCGATGACTTGATATCCGTCCTGGATCAGCGCAAGGATGAGGCGATTGAACGGACTTTCAAGCAAGTTTCTCGTGAATTCGCCAACGTTTTCGAGAAACTGGTTCCAGCTGGTCGTGGTCGCCTGATCATTCAGCGCAAAACCGACCGCGCAATGCAACCCGACGATGAAGTTGACTCCGATGACGAAGCTGCTCGCCAGAGTGTCGAGAACTACGTGGGCGTTGGCATTAGTGTCAGTTTCAATAGCAAGCACGATGAGCAGCAGCGCATTCAACAGTTGAGTGGTGGACAGAAGAGTAAGTATCCCTTTCCCAATCTCGGTTTTACCAAAATTCTAATGTCCTTTCTAGGTCTTTGCGCTCTCGCCCTTGTCTTCGCCATTCAAGCCTGTGACCCCGCGCCGTTCTACTTGTTCGACGAGATTGATGCCAACCTGGATGCGCAGTATCGTACAGCTGTAGCACAGATGCTTCAGTCGATCTCCGACTCTACCAATGGACAATTCATTTGCACCACTTTCCGTCCGGAGATGTTGCATGTAGCAGAGAAATGCTATGGTGTAAGTTTCCGGCAGAAGGCTAGTACAATCGACGTGGTTTCGCGCGAAGAGGCGCTTAAATTCGTCGAGGAGCAGAAGACTTGATGGTGATACTTGATATTTACTGTGTACATTTGAATATTTTTCTATCAGCTGTCTTTGTGGTGGACTGGCGCTTTCTGATACCGGAACCTTTGTTTATTCTTATCTCTTTTTTTATATCTTCCTACGTCCATGGGTTTGATTAAGGTATTATCATCACTTTCACGGTTCATCTTTATAATCCATTCAAGGTCAGTAATGTAAAGAATACAAGGCAATGAAGATAGTGAACTAGATAGTGTATGAGGTTATTACATGCTACGGCAGTGACACTCGATATTTAAAAGCGTTACAAATAATAGCCTTTACAGAAGCCTCCGGTCCGAATTCCGGACCGGCATCGTTCCGCACAGGCAAAGAATGAGTTGGCATATGGGTATGATGGAAACAAGACGTGTTTTGCTAGTTGTTCCTCGACTAGCATTTTTGCTTGAAATAACACTCTCTTTCTCAATATATCAAGGTGATTGTTTACGGAGCCTCGGGGTCTGCGACTATTTCTGGATTTTATGATTCTGCTCCGATGAAAGATGAATTATTTTTATTGCCCTTAAAATTTGATATGTCAAATCAAGCTAACTCTGAATCAAGAAGTAAATTGTAGGTTCGCAGTGATATAAATGAGGATAAACAAGTATGTATTATTCTGTTTTTGTGCAATCGCAATCCAATCACGGCTGCTATAACATTTTATATACAACAGACACAGTCTTTGTCCACCTGCGTACTCATTCAATTCTGTTGTATTCAACCTTGCCGTACTCCACGTACAACAGGCGAGGCGTGAATCACGATACCCATTCATAGCTCAAAACGGGAATATCGAAAACCGGAGCTGTACAGGTTGCATTGAAATCAGCATCATGTGTGCAGGTGAGTGTAAAATCCACGCTTCCTGAATATGTGATGGAGCTCCCGTTGTCACATTTGAGCGCATGCCCGTCCCCGAGGGTATAGTCCATATGGCCCGTGGAACTAGCGAGATTCGACGTTCCATAGAAGGCAACGATTCGACCCAGGCCACGATCGGCATATCCACAGTTGCTTGCACCGTTGCCAATGTCATGAACGCGATAGCCAATGTACTCATCGTGGCACTCCAAGCCGTCTGCAAAATCGATATCTAGTGTTTCGGGAGGGCCATACCCCCAAGGTTGATAGTTCGGCATGCCAGTGTAGCAAACAGGCACCATTGTTCCGTTGCAAGTTGCTGGGTCTGGCTCGCACCACCCATTTCCACAGAGGCAGCCTTTTGCATTGATATCAACTTGGTTGTGGATACAGTCCAAGCTATGAGAGCCATTGTACCATTGAAAATTGTTCACCTGCCAAGTAGGAATTGGACAACCTGTTGGCGGGACGATTGACTGACGCCGTACTACCATAGAAAGAGTAGGCGTTGAGAGGGCCAATAGGCTTGTCAAAAGGCAGAGAACAGCCATAATGTTTCTGAAAGTCCTGGAATACCGATCAAGGTTTGAATTGATTGAGAAAGGTCGAAATCGTCAGGGCTACTGGTGCCTTTTATAATTAATTCTCTTAAGCTAAGAGACAGTTATAAGCGGGGTCCAAAGGGATTTGACAGGTCCCATTCATGTTTGATGTGATGCCCATGCAGAGAAAGACGCTAAAACTAGGGGCGGGAGAAATCCGCAACACATCACCAATTGCGATAGAAGAACGTAGACAGAACCCGAGACATGCATCCATCATGCTCAACCGGTGGCCAATGATTGGATTCAACAATACGTAGGGTCTCCGTGCCTTGGAGTACCTGAGATGTAAGCCTAATCAACTTCGGATCGGCTATGCCGATAATCTTAGATCGAGATTCTAGACTCTGGAATCTAGAGCCCGGTGATGACCCACTGTGGGTAGAATTCTAGCCCTTTCTTGTGAAATCTTCCCCATTCACTGATTCTGTGAAGTTCTCAACTTGTTCTGTTTATGAGAATCACTATAATCCAGTAAGGCTGGACGTTGGTCTTTCTGTGATCGCTTTGAGGGGAATTTGTCTCAGTCTGCATGGAACCTTGGAAATAGAATATGCAGGTGAGATGCATGTTGTAGTGTTTCTTGGCCAAAACCTCATGGTTTTGGCCAATGGATCTAGCTTAAGCGAACCTATTCTTACGTTAGACCACAAAATTATCTATAGACCGAAACTTCAAACCACTCATTTTCCTCGTCTTCAAGTATTTCCAGAGCTTAGCTCCGGCTGCTAATAAACCATGTTCCATCTAAGCGACGCTCTTCGATCTTTTCAAAATATCCGTAGTAGAATAACCGAGTCGCCCATTTCATTCTGACAGCAAAATTCCCATACAAACTGCTTTCCTTTTCCGGCATGCGTTCTCTTTTAGCTATAACTCTATCTCACTAGGCTTTGCGTCCCACCAATGCCCTGTGTGAACAGATATACTGGTTGGTCCTCTGCTGGCCAAAGAAAGAAGCCGAATCGCTTATTATGCATGAAAGCATAGTAATGTACTGGATAAAGGCTTGGTCATCTTCATATTCTCTTATGAGCCGTGTCTGATTGGCGGTCCGTCCGCTCAATCTGCACGAAGCCGGACGCTTAGGTGCTGCCCCTCACCGGTGCGAGGGCTGAGGGGTAAAATCACTAGACCTTTTCAGACTGCTCTCAAATCTGCCTTAATTCGGCACCAGATTTGGATATTATTTTACCTAAGGCCTGGGGTTCCGACACAGAATAACCTCTACCAACGCCCCTTCGACTCAAACTTAACTTTATACCGTGAGAGGACAATATATAGATGTTGGGTCTCAATGGGAAATAAAATAACCCATAAAAATCTAGTATATTAGACAAGATGATTATTTGGATTTGGATGTACAAACTACTGGATGAGTTGCCTGCCATCACTGAGATGGACAACTAAAATGAAAAATTCTTTCTTATTTAAGTTATTCTCCGTATGAAGCACATCTGTGAAATAGCATAATCGGTGGAGCTCATTTACAGATCAGCTGGATTATGAGGAATATCAAGGCGGAATTCTTAGTCCTTATGCTTTGTGTCAACAAATAGTTTGTCTACGAAGCATATCGAGTCTCATAGCTAAGGCAACAGTCAGTTTCACTACCCCATCAAGCTTCTACTCCCCCCCCCCCCCCCCCCCCCCTCCCATCCTACTACGATGTATCACTACTATTGCCGCCTACACTACCACTGTTAGTACCACTATTTGATTACAAAATTTCGAGATCTAGGCAGTCAGTATGCTAAGAATATGTTTTGGAATGGATCTGAGTCCAAGGTTTCATTAGTAAATAATAATTCTAAGTGGGTCATCACCTGCATATGTAGTTCTTTATTTATCGGGCCTTGACATTTGCACGGGCCCAGGGCAGAATTATAGAGACATTATCTGGTACGCATCATACTAGTGCCACATTTGGCTTCTATAGCCTAGTGGGTCATGATAGAACTGATCTACATACTGCGAAAAAAGTTCTACTAGTTGTGGATTCACCCAGACAATGAAGGTGGAGACGAACCACATTATCAGATTGAGCAGAAGGGGAGCGGCAATGCGAACGGCAAATGAATAGTGTTTATGGCATTAATCGTGACAATTGAATTTCGAGTATTAGAATAGGGTGATAAAAGAGGGAAAATTATAATGTCCAAAACAGTATAACGATCGTTCATGGCGACAGCCGAGGGTCCTTTATTGGAGATAATTCCACCCAAGCACCCGAAGTATTCTTGTTATTCAAAATGTTATGAGGCGTCTGCTCGTGCGAGACTCGTGGGCTGGCTTCCGACGGTACTGCAGTTGTCGTTGCACCTTTGGTAGAGGAGATAGAGATTGTAGTAGTAACCAGGGGCGGAGGAAATCCGGGGGACTGGTCGCCAACAGCTGTTGTACTGTACGGTTGCTTTGAGTTGTAATTGTAGCCCTGTGGATGGCTTCTGGTGATATTCGATTTGATGAACCGATGTGTGAATGGTCGAAAGAGAGGCCAAACGGGTGGGATGGACATGGTAATTAAAACAATCCATTCCTCGACTTCGCCCCAGCAGAATAGTACTCCGACTCCATCTAGATTGACTATATTAGTAAAACGAGTTCAATGGCGGGGAGGGAGTATCGGTTAACATACAAGAGGAGTCTTCTGTCAGAATATATTTTGCTGCCCAGGTTCGAACGATGGCAGCGGCGCCAGCAAAGATACCACATCCCATAAGGAAGCTGAGACCCCATTTGAGCTTGCGATCAATACGCAAGGGTAGGAGCATATGGATTGGGACGATTGCAAGGTAGAAATCCGATAATGCCGCAATAGCCCCCACAAAATATGTATAGTAAACGCTCCTTCGGTGGTCGCACTGATCCTGGCGAACAGGGTCCCATAGGGCATCGACAGGACTGCATTGGAACCAAACCATCAGAACTTGTGGGATATTCAGGATGATGTTCAGAACAGCAACGGCGACGAGACTGCGACGGACTTTGGGATCTAGTGGAATACAGTGAGTAATCTGAATGCCCAAGGTTTTGGGCAACACTTACTGCTCTGGCCATTCATTTCAATCAAGAACGCGGCTACGGCTACCTTGCCGGTCGGAATGGCAAGGTTGAAAAAGAAAACAGTGACCCAGGTGAATAGAAGAAAGTTATGCAGTTCTCCAACTTTGATAATGAGTGTGATGTGATTGCCCAGGCCGTGAAGCACGGATAGAATACCGAAGATTTGCGTAATAGTAGTAAACAACTAGCCATCATTAGTGGAAAGCGTCTCCTGATGTTCATAGAGCGGGTGTTGCTGTACCCAAGCAATGAGAGACCAAATGAGTGCGGTTGTCCCAAACTTGTTCATTCGCAATCGAACATAGACACGCAGGACCATGAAAATGGTGGCAATGACGCCCAGGGTGATTCCCAGGCGCAAATCGCCAGGTCCACGCCCGCCATACGCGGGAAACTTCTCTTCGAGAGACATTATTGTATCAAAAGAATGACGATGGGACCGAAATGGTAGCGGTACCCATTTTACAGTAAACTGAGGAAACTAGCCCAAATCCCATTCCGACGCGCGGGATTGTCTTTATATTCCCAAGCCGCCGGGATCGAGGGCTGAGAGGCGGAGGGGCCCGCCAAAAGCGATGAGATGGGCTGTTCAATTGCAAATTCCTCTGTGGAGACGGAGGGACGTGCAGCAGGAACAAAAGGCTTGGTTGGTGCAATTTTCGTCGATCCGGTGGAGCAACAATCCATGACTCGGTGGGTGTTGATGGTCCGATATCCGCGACGATTGGTTCTCTAAGGGCAAGACCCAATTTCCCACGCCACCGAGACAATTGAGACAATGCTGTCAAGAACCATTGACGGCTGTCAACTGATCCATTGCCAGGGCATGATTGACCAGGCCATTGTGGTTGAGACTGCGGCCATCCCCCCCCGGACCATGGATCCCACGGGTTGAGTTCTGACCAGCAGTTCCATTGCATTTGACTGGCGGCGGAGAAATCGAGGAGAAAAACACAGGAAAAAGCAAATCCAAAACACTAACAGGGATGGGAGACTGCCATGGTCCCGGAGACCACAGCCTCGTGTACCTGGAGAAGCCCGGCCCAAACAGTGTCCCACGGTACTTGTGGGGTCAAAGCCCCGGAAAGGCCCCCTGAACCATACAGGCGAACTGATCGGTTAGGGTTGGTTCGCCATGTGGATGCCCGGACGTCCTCGCATCCTCTGATCTTCGTGCTCGCGTGTTCTAGTGTGTGTACCTGCACGATGACGGAGTCCGATTGGCTGTGGGCGCAGCATCGTGGATGGTGAGACTTTAGCGCGGAGTCGGAAGTAGGGTTTCCATGATGGAATGAATGCGGAGGATGGGAGGCTGGCGATTTGTACCTTGTTCTGATAGTCAGGCCCCCAGCGAGCTAATGAATTTAAGATACCCTAAAAGGCCCGCTATTGAAATTCAATTTCGTTGTTTCTGCTCCACCGGGAGTATTTGATCAGAACCGGCTTTCGCGAGCCGCGTTCGCATCCATGGTCCTCTTTTGAGTGCAGGCCAGGAAAGGATCGTCCGTACTGCAATCGTGCCCCAGAGGCTCGCGCTGACAACTGTTTCCGGATTAGGCGGGTCCTCAGGGCCGTCGGCAGTGAGCGGAAAATTGAATCCACTTCGAAGGTCATGTTCGATTGTTCAATTTTGATTTTGTGATAGACTCACAGGGACCGAGCCCTAGATTTATCTAATTTAGAGCTAGTGATATGAAATCTGATTAGCGCGAAATAAGGGACCTAAGTGCCGAGTCAAAGTTGATAGGAGCAAGGATGTAGTCTGTACCATCTTCTTGCTGTCACCAATCTGCTCTTAGCCCTCAGTGTGATCTTCTGTTACCTTAGTTTCTGCACTATGGGCGTCGTCAAAAAAGCGTCGTCAAACAAGTTCCGCACAACCAGTCGCCCCGACTTTCCTTTCACTTGGTGTGCTACTACTTCAAGCAACATAGCTTGGCCTGCTTGACTGCTTGATTTGGACCAGCTCCTTGAGTAATACTAGTAGTATGTTCTTTGGGAGATCCCTTCCGGGCGTAGCCCAGATTGGCTCCCCGTCTGCTTCTCGAAGGATCTCCCTAGCTCACATTGTGCCCTGCTTTGTACCAGTTTATTGTCTATTCAATACTTGCACATGTTTGAACATGACCATTTCGTTTCCTTTGGTCCAGATTTACTCAGTCGTGGATGGTGGAACAAGGACAACACAAATAATCTATGCCGAATGATAAGAGACTTTGCTCCAAGACCATGAAAAAAAGAATCGTTCAGCATTCAAAGAGCCACTTGAGGCCTGCTGGCGAACAAGGGTCTATAGACAAGTCTAGATATCCCGAATTCCTCACATATACAGTAAAAACTCCTCGACTCGCTTGAGCCGCTCTCTCCGTCGAACTCAAACAAGTTACGCAATTTCCAAACTTTTGCAACGTATCTATCTAGAAGGGCTGACACCCGTTTAGAAACAGAAGACCTGGTCCTCCAGCTTGCTGACAGGGCGAGCCTTGGTGTAGCCCAGGGACTCGGTAGCCTTCTTCATGGCGCTGATCATGGGGGGAGGACCGCACATGAGAACCTTGACATCAGCAGCGGGGGCAGGGAGGCGCTCCTATGGAGAATTGGTGTTAGTATAGGTCTCCTGTTATCATTTTCTTTGGTAAGGGGGTCCGATGGGCGTATTTGATAGCTTTACCTTGATCATGTCGGGGGTGACAAAGCCAACACCACCGGTCCAGCCCTCGGGCGGGTTGTTCAGGACGTAGTAGACACGGAACCCATCATCTTCCTTTTCCAGCTTCTCCAGCTTCTCCTTGAGCAGGATATCATCGGGGTTGACGTTGGCGAAGATCAGGTCGACCTTGGTGGTATCGTTGCCGCCGTTGCGAGGACGGTTACGGATGATGGCTTCGATGACTTGCAGCATAGGGGTGATTCCGGTACCGCCGGCAATCATACCAATGTGACGGCACAGGTTGGGGGTATAGACCATAGCGCCCTTGGGACCGCGCACCTTCATGGTCTGGCCAATCTTCAGCTCGGTAAGGTACTTGGAGATGTTGCCCTGGGGGTAGGCCTTGACCAGAAGGTCAAAGTAGCCGCGCTCATTGTCGGAGGAGATAGGGGTGTACGAGCGGACAACTTCCTTGGGCTGACCGGCAATGGTAGCGGCAAGAGAGATGTGCTGACCGATGGGCAGACCCAGGATATCGGTGGGACGGGGCAGGGCGAAGCGGTAGATCGCGACATTGTGGGAGATCTCGGTCTTTTCCTTGAGCTCAAACTCCTGGAACTCGGTCGGTTTCAGAACCTTGCGTGGCTTGCTCGGCACTGCAGGTGACACCCGACGGAGGGTTTAGGTTAGCTTTTTGGTGTTTCTAAGCTCCGCGGCGCACGCGATCGTGGGGTGTGGTATGGGATTAGGGGGAGGTAGCACGAACGGCCATTGTTGCTGGAGGCCAGGAAGGCCACGCTGGTGAGGACACCGGCAACTGCGATGGCATACGCAAGGAACTCAGGCTTGACGACGTAGACACCTGCGACCAGCAAGGTCGAGGGAATAAGGACCGTGCCAACGTTGAAAGCACTGCGACGGCGAGAGGGTGATCTGGATTAGCCATTGTTCACAAGCAACCGGCAATATTGAAGCCTCAAATGTGATATTCTCCATGGTAATAACTCACCTCATGATTGAAATTCGCGATTACTGGCAGGTGGTCAACGTGAAAGAGGAGGGGGGAGGTGAAGACGAGAAAGAGAAAGTCTGGGGCGGTTCCGCCCAACGGAATTTCGCACCACTTTGGGGCTTCCCCGCTGATCTTCCTGTTCCTGTTTACTCCGGGTGAGATTCGATGGGATTCTGGCACTCTACTTGGTCGTAATTATTCTCCAACTTCCCAAATAGAGTATTCCGGAACAGGTTGACAATATGCCTGAGCCTACACCGTTCAATCTGACGGCGCTGGACCGCCAGCTGCTAGCGATGACCGACGAGGAGTTTGTGGCACATGATTGGGATGACCTCAAAGCTATCATCGGTACGTCTTCCCCAACTCGTCTCCAATTTTTCCCTCCCCTCAATCACCCGAGACCGCAATTCTGCTTGTTCTTCTCCCCCTCACTCATTCATGCAGCGCGGAACGATCTCGGCGCCCTCAAGCGGAGACCCTCCGACTTGCGCCGATACCTGACCTGGACGGCCAACACGAAAGCCCAGTATGGTTCAATCATGAACTTCATCTGCCAGCAGCGGCTGAAATGGCACTTCCCGAACGCCGACCCCAATGCCGCCACAAATGGTACCACTGCCTCCACCCTGACCACCAGCATCAGTAACGGCGCGAGTTCCGCGGCAATCCAAGCCCCAAGTGGGCCGCTGGTCACCTTCAAAAACCCGCGCCCATTTGCCGATCCCGAGGATTACAGGATTCTCCGCAACGACTGGCCCTACGGTCTGAGCCCCGGCATCTCACATCTCGTCGTATGGCTGCGGACTCCAATTCCCGTGAAATCCGCCGAGGGTCACTTGACGGATGAGTCCCGAGCGCTCATCGAATCCTTTGTTCAACGCACTTTTGTGGCCCGGTTGGCCAAGGATACGCAGGGGCGCTTCCCAGACCCCGAGTCGCATGTGCTCTGGTTTAAGAATTGGGTTGGGTTGCAAAGTGTCCGAGCGCTTGAGCATGTGCATATCCTCGTACGTGATGTCCCCGACGAGATCCTAACCGAATGGTCTGGGGAGTCTGGGGAAGCAAAGACATCTTCGGTATAGATAGAGCTTATAGACTTCATCAAATTATGATACACGATGATAGAACAACAAACTTTCTATGAGAACCAACAATGACAATGTGTTCCTTCTTGGTGATTCCAAGGTCAACTTCACATGCCCATGTTTGTGCAGGACAAGAGGGTCGAACAATTGATTGTAATTCAAAACCAGAATTCCCAATAATCTGTCCGATATTTTTCTTGCACCCAGGTGGTACTGACATTAGCTTCTATTACACTTACTAGAAGGAGCAGACTATGTGCCAATCTGTAAGTTTTCTCCTATTGTTTTCGGTCGCTTAAAGCCTTGTTAACCATTGGTTCTCAGGTTGTACTGAATGGGCACAGTCAATCGCTCGGGGTCTCTTAGGTTTTTGATGTATCCTATCAAAGATACATTATGCTCTCCATCTTGCCTTGCACATAATCAGGTTGAGTTCCAAATTAATGACGGGGATATGGTCTGAATGTGTCAATACCGTAAATATTCTCGTTATTCATGAAAATTAATCAAGAAAGCTGTGGCGAAATTGTCACCTGGACGGACTAAGGGCCAACCATTCCATTTTTGCACCAGAGGCTGCGGAGTGAAGGGGCTATATAGGGCAGGGGACGAAAGTAAAGTCAAGTAGCTTTCATGTGACAATTGAGCCCTCTCTGTTTTTCAGTTTCCAGAACTTGAAATTCCGCAATAAGCGAAAATAGATATACGTATGCTCTCATTGCTGGGTATTAGTGCAAATTCTGTGAAATTCGCGAAATATATATTTCATCCAATGTCCCAGACCGTGCGTTTAGTCATCAATCTGATTGATGCTTATCATGCACTTCAATCATTTCAGAGATCATTGTAAGGAATTTCTGGCGATATTCTGTCGCAGTCGTCGTGATCGACATGGGACCCTTCCGACCCACAACATTGAAGGTTTGAACGACCCCAGACAAGGCCTGTGCATGAAGCTTGTGCTTAGCCCAGAAAAAGTCCAGGACTACCGCCCGATACTTCCATTGACCATCTGCAGAGGGAATCCCCACTCGCCACGGGCTTTTTCTTCCCAGCACTGTGGGGTTAGAAGTAGCAGGAACTCGGACCAGGAAAATAGAGTAATCAACGGCATTGGCGTCCTGCAGAAACTTCGTGTCCGCCTCAATAGCCTCCCAAAGGCTCTCATAGTCAGCTCGCCAGAGATGAAGCTTATCATTGAAGGTGTCTGCTAGTCTACTTAAGGTAGCTTCGCTGATAAGAGGTGCTGGGATGAGATCACGCTCTGGATAGAAGTAGTCGATTGGCTTGAGATCGTAGGTCTCCCAATTGTCACCGTTGGGATCTTCAGTTTTGCCGCAGAGAATGTTTTCCATGATAATATGATGAGCAGGCGTGCATCCAAAGATCGTGCCCAGAGTGACGTAGGGTGAGACGATATAATCGGTGATCCAAACGAGCATCGAGTCTGGGTGTTCCCGCATATAGTCACAATAAGGTTCGAGTAAATCGGATTGGAAAAATGTGTGCTCAAATCGACGTGGGAGACTTTTGACGACGAGATGTCCATCAAAGGTAGTAAAGAATGTCTGTAGCAGAGGGAATCAATATTGTTCCTAGATCTTGTCAAGAGAATCCCTACCGAGCCTGAGTATCCAAGGTCGCCCATAGCGCTCAAGGGCAGCTGGCCTCGCGTTGTGTGGAAGCTTGCTTGGTATTCATTTTCATCGAAGTTCCAGACATCTTGTCGCAGCTTTGCAAAGAGCTGGCTCTCAAAACGAACCAGTTTGATTCGTTGGAAAGTAAAGAATGCGACAAAGTGCCCCCATGCAGATTTCTTAAACCGATCGGGATCGCGCAACAGCCCCGCTTGGATCGAACGTATTAAGGCCGACTGGCGGCGTCGTCGGTTGCCCATGATTATAAATCCTCGAAACAAGAGAAGAGTTTCTGGCGGCACAGGTGGTGCCTTTAACCCCCTTGTGACACGCATCCATTGAACCTTGCTTTTTGTACAATATACTAGGACAACCCAACTAGTGACGTCAGACAATCTATCCTGCCGCGATGATTGGTAGCTGTCAATGCTCACGGGCCAGCGGCGAGGTTATGTTCAAAGTACCTAGGACCATGCTTCGGGAGAAAAGGCGGAGAATACTCTTATTGGAACATCAATCGACGACTGAGATGAACAGTCTTTATTGTGTCACTTCCACCAGATGGCCGATATATTCACCACCCTCTGCTGGCTGTAAGAATTCCTTTTCGATGCTTTATGTTTCACGTAGCTCTGGGTTTGCGGAGATACGGATCGTATTCTTCTTGATCACTCGATTTCTACGTTGTGTTATCACATCCTGACTATATTAGCTGTGACCTCGCTCGACCTTGTTTGTGTAAAGGATGGATGGTTATGGCTAGGGGATCGGGGACAGGAATATTGTTCGGAAAAACCCACTGGCCGGCTCCCGCTCTCCAGCCTCTTTCGTAGAGAGTATATAGTCCACGTGATACACCGCCCTTAAGCGCCCGCCCTGAGTCACCGCAGAAAAAGCGACCCCGAGAAATTTCCCCTCCTTATGGGTCGGAATCTGCTAAGCGGGGCCCGACGATTCACAGGCCGAATTGTCTTTTTTCTCAATCACGACCGAGTCCTTGTCTCCCTTTCACCCCATACCGCTCGCTCTTTCGAACCGCAACCATGGCGTCCGCCGATACCCTGCCGGCCTCTGTTGAGGCCCTCACTCTCCAATCAACAAGCCAGACCTCGAAGTTCCCGGACTGCTTCCCTTCCTTGAACCCGATGGATATCTACCGTGAGCACATTGCGGAGGAACTGGGAAAGGCTGCTGGCATCGATTCCAATCTTATTTACCCCCGCATCGCATGGACCAACACTCTGGACAAGGGTGATTTGTCGCTACCCGTACGCCTCCACGCGCTCAACTTGAATCCATTCGTTTGGCGGGGCATATTGTACTAATCATGATTTTATTCCATACTATTAGGTTGCAGCTCTCCGGATCAAGAAGAACCCGCAGGAACTGGCCGCCGAGCTTGCCTCCAAATTTCCCGAGTCCGACCTCATCCACCCTCCAACCGCCCTCGGCCCCCATATTCAATTCTTCTGCAAGGCGAAGCCTTTGGTAGACACCGTCCTGGCCCGTGTTTTGAAGGAGAAGGCTGCATTCGGCACAAATGGAAATATGGGCTTGAAGGACCCCTCCGACCCCTCCAAGGGCAAGAAGAGGCTGATTGTTGAGTTCTCGTCGCCGAATATCGCCAAAGCGTTCCACGCGGGGTGTGTATATAGATATATCTGCCCGTTGACCACTCCGAGGCTAACAAATCTCTCATAATTACAGTCATCTGCGCAGTACTATTATCGGCAGCTTCCTCGCCAACATCTTCACTGTCATGGGCTGGGATGTGATCAAGATGAACTACCTTGGTGACTGGGGTAAGCAGTACGGTCTCTTGGCAAACGGCTTTAAGCAGTTTGGTAGCGAGGAGGGCCTGACTAAGGACCCTATTAACCACCTTTTCGATGTCTATGTTAAGATCAACAACATCGTCGCTGCGCAAGAACAGCCCATCAAAGAGCTTAAGGAACAGATTAAGGCTAAGAAGGAAAAGGGCGAGGACGTGGCTGAGCTGGAGGCCGAGCTGGCTAAGCTTGTGGATGTCAGCGAGGATGAGAATGCTCGTCGCTACTTCAAGAGCATGGAGGACGGCTCCCCAGAGGCCTTGGCGCTGTGGCGCCGTTTCCGTGATCTCAGTATCGCCCGGTATAAGAAGACCTATGCTCGTCTGAACATTGATTTCGATGTCTACTCCGGCGAGTCTCAGGTCAAGGCTGAGAGCATGAGCAATGCTTACAAGGCCATGGAGAAAGCTGGTGTCACCGAGGAGTCTGATGGTGCCGTCATTGCCGACTTCACCAAGCACGGCGCTAAAAAGCTTGGCAAGGCCATCATTATTCGCAAGGACGGTACTCCTCTGTACCTGACCCGTGATATCGGCGCCATTGTTGAGCGTGATGAGCAGTACAAGTTCGACCGCATGATCTATGTCGTCGCAGCTCAGCAGGATCTTCACCTGGCACAGCTGTTCAAGGTTACTGAGCTGATGGGTCGCAAGGACCTGTCGGACCGCTGCCAGCACATCAATTTCGGCATGGTTAAAGGCATGAGCACCCGCAAGGGTACTGTGAAGTTCTTGGATGACATCCTGCAGGATGTTGGCGACAAGATGCACGAGGTCATGAAGAAGAACGAGGTCAAGTATTCGCAGGTTGCCGACCCCGTTAAGACTGCCGATACCCTCGGTATCAGCGCTGTTATGGTCCAGGATATGACCGGCAAGCGGTAAGTTGAAATCTTACTTCTACCTCCATCTATCCTCTTTCCATACTAATCCTACACTTCCAGTATCAACGGATATGATTTCAACTTGGAGGCCATGACCTCCTTCGAGGGCGACACCGGCCCCTACCTGCAGTATGCCCACGCCCGTCTGTGCTCGATGGCTCGCAAGTCCGAGTTGAACATTGACGAGCTGCACACCGCCAACTTCGACCTCCTGACTGAGCGTCACGCCATTGACCTCACCCGTCTGCTCGCCCAGTGGCCCGATGTCCTTGTCAACACCGCCAAGACCCTGGAACCCATCACCGTGCTGAGCTATCTCTTCCGCATGACTCACATGCTGAGCTCGAGCTACGACGTGCTCAAGGTGATCGGTAGCGAGCCCGAGGTTAAGAAGGCCCGTATGGCTCTGTACGCCGCTGCCCGCCAGGTTCTCAACAACGGCATGCGGGTTCTGGGCCTGTCCCCCGTTGAGCGGTTCGTCATTCCCCTTTCCAGCTCCACCAAAATCCCCTGCTAACAACTTCATTAGGATGTAAAATCTGCACTTTATCTTTTTTTTTTTTTGGATCACTCGCCTCAAAATTCTGTTTGCACTCGACGATATCACATATCTCATATTTCCTATTTCCTGTTTAGACGGTCGTGGCGCTAGAAGCGGGGGCCGAATCAAAAAATGATTCTTAGCTTTGCATACAATAAAATCTCTTTCTACCTGAGATTGGTTTATAATCTGGTATATTGTCGAACACCGAGCCTCAAACACCGCTTTGGGGATGCTTGGTAAGAATTAGGATCCACTCAAGATCTGGACCTTATTTTTCTCTAGATCCCGAACCAAAAAAAAATCTGCGGTAAGTTACCCTGCCAAAAGCTAGCGCGCGGAGTCACCGAGTAAGCACAAAAAGGTTGAAGTCGCGTTTGGGCTGTGGGGCGCACATCGGGGATCTACAAGCAAGGCCGGGTAGCATACGTAGGATGGCAACCGGTGTTCGTCAAGCCTAAGCGCTTCAACCTCGGACATCTCAGCCAAATACCAATCGCTGGGCCCTGTTTCATAATTCTAGACTTATCTGGATGATCGTCTCGCCCGAAAAGTACTTGCATCCATCTTTCTGGATGCCTATGGATCCCTTTTGATCCCCGTTGGCCTGAACCCCGGTCTCCGGGGACCTCCATAATCTTACCTAAGACCCGACTCGAGCGACTTCCACTAAGCCTGACTAGCGCCAAACCAGTGTGGGCGTGGCGTCTCAGCGACCCCCGTCGGGGACCACCATTGCTCCACTGGACCAACTACAACCGAAGCCCGCCCAGCAAAAATATGTGACGCCCTCGGCCTTCCACCCCCCATTCCCTTATATTTCTCAGCTTGAGGGACCGGGGACTGGAAATCGTGCGCCATGAGAGGCTGTGCCCGTTGCGATGAAAATCGCATATAAAGCCACATTCCCCCGGCCACGTCCCGAGAACCGGGATGGACACAGGACAAACACAAATAACCTCGTATTGCCGGTGAAGAAGCATTGCATTCCCAACTGCCTAAGCAAACATGGATGAGCCCACCCCGGCTACCGGTATCGAGCGCGGGACGGATCTGGAGCGCAATGATGAGGGCAGCCGGTTCCTGATGAACCATGTTGTTCAGAGCTTTGCCTGGACCGGGCTGACGGTGACTGTGAAGGATCGGCAGACGAAGCAGGCTCGAGATCTCATCAATGATATTGGCGGCGATGTGCAGCAAGGTAGGTGTTTCTCCATGTAGTTGCGGTTTCTTCAAAGATGGTGACCGGGATCGGTGCCGCCGACTGATTCATGCTGATACGAGGCGTTTGCGGACAGGGGAAATCGTGGCCTTGATGGGCCCGTCGGGCTGTGGCAAGACAACCCTGCTCAATGTGCTGGCCAGACGGCCGGCTGCATCGGGAGCGAGGGTGTTGGGCGAGAGCTTCGTCAATGGCGCGGATGTGGGCGCGGCATCGTTTGGCCGCATGACATCCTACGTGGAGCAGGAAGATGCTCTGATCGGGTCCTTGACAGTGCGCGAGACGCTCAAATTCGCCGCCGATCTGTCGCTTCCCAGGTGCGTTTAACCTAATGTCTTTTTTTCTCTCTCTCTCTCTCTCTCCTTCTCCCATTGTTGGTTTCGGTGGATGCTGACCCTGGCCCTGATGCAGCTCGGTCTCGAAGCGCCAGCGCATGGACCGGATCCGAACCCTTCTGGAAGCCTTCGGTATTCAGAATCAGGCGAATACCCTGGTTGGCACTCCTATTCGGAAGGGCATCAGTGGCGGCCAGAAACGACGTGTCAGCGTGGCAAGTCAGCTCATCACTTGCCCCAAGATCTTGTTCCTGGACGAACCGACGAGCGGCCTGGATTCGACAGCAAGCTTCGAGGTCATTTCATACGTGAAAGAACTGGCGCGCTCCAACAACGTGAGTAGCCTGAAGTATATATGATGACGTGTACGCTGCGATGCTAACCAGGTTCATGGCAGATCATTGTAATAGCGAGCATCCACCAGCCCTCGACGACAACTTTCCAGCTGTTCGACAAGCTATTACTGCTGTCCGCGGGCCGTACGTGTTATTTCGGCCCAGTTGCAAATGTCGATAACTATTTCCAACAGATTGGCCACCCGATCCCGGGATACACGAATCCAGCCGAGTTTCTGCTCGATATCGTCAGCTCGGACTTCGGCGGCGGGAAGGACTCAGCGTTGGAGCGCGTTCAGCGAATCCAGAATGCGTGGGTCAAATCGACAGAGGCGGTTGTCCTGAGTCGACAAGTTTCCGAGCGAGCGCGACTAATAGAGAAAGAAGGTGATCGATCCGTGGGCGAAGATATGGCGCGCCCTGGGGCCATCACAATCACAGCCGCCCTCCTACACCGTTCGTTTATCAAAAGCTATCGCGATGTGGTGGCCTACGGGATCCGCATCGTCATGTATCTGGGTACGTGGTCACACCAGTCTCATCAACTGTTCCCCCATCTACAAGCTATGTGTATACTCATCCGCTACAGGACTGGCCATCATGATGGGAACGGTATGGCTTCGTCTGCATCCGTCCCAGGACTACATCCAGCCATTCATCAATGCTATCGTACGCCTCCACCGTCTCCTCTTCTATTATCCCCACTCTTCGCCCGTAAAGCTCACAAACTTCTTCCACCCATAGTTCTTTGGCTCAGCCTTCATGTCCTTTATGGCTGTCGCCTACGTGCCCGCCTTCCTTGAGGACCGAGCGACCTTTGCGAAAGAGCGCGCAAACGGCCTCTATGGCGCAACCCCCTTCGTCGTGTCCAATTTCCTCATTGGCCTCCCCTTCCTCTGTCAGTCGTCCTCCCCGTCTCCTGTGTCACCGGCCAACTCCCTAGCCGCGATACAGCCCCAGCTGATTCAATGTCCCGTCCAATCGCGCTGACCTCCCCAGTCTTGATCTCCCTGCTCTTCTCCATTGTGTCGTACTGGCTGTCGAACTTCCAGCCCACAGCAGACGCCTTTTTCACCTGGGTCATGTGGATCTTCCTTGATCTCGTCGCGGCCGAGTCCCTAGTGGTGCTCGTGACCGCGATATTCCCGAACTTCGTGATTGCGCTAGCGCTGGTGGCCTTCGCGAATGGGCTGTGGATGAGCGTGGGCGGATTCCTCGTGACACCGAAGATCCTGAATCCCTTCTGGAAATACGTGTTCCACTACATCGACTATCAGGTATGGGCGTCCCACACGGCATTGGGTGCACCGCCGCCGCCTTTGTGGCGGGGGCGCCGTAGTACTCCCCCCCCTTCTCACCTTCCTCCCTCTGGGATTCGTCAATGGCAGGGAGCTTGCTAACGGGTTTGCTTTTTTTTTCTTTTGCGGCGTTTAGGCATATGTTTTCCAAGGCATGATGGTCAACGAATTCGCAGACCGCAATTACTCGTGCGGCGCGGACTGCCAGTGCATGTATACATCGGATTTGGCGGCGCAGTGCCAGATCCGCGGCACAGCGGTGCTGGAGACGTATGGGTATGCGACGGGGCGGACGGGCAAGTGGGTAGGTATTCTGATAGGCATTATTGCGGTGTATCGGCTGTTCGGCTGGATTGCGCTACAATTGCGCCGGACGTAATGAAGCTGGAAGGCGGCCGTATACAAATTGGGGGGTGGGTGGCGGGGGAAGAGAGGCGAGGCCGATAGAACCGGCCCGACTAGGGCAACTAATCTCACGTCGAGCCCGCTGTCTCGGAAAAGAGAAGGAGAAAAGAAAGGAAGCAAAAAAAAAAAAAAAAGAAAAGGAGAGAAAAGAAAACGGTTGTATAGATAGATAATCCGGCCATTGGATGATAGAACGTTGCACAGCAAACACATTGAACTCTTTTCACGGCAGATTGTCTTTGTCTTCTTACCTGGTCTGATTCGGGGCCTACTCCTCTACACTTCGCAAACGCTTGCATGGGACTCCAGCTCTATACCAAACTACCCTAACCCACGCACTTCCCCCCTCCTCCCAATATCGCGCCCGTCTGCAGTCGCACCAACCCGCTAACGAACCCGGCGTAACCCTGGGAACGGCCTGCTACGCCTGCATTGTCTATTCCGTACGACTCTCGCTCCGCGCGATCGTCTGCTACCGCATATTTTCCCCCCGTCCTCCTCGAGGGGAAAGGCAGTCACCCAACTTAGTTAGTCCTGTAACCATTGCCCTGCATGTCCATGACCACCCGCCACCACCCTTACGAAGCTCCGAGATCTAGCGTCAAAAACAACAACAACAACAACAAAACAAAAATGAAAATGAAAATACCCGCCTAGCTCAACAACGGGCCAAGAAATGGTCTCTCCATCGTCGGCCCTGCGGAGTTCGTTCTGCGCTGCTGTGGGCTCGCCACGACTCCCCGGGCCCGTCTGCGATGCAGGTCATTTGCACGTCAATTCGAAGGGAGAGGAGGAGAGGAGGGGGGATTGGTGCCGCGGATCCGGACGTCTGGTGTGGCCGAGAATTGATGGAGGGGGATGGAGGGGTAGGAAGAAGATGGATGGTCAGTGTTTCCAGGGTCGAGAGTTCGTTGTCCATGAGTCCTGGTCCTGGAAAGACGTGATGCTGGCGAACTTGCGACAGGGCGAAAAGAGCGGTGAGGGTCTTGTCTTGGAGGAGCTGATGCCACCCTGCAGAGACCGGAAGCAAGGAGGGGGGAGGTGGCGAGCTCGTGGATCTCCGATGGAGAGGGAACGAGGGAGGGGGGAGGGACAGGCTGGTTTGCGTCTGACAGGAGGAAGGGGGTTGGTTTGATAGGCGCAGGCCACGGGGCAGGCAGAGGCAGGGGGAGAGCCAAAATGGGGGACATGGATGACATGCGTACGAAGCTTATTAGCTGGATCGTATACGGTTGTGACTTCCGGGAGATTTGGGGATCATGGATGGAGGAGTGTCCAAGGCAAGAGGCGGTATACTTCTTGATGCGCCGGGACATTGTTGGCAGGAAGGATTGCGAGACCGCGACAAGGTGCATGCAGCACGAGAGTTCCGACTATAGGCTTCCTGGTATACTAGGTTTGCGTATAGTTTGGCGTATAGTTTTGGATTTTGATTTTTGGGCATGGGCTTTGCGAATCGTCCGGACATTGGAATGTCGAACAAGTTCCCGCTAGTACAGGAATGGTCGTAACTAGTATCCCAGACGACGGTACACAAACGGGTCCCAACTACCTTCAATAGATCGCGTTCCAAAGAGATGCCCAGCATCAGCATCCACATTGGCAATCCGACCGAGTCAAGCACGGGGCAGATCGCTAGGTCAGATCCTCTTACGATCGTGGCCGGGGCGATTTCCAGGGTGCCCGGGACTTGCCACCAACCCTCTCGATCCATAATCGCGCTCTTCGGGAAGCGTCCCACTTCGTGAAAAGCGGCCCCAAAAAAAGAACCAGAGCGGGGGGGGGGAGTCCCCGGAGCCGCATGGAAGTGACCGTGCGCGGGCCCCGACCATCGGTAGGAGCATTTCCGGAAGTATACCAGGCTCGTGGCCCAGCAAGCAGCCAGTCGGTCGACGCTGAATAATCTTATCTCGGGTTCGCACTGTGGGTGCTACTTGCTCTATGCCCGCCAATAATGGTCTGGCATCTGGTCCGGGCGTGTTGATCCAGTTCCTCGCGAGCCCCGAATCGGTCACGGTGCTTCTCGGGGAGTATCGATCTCGACCATTGACGATGGCCACGTCCTTCCCCGCGCATCCAGAATCCTTATCGACGCCCAGCGCCGAGAGGGAAGGGAGGGTTTCGCTCACACGTGCGGAGAGGGGGGAGGGGGCAACTACGTGGTGAAGCGACAGGACCGTGTCCCACGGCCGACGACGCAAGGAGGTGAAGAGGGCGACGGAGAGGGCAATGATAGACCGTCCGTGCTGCATGTCATACCGATCTAGCTAGGTCGGTTCCGACCAGCAACCGAAGAAATCAGGGCGAGAGAGAAAGGACATGATACAAGGCAAAAAGCAAGTGGCCATCAGACCCCCCCCTCTCCCCCAAACTACGGGGGCGTCCGACCCTCGACGATCCTTGGGGTGGGGGAATGGGAGCGCGGATGCTTGCTCCCAGGGCTCCGGGGGCGTCTCCAGGGTTTATTCGTGAGGCGACCGCTCGCGAATAACGCGCGGGAACTGGCCCATGTCGCGCGCGCACTGTCGAGGCTGACTGGATTGGACTGCGTGTCCAGGCCGATGACTCACGCGTAACCAGGGCGCGCGGTGGTCGGAGAACAGGAAGTAGCGCCATAGATGAGCCGCCACGAGGGCTGGTGGTTCGGAGGGCCTGCAGCGCAGGCCGGGGACGGGCCTGGTGTGCTCTCCTCATTCCATGGTCCCGCGGGCTCCACCGGCGACATCAGTGGCGAGAATGCGTTGATTCAAGGGAAGATGGCGTAGGAGGGGAGAACTAAGCGGAAATGGGGGGAAAGAGGAAAGGAACCAGCAGAAAAGATGCAAACATTGTGGGAAGTGGCTGATTATTTCTCGGTTTTTTTTTTCATGGATATTCTTTTTTTGGGGCAACGTTAACAGGCTGATACAGGCTGATACCACGGTAGTTTCTCGTTAAGCAGAGCCCATCGCCATGACTCCAATCCTGCATTACTGCATGGCTGCATTACCCCATTGACTCCATGACTCCACGACTCCAGGACCGGGTTGGCCAATGGAAGGGAAAAGACATGATGTACTGTCGACTCCGGGCCGCGCTGCGCTTCGTCCCCCACCGACTTTTGCCCGTGTACCTGGTACATCGGCGCGTGGAAGGTTTGCGACCAGCACCCTCCCCCCCAAAAGAGGAGAAACAGCCTCAGTGAGCCCTGGAGCTTGGCTCCAGGGAGACCCTCTGGTTTCTCCCTCTCCCCCTGGTGCCATTGTGGGCGAGACGTCTGGGGCGTGTTTCGCCTGGGAATGTAGCGGAGGACTGTTGGTGGAGGCGATCATTGGGCCGCAACGGGAGATTGGGCGTTAGGGCCGACCAGCATCACCAGAAAGAACCCCCCCCCCCCCCCTCCTCCGCTGGGAACATCAAGAAAAACGCACGAGAGAAGCACGAGGAGCGCGATAGAACCAGAATGGGGGGAGGAGAGAGAGAGAGAGAGAGCAGATCGGTCATTACCGCCTTGTCGCCGTGCCGCTCATAGGGCCACTCTGGAAGGCTCGGAAGGGATCTCTCAACACCACTGGTCTTCGTCCATGCACATCATGAGCTAGCCGGTATGTATGCACATCTCGAGGAGTCAGTGCCAGTCCTGTCAGGTGGGTAATCCAAGTGGACATTGCCCCTCCCCCTGTGCCCCACTAAGGAATCTTCTGGCCGGAGAGGAACGGGGAGTACTCGATACCCTCAGCCTCTGGATGTGCTCCAACGGGCGTGAAGGTATGGCAGACGGGAAGAAAGGGATACCAGGAGGACCCGAATGACTCGTGCAGGGCCCAAAACGATCAATCTAGCTCCATTCGATCTGGTAGGGGATGTATGGATACCGGAAATTACAGAATTTCGACAACTGCGGAACTATAGGAAGGAAGTATACCCAGTTCACTCCGTCTACCGAGGTATCGACCGAAGTATACTGCATACCGGATACCGTATATTGCATAGCGTATAGTATATAGTATATAGTATATAGTATATAGTATATAGTGTTATATTGTATGTTGTTTATTGTCTCTTGTCTCTTGTCTCGTGGAGCGTGTCTATACCTTCGTCGGGCGCCCGAAACAGGAAAGACACAACACGGGGATCCGAGCCCGAACCACGGAACCAACAGATCCAACAGATCCAACGGACCCAACGAAATCCATGAAACCCAACCCCAGCGGGGCCGAGTTTATTCGGATAGTCGACCTGCTGGACGAGCATGAGGATCAGAGGGAGAATTGGACAGCGTCCGGATGACCCTCGAGCCATCAAGCCATCGTGCAGGCGTCAGGGTTTCCGAGATGGAGTAGATAGAGTGACTCCGAGACCAGGATAGTCCTCGTAGAATCGAGGATGCTGATACCCCGGGCGGTCCGTCGCCCGAGCGACTCCGTATCAGAGCGCGATATAGAGTATTCTCGAGAACGAGGAGTATCGTACGCGATACTCGGTGCAGGCGCGAGCCCTTTATGATGACGCCCCCCCCCCCACTTGCTGCTCTGTTTTTTAATTTTTCTTTTTTTTCTTCCTGTTGGGTACCCATGGACCCGAGAGCCTCCTTGTGAAACGTCGCCCTCGTTTTTTATTTTATTTTTCGCTTTGCTTTTTGCCCTGGAAAATCCTCTATTATTCGTTTTCTTTTTCGAAGAGCTCTATTGCGGATATTATCAGTGGATTATCATTTTTGGTTGTTTTTTGAGTTTGTGTGGCCTTTGATCGTCCTCGTTTCTTCTTCAGGTCTTCTTCAGTTCTTCTCCAGTTCTTCTTCTTCCTCGTTCCTCTCCCCGTCTTGCTCTCTCTTTCTCTCTCTCTCTCCCTCTCTCTCTTACTCTCTTACTCTCACGCTCTCTGGCGGCTCTTATCACCCCTCCCGGCCTTTATCGTCTACTCCACACTTCTCCCACCCTTCTTTTCTCCTTCCAAAACCCCACCGTCAGGCCGAACCCAGCGCGTTTCGGGACTCTGCTGGGCTATTCTGCAGCTGCGTTGTAGCCCACCACTGATCGGCCCAGCGCCAGTTGCAACCCGGCCCCACGACGACCGCATCCACGCCCAACGAAACGGCCGCCCGACCGTCTACCAACCCCTCTCGTCACTGCCCGCCCAATTTCCCACTTTCAGATGGAGACAGTGTATTCTGGACATCCGTTCGCACTCTCCGCTCGCTGACAGATCCTGATTACGCCTGCCATCGCCCCTCTCCTGCGATCGGCAGGTCCGCCTTCCCTCTTGGCGACAAGCCTGCGTAGATTGGGTGCGCAGCCAAAAAAAAAGAGACCAGTCCGAAAAAAAACCCCTCCCAGCGAGAAGTCTGGTGCGAGGCAACAAACACTGCGAGTGAGTGGAGGAGAGAAAGAGTGAGACACACTATCGAGCCATTGGGTTGGTGGTCTAGATATCCTCTTGCCATCTAGTCGTCCAGACATCCCAAGTCCGTGCTTGTGGAATCGCTCACGACGTGTGGAGGAGTAAACAATTGTACGGCACCCAACCCCAAATCTACGCCCAACCTCGCCCCCCCCCCCCCTCCCCCCCCGCCCCTCAAATCCGTTCCCTCCAAAAGGGACGGCAACAAAAATACCTGGACAAACAAGTACGACCCTAGTCCCGACCCAAAAGCACGAGTTCTGCGTTTGAGTCATCGTTTGGGTTGGACCTGTGCCGGTCGTGGCTTGCTGTAAGTCTGCCAGTTCCTTTTGCTGCCCGGTGGGTAAGCAACAACCCACCGCGTTTCTACTTTTCTTCCCCAAACGGAAGCCAACCTGTTTTCCCCTCTTCTCTCTAGGGACCGGCGCCCAGTTCCCACGCTTTCCGGCCGTGCAGCACGCCATGGCTGCGGGCAAAGTCCCCCAAGCGGCCTTCGTGGAGGATTATGACGAAGACTCTCTTGACGTCGTACCCGATAGCCGGCAATCGGCCAATACCACAGCCAATACGGCTGCCAAACTCTCCAGGTTGGATCTCAGATTCCCAGCGGAGCCGCTGATCGACGGCGCCAGTGACTCAGGATATTCTAGTCGCACCACCGCCACGGTCAACAGCACCCAATCTGGCCCGTCAGGCGGCAAAAGTCCCCCCGTCGCTCTTAAGCAGGACCTGCCCAAGCAGCGAACCGACCTCACCAGAAAAAGTTCCAGCCGCAAAGAACGCCCCAAGGACAAGGATCGAGCCCGGCCAGAGCGCGCTGAGAAGATGCAGATGGGTGCCTATCCGGGCTCCGCCCACCATCATGCTCACGTGCAAAGGTCGCCGTCCAAGCCCCGTCGACGAGATTCTGCGGCCCATACTCGCCCGTATACCGAGTCCCCCTACCACGACGGGACGGCCCCTTATTATCAGCAAGCCCCAACCCCCATTGACCCCCGAGCCATGGACTATCCTTCGCAAGCATTCCATCTCAGCCGGCCTCCGGTCCCGGATTACCCTCCGGCCTCCCCCCAAACGGCCGGCTATCCGTACCCCATTGCCGAATTCCATCGTCCCGCCGGTGGTCGAGCCCGCTCCGGCTCTTACAGAAACGGCATGTATCACACTGAACGACCGATCAGCTATCATGGTGGGGGTGCGATGCCCATCATGGGACCACCACCACTTCCCATGTACAACCATCACCCCCCGCAGCAACAGCAGCCGGTCTATGCCTACGACCCGGGTTTCCATGGTCCTCCACTCTCATCATCCGCCTATGCCAACCAAGCCTTCTCCTCTTCGTTCGGGGCAGGTTCGTACTTTGAAGGCTCGGAGTATGGTGCCCCTTCGGAGTACCCCCGGGAACGGTCTCAATCCCGCCATCGAGACCTGTCCCGGTCTCGGGCTCGTCGTTCGTCCTCGGTATACGGACACCCGCCGCTAGAGGGGTTCTCGGACTGGCAGGATGAAGGCGAGTCGATGGATCGCTGGTCATCTCGGGAGGTACCCCGCGACTACCACCGAGAGTCTCGCGAGTACCACCGAGAGCCCCGCGAGTATCACCAAGAGCCCCGCGAATATCACCGAGAGACCCGCGAGTACCACCGAGAGCCTCGTCGCGATGACCGCCGAGATATTTCTCGAGAAGTCGCTCGCGAGGTACCTCGGGGCCGGGGCCCCGTCAAGCCTAGGCAGCAAGAAGCAGATGAGGACTTCTACCGGATGCCACCGCCGCCTCCGCCGCCTCCGAAGAAATCAGCGCCTCAAGTTCACCTGCATCAAGCCAAACGACCCGAACCACGCAAATCTCAAACCACCAATGCCATTCCTTCGCAGAGACGTCAACGACCATTCGACATGACCGATGTTGCTGCGGCGCTGCCGCCGGAGGTTAGTCACCGTCTTTCTAGGGATGGCAGAATGCCTGAGCGTAGCCAGAGTGTTCGAGAGACCAGACGATCCAGGGAATATGGTGACGCCAACCGGGGAGCTCACATGACAGTGGAGAGCGCCCTCCGGCACCCGCAAGACTATTACTACGCAGATCATGATAACAGTCGTGGTCTGGAAGACCGTGAACGCGAAGTCGAACGCTACCAGGCTCAACAATCGGGCCGGGACGGCGTCCCTCCAATGCCACCATCCTCAGAGACGCTAATCCCGAAGATGGCCACTGGTGCAGCGAGCGACAACGGCAGCCAGAAGAGTCCGTCGCACAGCAGCGGCGGCAGCGGCAATGGCGAGAACAAGAACATGTCTCTCACTCTGAATGGAATGACGATTGGATTCACTGAAGAGGCTGTTGCCGGCAAGTCGATCAACATCCGTACCGGCGAAACCGGCGGGGTGCATTTCTCGATCGCTGGCAGCAGACAGCCCAAGAAGTACCACTCCGGCTCCTCGTACTCCGATCAGACGGGACGCACCACTCGTCGGGAAATCGAGGACGTACCACGTCATCCCGAGGATCGCCTTTCTGAACGTGGTATTCGCCGGTCCAGTCGGTCCAACTACGGACAGTCTCGATACCGGGCATGATCCTGGATCACTACGCTATCCTTGACATTTCCCCATCTGTGGTCGAATGATGATTTGTTTCTCGTTTTTTTTCCCTCTTTTTCTGGGATTATATTTCGTCTTGTATGCCTTGTGCCCTGCATCAACAAAAGCGGGCGGGATAATTTTTGTCAAAAAGTTGGTTGGGATTTGGATTCTTTTTCTCTTTTTTTTTTTATATATCTCATGCCTTATGTTTGCGTTTTGCCTGGCGGGTCTTGTGGTTGGAACCGGAAAAAATGATCATGTTCGAGCAAAGCGTTCAGGTTTGGCGGACCTTCGCTGCACTGACCCAAAAGGTCGGATAGCGAGAGGTTCCTGACCTGTCCCTGTCGGACTGGGAGGATTCTCTGGGTTTTTTGTGTGCGTTTGCAATTGCTATCTCTTGCTTGGGAGCCGAGATGTTGGAACGCGACCCCGTTACTACGAACTCGGATCCTCTCCAACCGTCCTGGGACATCCTACATTCCTTGGGTCTGATCTTGATTCAATTCTCGATGGGAATCTGGAACGTGGGATGGTAACCCGGATATTGGATGTGGGAACTGGGGGGCTTGTGGTGGGGTCGTCGACGCCAACAGGTTCAGGACCTCCCGTTACGGTGATATGATTGTACGATTCTGATGACCTGCGATGACAAGTTCGATTCTGATGTGCTTTGCGTGATGATGGATTTGATTGGATGTTACCAGCGCTCCATGTATAGCTTCTTCTTCTCATGTCCATGTGCCCCTGCCTTTCCCATTTTATGTTTTATGTCTCCCCTTCTATGTTGCCCATCATGTCCTATCCTTGTCGATGTCAAAAGCGGCCCTGCATTTGGTTACCTTTGGTTTATGCACTCCGGGCTCCGAGTTGACTTTGGAGAGGAGAGAGATTATACCCCCCACATACCCAGCCGTCTTATTTTTATCTCGTGTCATCCCCCTTCCTGTTTATTTTAGTTTTACTTGTCATGCCCATGTCTCAACACCAGGTCATCTTCTTCTTTGGAATCTCTTCTGGTCTTTTCTTCCTCTTTTTCTTTGGACCTATATGCAGCCTCCTTTTTTTTTTCTTCTGGTATCTATGGCCGGTACTCGTGTGCTTGATTTAAGTCCCTATGTGCGTATCAGTAGGTTTGCGTTTGTATTTCAACGTAACACGGCGGCTTAGTCTCATTCATACCCTATATATCTTTCGTGACTATTGACAGTTCTGAGAGCCAGTCCCTTCGCTGCGTCTGCCTATGGTCTGCAATATTATACCCCCCCCCCCCCCCCCGGGCGATCCTTTAGCGATCTGTGCTGATTTATGTATCTCGTAATCCATATTCTTGGAGCCAAATCTTTCCTAAGAAGCTAGCCTCGTAAGCACCGTAACACACGACCAAGTCCCCAATTGGCGCGCCGCAAACACCTCCCGATACAGCGGCGTTGATGACCCTGAACAATGAACTGAGAGTATAGGGCTCCCAGTGTCTAAAGTCAATAGGCGGGTGACCAGAGGGGCGCTTCGGCTCCTTGAATATGGTAACATATGCCATCACACTCACCAGACCCGAGCTCATGCCGTTTAGCTCCTTCCAAGTCCTCTGCTTGATTTGATTGCCTTCCTGTCGACGTTTCGGTCTCTGATGATCGAATTATTGAGATTGTGAATGAAGTCATCCCAAGCTGCCCTTCATCATGGAATATGCAGAGTACCCGAATCCTCGTCGCCCTCGGCAGGGAGCACAAGAGGTTTCGGGACGCTGTGATTGCCGCTGCAAAGTTATCTATCCTCAAGAACTAGAGCGAAGAGAATTCAAAGCGCAACGAGGATTGTTCTCAGTCATTTCGAGATGCCTATGGGACTGTACGTGTAGCGACACTGTTGCCTATAACTTCTCACATGCGAGACTAATATTTGATAGATCTCCGTCTTCGAAGACCAAACAGCCATCGAGAAACTGCGTGGGAGGTTTCCCAAGTTCCCTGTCACGGTGTTTGAGGGCTTTGCCGAGCACTCCAATGCCATGCATCAAATGAAGCTTTGAGACTCCCCTTGATTTAGAAGGTCTTGGTGCTAGCCTGCAGCACTCACACTTCATACTTGCTGTCGAACATGGCATAAAATCCGCTCTTAACATTTCATCCTCGTGGTCTGTCAAGGCAGAGATCATCTTCGGTGCACTGTCAGGAGAGATGCCCACTCCACCTGAGAAAGAACCTGTTTCCGATAAAGTAAGGGTCTATAAATGACGACGATCAGTGTCTCTGACGATCCTTCAATGGCACATACAGTAGCTGCTGCTGTGTCGGTTGCAACAAAGGGGCGCTATTAAGTTGAAGCATTTGTAGGAGATACAATGCAGATTGAAGAGTGATGGATGATGATATAGAGCTAGTTACCAGTACTCACTTTGAGTAAATCTGAAGTGAATCTGGACATATCCATCTGGAAATTAAAATTCACCTCTAAATTTTGACAGGTCAAATTTTAAGACCAATAATTCTTTGCTTCTTGGTTCTATTGACATTCAGTGGCTGTGTGAAGTAAAGTAAAACTTGAGGGTTTGGGGTTTAACTCGATAAGAAGCCATCAAACGGCTTGCTGGTAAGTGTCGCCCATAATTAACGGATATTTTAGAGTTCAATCAGCCCTTGTGGTTTGCATAATGCCTTGCCGTCTTGTCTTCTACTTTGTTGTCACTTTGTTCCGTCGAACCAAAGCCTTTGTCCTCTTTGTTCAAATCGACTTGTAGGTTGGAAAAAAGGAACCCACGCCGACTTCATATCCGAGTCTCGACTACATAAGCCCCTCACCCTTCCATCGACTGTCTGTTCTCTAGAATCTCTGATTTGTTCATGATTAGTATCTTGAGATTTTCAAACACCACTTGGCACCCACAAGCGATATTGAACCCAACGTATTTGATCCAACTCAAGTCTTTTCCAATCCGACAGTATGCCAGTCATCTTCTCCGCCGAGACTGTGAAGTTGAAGACACTGTTCCAGGCTTGGTCAATACTCGACCTGCTCTACGATGAGCCGTCGCAGCTATATTTCCGTCAACTCCTTCAGGATGCTTGGTTCGAGACTGCTACGGGCTTTAGTTACGATGGCGAGGTTCAAGGCATGCTGATGTCTCGCTGTCACGCCAAGTTCCTCCGCAACCTTCTTGTTGAGCGCGCCTCAGCAGTTCCGGAATGCGTCATTGACGCTGTGCCAGACGAGGACATCCGAGTCGACTATATGTGGCAGACCTGTCGTCTCATCCAAAACACGCTCCGTGAAAAGTTCCGACGTCACTGGCAATCCCACACAAAGGAATGGAATGACCGTGAGAAGGACCGCGTCATGCAGATGATGGGCTATCCTCCAGCCGATGAGCTGCGCCGCCTTGGTTTACAGCTTCCACAGCCTCATCTCCTGGAGCAGCCTACTCCGACTCAGCTCAAGCTGTATGAGGAGCGCATGCGTCAGCGGAGGGTTACAATTCCGCGACTGTGTCCGGAATTATGGGAGGATGATATGCACGAGCAACTACAAACGGTTCCTCAGGACCATGCAAAATTTCTGGCCCCGCAACACTCGTCAAAACCTCAACTACTCCCACAGATGAATCAGTTCCATCCTCAGCTGCCTAACCAACAACAGTCCCAGGATAGGCACTTGACCAAGGAAGAGCACCGCGTCTCACCGAATCTATGTCTTCAACCATCACATCGTCATTCTGTGGGATGTGTATCCGAACCAAAGTCACAGAAATTTCCTTCGGATCGTCGAAAAATCCCCAATGCTTCTCGGACAAAGCGTGATATTTTTCAACAGCCATCTGTCCCGCGTTTAGCACAGCACGAAGAGCTACTATTTCAGTCTCAAGCCCCTCAAGTCATTCCGTCTCTTTCAAGTGAATGTCCAATGTATCAAGTTCAGCAGCCTCAGCAGGAGAATATTCCTCAGGATGAGGCTTCTGGGCAGTATCTTCCACAAGAAAATTTGCTAGGGCAGTCCTATCAGCAACACTCCGCGCAATTGGTCATACCTCAACATGAGCAGCAGTGGGGGGCGCAGGTAAGTCCATTCATTTACTCTCGTCCATCTGTGATCCCGGATTGTGATATTCAAGTCATTCGGGCGGAGAATCCTACACAACCCCTGGTATTCCGATGTAGTGACTTTCTGCCAAATCCTAGCAATCCCATGGATCGAAGCCCTGAAGGAGATTGGATCAATGCAGCTAGCATTACCATGGCTCAGTTTGACAATTTCCGAGTGAACATGATGAGTGAAGGTTATCTTAACGAAGGGGACCGACTTTGGCTGAACCCCAGACCACTAGATACCGTAATCCTCGATGAGATGATGGCACCTCAGATCGGGGAGACCAGGATCACGGGATTTAACATCAAATCGACATTTGAGAGGGCTATTAGTACACATTATCCTCATATTCGCTGCCACTCTACTCAGCCAAACGAAATGTTGGTGCGGCCCAGCTTTACTATCATTATTCGAAGTGCCAACCTCACCGGTGATGACCTCAGTGCCAGTCAACCCAGTTTGAGAGTCCCAAGTCTTGACAGCACTTGTTATGCTCACTTTTTGTCCCATCGTGCTAATGGGGCCACAGTATCTCCATTATGGAGCGCAAATTATTCGGAGCAAAGCTTGTGCAGCCCAACCTTTGGCTTGAATCAGGTCTGGCCGACCGGCCCTACGCAGGATGTGAGCCCTATGCAAGCCGAATTTGCAGATCACGATGCCAGTCTCACACAGCTAGTTCCTACCACCTGGAATCCCGAGCTTGTCGCGCCTCCCACTGAGCACCACCAAACCACGGTGTCAAGTAATGAGCCATCGAAAAATTTAGGTGTATTAACCTCTGCAGCTTTCAAGACGAATCTTGCCATAAATACCCCAACCTTTCTACCCCCCGTCCTAGAGGAGCCGGGAAGCCTGGATGTGCTAACCAGGACAGCATATGAGTTACAATTTCCCCCAAATGGTCCGCAAATCCTGGCTCCTACCCCGGAGGTAATTTTTGATCAAGCCAATCTGAGATCATTTACCTCAAATCTAGGTGTTGGCGTCGATTGGACCTTGGAAGATTTGGACTTTGAGACTGCTCTGAACAACTTAAATGAGGGTTTGAGTGAGACTCCGGCGCAGCTTTCTAACCAACTCGGTGAGCAACGTGCTCAATGGTAGTGATTAGCCTAAAACATCGACCTTTTCCTTAGTTGAGGTGACTTTCTCAGAATGATCAGTCCTTTTTTCGTACTATTAAGTTGAACGCGCGGGCTTTTTGCGGAGGGCAGGGTGAGTACCAATGTGAGTTGCCCATATACCCTGTTTCTGTTGCTTAATTCCAGGGGCACCATGCGATCTATCTTTTGTGCCATGGTTATTTCGAATAAAATGTTTTTCTAAGCCCCAACTCCCAACTCTAAATGACATCTTACGTGGACTAGAAGATAAAATCAGCTGTAGAAAAATAGGCCCTGAAGGTCTTAAGTGGACTGTAAAAGGCACAGCCTCTAAAGTGTATAGGAGCTATCCAGATTCTCTGGACATGCACTTTCATACTTGCGGAGTTCAGTCTTGGGCCCGGCTATATAAGTTTTAGGTCAAATAATATTCTACATAATAGTCCCGAGAGAAGAAGGGCTAAGGATCTATCTACAAAGGACACTCAGAAGAATGCCACCGATCCTCTACTTAAAAGTGCCGTCTAAAGAATTATATGAGGCTTAAATGCGCATTTATTCATATACTTGCTTATACGAGGCTACTCATAATTGTACTTCTATGGTCGATTTCCTCGAGACTCATAAATGGTCGTCAATTAATGAATCATCAGACCTCTTTCCCATTAATACGCGTGCCGAATCTCGATCGGTTTCACGATCGGCTTCACGCCACCGGAAGTTCTCTCTGCCGTAGGCAGGTATCGAATGTATCCGCATACCACCACTGTTTTCAGATTGGGATTTTGAGCTGGTTTTAGATGATGATCTCGATCGCCATGATCCAAATAGTTGAGGGCAGCGAAACATGTCGAGAATGGGTTTTAGAGTCGGTATTGTGCCGCAGAATATGATTGCAAATAGTTCAGCCGTGTGCCAGATATAGACATTGTATGAGGCCCAGGTGAAGTCCGTTTGGTGAGCTTCGTTTGTAAGATAGTATGTTTTCATGGCCGAGCAAATTGAGGTGCTTCGTCTTTGTATTAGGAACAACCTCATATCGAAGGAAGAATGGCGACTATGTACTAACAGAATATTCAAGGCAAAGACCATGCTCAGTTGCCATTTTTCAACTACGGTTATCTGTAGTTGAAAAAAGATTGTTGCAGGAAGGAGGGCGAGACAAATATCGACGAATGTACAGTAAGCTGTCTCTTGAGTTAGCATTGCTAACTCATATTTCGATTAGGCCCGAGGTGACCTACAACCCGTGAAAGCTCCGTAGTCTGCAACCACTTTCTGTTGGACGCACGTTCCTTTAACGCTACTATCCCATAGCGCAGCAGGCGGCGAACATTGAACAAGCCCGAAGATAGCATATGCGGTACTGACAGGGACAGCCAGGCCAATGCAAAATACCCAAAGAAAGGCCTTGTAAAGAAGCCAGTTTGTATGGCCGAGTATTGAAAGTAGAAGAGTTGCGATGGAAACCTTTCCCGCTACAAGGCCTATAGTTCCGAAGGCCGAGCCAATCCACGCATACAACTTGATCTTGTCCACACCGCGCGTGCCATCTACTCGTTGTAGATCATCAAGGTGTCGCTCACCATGATTCACACAGAGAAAGGTAAGACAGATGGAGCATCCCAGGAAGCATAGCTATGTACGTCTATCAGTAGGTGGGCTTCCCGTGATTTCCACAAGGAGTGTGAATGAGGGACTCTACCAAAGAGAAGAAGATGAGAAAATCATCCCAGCCAAATTTCCCTCTCATTCCACGACTAGAGAATCTCAAAATGACCGTGATGACTGCCAAAGATGTTAAGACCCATATTTCTATCATCAATTGAGTACCCCGGTCGGCGATATAGCCGCCATCTGAAGAATCGGACATCATGCAGGACAGAGCCAAAGGATTGGCATTTGCAGGATTCTGCAGAAGCAGATCTTATTATTTTATTATCCATCCTGACACCTTAAGCCAATATGCCCTATGAACACGGCCCCCTTTTCATATTCAAGCTAACGAATCTGGGGGCCAAAGAGGGGATGAAATACTCATAGGGGGCCAAACCCCAAACCATTGGGCCCAGAACGTGGTCCGTGCTATCACCTACTCTAGCAAAGAATCGGCGGAGACTTTGCATTGAGCCACTCGAGGATGGCTCGAGAGGACCCATACGAGAGATGATTTTTGAAAAATAGCTGCTTAATACTCAAACTACTGTAACTATTCAGAGCATTGGAAAGCTTCTAAATAAGGAGACCATAGAGCTTGGAAGTCCGACCGGAGTCATGGTTCTGAAGAAAGTTTAAGAAAGTTTGATGTTCTTGAGTCAATGATACCATGGCATTGTCAAGCCCACTTTAACCGTTTTGGAACCGAGGCAGGGTGCAGATCTCGCTCCCAATTCCCTGATCCTGGCAGATTCTCCGCTCACAGCGGATGAGTTGTAGGAAAATGTACCCGGTTCCATTGGCTTTTCGCACAATTCCATTGTTGAGTGGCACATTATGATCTCTATTATAAGACATTAGAGTTATGGATGAAAGCAGATCGGTGGGGTATTGCAACACTGACATATGGCATCAGTATCGTAGAGAGCGGGGAAGCGGAAGCAAAAACTTGGAAGGACTTTAGGTGTGGTATTGGTATTAGCATTTCCGTTCTGCTCTCCTGACATTTACTCTTGCGTAGGATGCGTCAATGTAAAACTCGCTATCTCGGTGCTCTGGATGAGACTGGTCAGCAGCGCTCTAAGCTGCGAATCAGCGTTATTTCCAAGCTCATTTTTCTGACTGATATTCCCAACTTCATGAAGTTTAGGAAAAACTCAATATGCCAGAAAAACCTATGCTTAGGCTATACTGAGTGAACTGGCCTCTGTCAAGTTCTCTAGTGCCCATTGCTCGGCAGTTGTTGCACGTAATGCACGTTGCCAGTTCCATGTCGCCGACAGCTCCCAAGCTACACCACGACCTTGACCGAATACCGCTTGATACTTGAGTTGTGAATTATCAGGGTCTTCCGCTAGAGCAGCAATTGCATCGGTAGTTGAAAAGACTGTTCGCCGAATTGGCATTTGAGTAACTTTTTCCACAATTTGTGCCACCTCTTCATAATTGAGGGTGTCTCCGCCGACGAAAATGGGCTGGCCAGCAAACAGCGCTTCGCTATCGTGGCCTAGGACAATTTCGGCAGTGAATCTCCCAATGTCCTCCGGTGTAGTGACTGTGACTCGATTTTCTAGGCTTCCGAGGGCGCAAACGGTTGCCTCCTTCAGATCTACTACACCAAAAGACGGCTCAAATAGGAAGCTGGTGAACATGCCTGTTGAAACGATTGCCCAGCGCGTTTTTGATTGGGATCGAAGCAATTCACGGACATCCAGCTGTTCATCGAAGACATCCTGGGGCGAGCCACGCCCGATGGCATCGTAGTCCACGCCAAACTGCCATGGGATGTATCGTGGAATGCCAGCCGCCAGTACCGCTCGAGTCTGTTTAAGTTGGGTTCCTTTGCCTGAGACGAATCCAGTACACCCGATGACGAGATCATAGCCAGCAAAAACGGCGGTCAGGGTTTGTTCCGAGTCTGCGACGATATCGCCAGCGACAAATTGGATCCCCCATTGCCTCAGAGTGTCGGCCTTTTTCTTCTGGGAAGGATTGGTTGAAGTGAGACTGGCTGGGCGTAGTAAAACCGCCACCTCCGCCGAGCGCGGATGATAGACCAAGCATCGAAGCACTTGAATACCGAGTTCGCCAGCGCCAATGACCAGAACTTTGTAGGTGGAAGACATTTTGGACGGCTCACCTCTAGATATAAATTTACTAGATTTTTTCAGCTGCAACACTTGTTCTTATATATCCTTCTTCAACAAGGCTCGCTGTCGCTGGCCTGTTCGTATGCGTGCTTGGTAATCTACCCGGGCCCACGACAAACACCGCCAAGTGATAGGTTTGGGCCAATGAAAGTGAGATGCAGGCTTGGCTTCGAAAATAATGTCTCCGAGTGCTAGGGTTAAGACGGAATCAATGAATGCTGGGTCCGTGGACTAAAGAAAATCGAGCTACGTACCATTTGCGGCGGCAGTGATGATTCGATCTATAAGGCCGAGGAAGCACATTTGACATATCGGTTTTTCTGCTGATGAGCATTGCCTATCCATTTCAAACTAGCGTCAAAAAGCTTCTATTTCTTCTGCAAACACGCCTTTCTGACTTTTCAAAGCTCTAGCCTCGAGGTATAACAGCTTTCTTAAGTACACGTCGACAAGGTCATATATTCCACGGCCATAGCTGTAGCCTCTACAACGACAGGCCATGAACCTGCCTCCTAGCAAGCTTCTTTAAATTTAAATATATTCTACGATGGAGCTGTCTTCCACAGAAGGATACAAATATCTTACGAGCAACAACTCCTACTATTAGCATCCTTCTTGTCCGACCAAGGCCAGGTCACATGATGCGAACTCGATTTGTGGCCTGAGGCTCCAACTTCGTGGGGCGCAGCGGCCCTCGTTGGTGGGGCAACCCGGACAGTAAACACGCCCCCCAGCCTCCTCCAACCTCCCCATTTCTAGATACACCTCGAGCGCTCATTATCGCTGGCTTGGTATCTTCCCATCTCCATCTCTTCAGATTCGACTGACACCTGCCCAGGTACATTACGTCGTGCTTCTGCTCAATTTTTCCATTCATAAGCTCTCCATATCGGAATTCACTCATCTAGATCTGGCGCAGATCATTTGATTCGAGGTAGGCTTCCATTCTTTCCTAAGAATGCGTTGCGTTTGCTAACATTCTTCCAGAGTCCCGTCCTGAGCCACGCGCTCTTGACCACTCGAATCGTGCACGATGGCTCCAGTGCTACCGGTCGGGGAATTCCCCGCGGCTCTCTTGTCACTGGAAGCTCGGGATCCCACTCAAGACATTCCTCTTGACGCTTTATCCACTGCCACGTTGAACATCCTGACCCCTCGATCTGACTCCACTACAACATCGACAAAGGTCACCTATGGCAAAGGGACTGTCAGCCCGAATAGCATCAAAATGCAGGGCCTCATGGCCCTCTTTGCCATTATCGGGCTTGCATTTGTGCTCGCCTGTATTTGGTTCTTCTTCTGGGCCAAGAACGGCGGCTTTGTCTGGCGTAAAGGAGATTGGGAGGACTACAAGTCGACTGTTCTGCGTCGAAAAGGCCCAGATGGCCGGACGCTCACTAATGCTACTAAGAGTACGAAGCTAGGCGGCGGGAGTATCGTCGGTAAAGGTTACAGTGATGATGGCTACACATATACGGATGAGACTGGTACCTACACGGAGACCGCAACCACCATCTCTGATGAGAAACCGAGAAAGAAAAAGCGCAATTTCCGCGAAAAGCTGCTCCGTCGCAACAAGGACGAGCACTGGGAGGGTGAAGCTGATGCGGACGTGCGCGCCTACCGGGAAGAGAAACCTGCTCGCATTGGTGGCATGAACCGCGAGGCGGATGGCACGTATCACGGCAGCGACTATGATTCCTCGGCCGCGCCCACTCACTATCAGCAAAGTGAAATGAGCGAAGTCCGTGACTACGCCTACGAAAAACCCCGTCGCTCTCGCAAACGCAATCCCTCCGGCTTCTCCTTCACTGCTGGCAGCGAAGACGTCCTCAGCCAGGCCACCGAAGAGCATCATTTGCGCGATCCTTCTACTCGTCGCCATTCTCGTCGGCCCAATCGTGAACGTCATCGCAGTGCTGCACCTCCTTCTGCGCCTTCTTCTCGAACCAGCAGCCCCCGCAAAAAGGATCGTCGCTCGGTCCCTGGCGGCTACACCGAACCGCTCGATTTCTCGTCTGCCGGAAGCCGATCCGAGTACCAGTATTCGAATGTCGACACCGAAGATTCGGGTACGAAGAGCTACCACCACCCCATTCCAGGCTTGACCAAAGGCTACCGCCGGGATGGAAAAGGCCGTCGCCGCCGTGATAGCTTGAGTGACAGCGAGGGTGACGAGACCAGATATTCGTAATCTTGGTCCGATTGTTCTCTTGTGTTACCTTTCTTTTTATCTCTTCTGTTTTTGATTTCCAATGCCCCACGGTCACTGTACTTGATTTGATGGGCTTCGTGCACCTATAGGATTGTTTTCATTTATTGCTTGAGCGTCTACGATATGCTGGGTTCTGGATATGCTTGGGAAATTGGGAATATATGTACATAACGAATGGGAATTTATGATGAGCATTAAACACATCGCATCGTGTCTTGGAGCATCAATTTCTTTTGGAACTTGAATTATTATTCAGTACCCATCCTTTTGACTAATTATATAGCATCAAATGTTCTACTCGTCAGCGGTCAACGCAGGGTTCCTTATCGTGATTCTCGGAGGCTCTTACCGATCCACATACACTAACCACTGATAGACTGGAGTGCTCCACTTCGTGCCCTCCGAACCCTTAGCGAACACGAACGTGTTAAGCCGGAACTCTCGCGCCTCCTTGATTTTCTCTTCAGCCCAGCCAATTCCTGAGCGAACAGGGGGTAAACATACATGAATGGACAGGAGGCACAATTGGTGTCAGCATTGGAGATCCACACCTGCCAAAATGTCATCGTCCGATCATTTCGCGAAACCATCCAATCAGCCTCCAACTTTCAAAAGGGATGCAGAGGGAAACAAACAATTGTTGATTGTCAACCTCACAGAGTTGGACCATTCCGCCCAACAGAAACTAATCAACCACTACCAAACGGCCTTGGAGGAACCCGCTGAGATCCTGACTTGGACTCCGGCTCGAGCTTTGCTTCAATCCTTTGCAACGCAAGGCCCGCGTGTGGACAGCCAGAGCAATCTATATGCAATTGCGGTTCTGCTGTATCAAGCCGATTGGACCGGGTTCATCGTCGCAGATGAGCTTACCAAGCGCCAAGTGACAGGTAAATGTCGATTAGGCGAAGATCATGCTATCTCGGTGGTCATGATCGCCACAGAAGCAACGCTTCCCTCGGGTGCAGGCCGCCCTGGTGACCCACCCCGGCTTCGAGTATCCGCTCGGCGCACGAACACGGAACTCGGGGACGAAAAGCAACTCGGCAATCTATCCAGCGATTGGTTTACTCAAGTTGACAAGGAAGAGGATTCACGCGACGGTTTTTTCTGGGACACGTTTGGCATGGTTCTTCACGATCCGGATCACCAAATTTTGACTCCTGACACTGCCAATTCATGGGGTCGGAAAGAGTATACGGATTCCGTGCTGACAGCTCTGTCCGCCAAATTACTCCCGGCGGAGCTGATAATGGACATCTTTTCTCGTGTAGAACATCACAAAGATGCGGTTCCCGAGATGCCAATTTGGCAACGTCCACAAAGCTTGCAGCATATTCACATTTTTCTTTTCTTTCACGCGACACCAGAGGAAATTGAGAGAACACATGCTATTATCCAGAATGCCGTGACGAAACGCTTCAAAATTCCTTCCAAAGATACGATATTGAAGTGCGATGCTCCCATCTGCAACTGTCCCCACCTCAACGAGGAATGGCAGGAGCGGCCTAAGGATACGACGGTAGAATTGATTCCCCTCGATCGACACCAGATCAAGTCTCGTCGACATATCGTGAACTTCTTCAGGCAATATCATCTAAGGCACCTCGATGATTCCAAGAGAACACGAAGCATGCCCATCTATTTTCTTCTCAGCCCACTCAGGGAAGGAGACGATATTGATTCTGGAGAATTTGGATACTGTCGGTCAAACGAGCCGCTATTTACGGCCCGGATGACATTCAACAAGATGATTGATTTCAACCCGTGGAAGACACCTACAATCGCCTATTATCTTGCGCGGGGGATTTCGCCCGACATTAGGGAGATAGAATTTCTGCACCATCCAGACATGCCATTCTATCACGATCCTCCCCCTGGGAGGCTTGTGAACCCCATGGAGACGAATATGAGTGGCTCCCAGCCTTCTATCTCACTAAGCATTTGACCACACAAGAAGATGAGGCGATTCAAATGGAACTTCGCACCGACGACTTCGGGCAGTTCAATGAAGATTTCGAAATTTGTCGCATTCCGTGGGAATCCGAGGAGGACGGAACACTGGACGATATCTGGAACATCCTGTGGACTATCTATCGCCACGACGGTGCGCCCCCCGTATGTTTCTTTTGCATTGATCGAGAAGCAGCCGTAGATCTGGATGTTCTACTTGTGAAACCAGATTTTTATTGGGGGGACAGACAGGATGGACAGGAGCATCCCAGTCTCTTGGTTGACTTGGAGTGCCCTCGGCTCAGAGGCTTCTGGTACTGTCGCATTTCTGGGAATTTATGCCATCAGGCCAAAATCCAGCTGGACACTGATAATCTAGATATTACGGAGCTCGGGGGATACGATTTAAGGAAGTACCGACGGCCTGGGTGGCCGGCTCGTGGTATCCTTCCCCTTGATGACGACGAGTCTGACAGATTGTATGGATGATATATAGGCGTTAAGCCACGATCGGCTTGCAAGATTTGTATTCTAATGAAATGTGCCACCTTCAAAAAATCAAACGCAATCATTGTAGACGTATTCTTATATAAATAACTTATTATACAGTCATCTGCATGCTCTCTTCGAGGGATCGTCATCATAGTCTCGACGCATCTTGGCACCAGACCGAACGCCCACTACCTAATGAAATTCAAAAAAGTATATATAACACGGCATGAGACCTCAAACCACTCTGAAATGATGCCAAGACCCCTGCCCACAGACTCGCAAAAAGAAGGTCCCATCAATGACATATCTTGTGGATCGTGGCGTCAGGTCTTTGGTGCGGCTGGCTCAACTACCATATTGGGTCAATGAGGCCGCCGTCCCGAACCCCACCGAGATTCTTTGTTTCGAGCAATAAAAGGCTCGGTCAATAACCTGTTGTCTTCAAAGAATTGACATTGTATTAACCTTGTCTTTATAAACTTCTTTTCATTATTGGGACCGGGACCTTCAACGCCAACCCTCGTGCCCCAAATCATTGTGAATAATGGCGCATTCCAAGGAGTGGCAGAAAATGCTCCGGGGCGAGTTGTACTGGGCTTGGGACGAAGATCTACAGGCGAACAGAACACGATGCAAGCAGGCTTGCGAGGCATTCAATGCTGCGGGATCGACTTCTCGACGTTGCAAGGTGGCATTATGGAGAAAGTAAGCATCAGAAAATGGCCTAAGTCATCGCAGGATAGCCAGGAGAGAAAGTGCAGGCCGAATGGGAAGACTTTACTGACTATGCGGATAACAGCATTGTTGGTGACACACGTCCTTTGCCGCCAGTCAACCCAGATCCGAAGCAAGATGAAGATCTTTTCGAAGAAACGGACCCGTTCGTGGATGGGCCCATTTCGATCGACCATGGACTCAATTTCAAGGTCGGCAAGGGCACTTTTCTGAACTTCAATCTTCTTGTTCTGGATACTTGTCTCATCACAATTGGCGAGCGGGTACTCTTTGGGCCTAATGTCTGTCTATACGGAGCCACGCATCCGATGGATCCGGCTGTCAGGCAAGGGTTGAAAGGACCGGAGGCTGGTAAGGAGATCCACATCGAGGACGATGTATGGATTGGCGGGAGTGCGACCATCCTTGCTGGGGTACGCATTGGGAAAGGCAGCACGGTTGGAGCAGGCTCAGTCGTGACAAAGGTTCGCGACCCCGACATAACTGGCGCTCATTCCTGGGCTTGAACTGACACCAATCAGGACGTTCCGGCATTTCACTTTGTTGCCGGCAATCCCGCCCGAGTCATTCGTCGAATCGAGACCTCAATGGATCCGGAGCAGCAATGACTGTCACACCAGCTGTGATAGGTCCATTTTCTGAACATTCATGTTCGAAACTGCCGTATCTCTCTTCTTCACCTCCCTCTTTGCAACTGCCATTCCAGAAAGACACCCATAATGATTTTCCAACTATACAGTCTAAGCAGGTATGCAACCAAGGCACGTCATCTGCAGGTTTTTTTTTGCCATCCAAACAATGGTCTCTCGTCCACAGTGAGCTACTTTTAAGGCAATTAGCTCCTTTAGCCTAGTCTGTGATCAACGACGCATAACCAAAGATGCCGAATTTTCCCCCTTTTGAATTTTTTGGCTATGCTATCATCCAAGTCAAATGCCCTATGGGGTTCCTTTTCAAGTTTACTTGGAGGACTGGCTCTCGGTTGCGAGAAAACCTTTGGTGCTTTATCTTTGGCTCTATATAACTAGATGATAGAATATGACATAAGAGCCTGTTCCATTTCGTTATTGCGGATATTAACAATCTGAAATCGCGATACACAACCGTCACCCCGATACATGTGGATGTCGTGTGCCGTTTTCCTTGCCTTCCAAGACGTATGAAAGGTAGAACTCAAAAGCAATCAGTGTACGCCTTAGCTTCTTGTAGATAGCACAAAAATAAATTAAACGTGGACATTTGTCCATGGGGATTTGATTGCCGATCGGCTTGTTTCCGTGAGATAAGCTATAGATCAGCCCCTCTGTTGGATGAAGAAGCGTCACACCGCTTTAACGAGACAACAACTGCACCGCGCCCAGCCAATACTCGCGACTGGAAAATCAATCATGCTATTTTGCTTCGTTCCGGATGGGAGTACTTCTGAAATGCGTCTCGCCATGCGGATGCGTTGGTTCGCCGTCCCGTCAGCTGTCACGCAAGGATGGAACACCTAACATTCAGCCCAAATGACGTGCCTGGCCAAATGCCTTGTGATTTCCAAGCATGATCCATCACGGCGATTCGGGTCTTTAAAGCAGATATCCCTCCTGCTTCGGCTCTGCTCCTCTCGGACCATGGATTTACCTTCATGGGATCTTCTCCCCGAAACAAATGACTTACTAGGTACATTTGCGGGCTACGACGCAACAAGCTCAGGGACCAGGACGATGGAACATAATGAAACACAGCCCTTATTGGATTCTGGTCATCAAAATGGCAGGCCAGTTGTACCGCTCAGTGATGCTCGATCGGTCTCTTCGCGGGTGTATCCCGACACACTCCCTGGAGTGGGAAATGGGAAAAGCCTCAGCTGGAGCAGCGCATACATTCTCGTGGTGTCACGGGTTATTGGTAGCGGCATCTTCGCAACACCAGGATCCATCGTGAAGTCCGCCGGCAGCATCGGATTAACCTTTCTAGTATGGGTCATGGGCACCATCCTAGCGGCGTGTGGGCTCGCCGTCTCGATGGAATTCGGATGCATGCTTCCTCGGTCGGGAGGAGATAAGGTAGATCTTTCCGGTTCGCTTCGCTGCTGATAGAGGCACCCACTAAGATCATCTTGCTGCAGGTGTACCTGGAGTATACCTATCCCCGACCAAGATTCCTGGCGTCCACGCTGATCGCGGTACAGGCCGTGGTTCTTGGTTTCACGGCCAGCAATTGCATTATTTTTGCCAAGTACACTTTATTCGCATTCAGCGTCGAACCGACCGATCTCCAACATAAGACACTTGCCGTCGGGCTTTTAACCGTGATCACCATAATTCATGGCTGCTTTATGAAGACTGGTATTCTGATCCAGAATGCGTTGGGCTGGGTCAAGATCTTCTTGATCGGTGCCATGTCCCTGACAGGTGTTTGGGTTCTGCTTCTCCAGGTCTTTGGCAACTCACATCAGATAATCCCAGTAACAAAGGCTACCAGTCATATCTCTTGGAATAAGTTATGGGAAGGATCAAATTGGAGTTGGAGCTTGCTTTCAACTTCTCTTTTTAAAGTCATGTATTCATATGCTGGGCTAAGTAATATCAACAATGTGCTCAATGAAGTGCATAACCCGGTTCGGACGTTGAAAACCGTCTGTCCATCTGCTCTATTGACGGCCGGTGGTCTGTATTTCCTTGCCAATGTTTCTTACTTACTTGTCGTCCCGCTAGACGATATCAAAAACAGTGGGGAGTTGGTGGCTGCACTACTATTCGAGCGGTTATTTGGGAACCATGTTGGGAGGACACTGCTTCCACTTGCGATTGCTATCTCGGCTGCTGGTAACGTTATGGTGGTCACTTTTGCACTGGTATGCCATCCTTTTTGCTCAGACTATCACACGCATACTGAAGACCGTCCAGGCACGAGTCAATCAAGAAATCGCCCGACAGGGCTTCTTGCCATGGCAGGATCTCCTATCGTCTTCGCGGCCATTTGGGACACCTCTTGGCGGACTTTTGGTGCATTATGTCCCGTCCCTTTTGGTGATTGCCCTGCCTCCACAGCAGGATGTCTACAATTTCATTCTAGACGTGGAAGGGTATCCAGGCCAGATATTCGCACTCGCAATCAGCGTTGGGCTATTGATATTGCGCTACAGAGAGCCTAGTCGAGTCCGACCGTTCAGAGCTTGGCTTCCTGCTGTCTGGCTGCGTATTGTAGTTTGTCTGGCCTTGTTAGCGGCGCCTTTCGTGCCACCTCCCAATTGGCAGGGGGATGTGGACTTCTTCTACGCCACATATGCCATTGTCGGGATCATGGTGTAAGTTTTCATCTCCATTATATTGTAACGGAGCTAATCAGTGATATAAGCATTCTCTTCGCCGTGTTATACTGGTATGTCTGGACCGTACTTCTTCCGCGTTGGGGAGGATACAAGTTGGAGGAGGCAGAGAAGACATTGAATGATGGTACCAGCCTCATTCAAATTATTCGATCTTATAACACTTAATGGTTGCGTTTGAAGTTTTTGAATCGTTTGAATCATAGAGTTCGAATCTACGTTGCTATGACGGAGAGAATGTACACTGCCCCACCGAATTGGATAAACACACACATATATATTTTGCAAACCTTTGTGAGATCAATAGCGAGCCTTTTCTCAATTCCAATGAGTATTTACTGCCAATCAAGGATCTATATCTCCTGTACGTTGGCCTATTAAAAATAAATCAATAATCATGTCTCTTTGCTGTTGCGGATGCCACCCTTCCACTGAACCCCCGCGGGGAACAGTCGGAAGGATCGGTGGCGGATGATGTGGGGATCGCTAGTTATTGGTCATCGAGGAGTTGCAAGTCTGTACCATTACCGCACCTCAAGAGGCAGAGTGACCAGGTCTGAGATTCGAATTATACATATCTGTTCTAAGACTCGTTGAGGTACTCACATCAGATACCGCTGAAACGATATACACCTTCCACGACCCATCCACAGGAAAATAGCAGTGCAAACGCAATATGGTACCCCTCCCACCAACATATACCGACTCTCAGGTCGAGGCCTACCTGAAACGTATTCGATATGTCCCTTCTGCCAAGAATAGCGAGAGTCTTATACAAGATGTCCGCCAACGAATCGAGGCAGATGCCCTGGGCACATTGGGAAATCTCCAGAGGCGCCATCTCGCTTCTATCCCCTGGGGGAATTCCGGCCTTCATTATTCTCAGCACCACACCATTACTTTGAACCCTGATCAGCTGTTCGAGAAGATTGTGGAACGTCGCTTGGATGGGTATTGTATGGAGATGAACGGAATATTTTCCATCATTCTCCGGTCCCTGGGGTACTTCGTGTATGCCACGGGAGGGAGGGTGAGCTTTGCCACCGCCACCGGGGTGGATAACGGGCAATATTTACCTTTGTACGCCGAGGGTTCCGTGCCTAAATGGTTCAAATATGGGGAGCTAATGATGTATATCTATACAGAGGGCACATGGTCCTGATGGTGATTCTCAATGGAGAGAAATATATGGTCAGTGGGCTTCTTTAAGCTGTCTACATCGCTCTCGTTCTAACCCCTCCGATTAGGTCGATGTTGGATTCGGCAACCAGAACGCTACCGCGCCGTTGCCTCTCCGGGACGGTGCAACTGCTGCATGCATCGCCCCGTCTGAGATGCGCCTGGTGAAGGAGAGTATTCCCGAGTTCGTTGATCAGTCGCAGAAGATCTGGATTTACCAGACCAGATACAACCCGGAGAGCAAGTGGCTGCCTCACATCTGCTTCTCCGAGACCGAGTTTCTACCGCAGGACTTTGATGTGATGAACTTTACAGTCAGCCAGAAGCGCACTAGCTGGTTTACTCAAATCTTTGTCTGCACGCGGATGACCTTAGACCCGAGCGGGCAAGAGATTATCGGGCAAGACATCATATCTGGAAAAGAAGTCAAACGACGAGTCCACGGCATAACAGAAATTTTGAAAGTGCTGCACAATGAAGAAGACCGGGTGACGGCACTGGCAAAGTACTTCGACATGCATTTCCGTGAGAGTGAAATCCAGGGTATTCAGGGCTTATCCTCCGAGCTCAAGTAGGAGCGGCGGGCGGGAACTACCGGAAGAGAAGAGGTGCTCAATGGTATAGTACATCGACATTTCTAGAAATTGCGGAGGAAGGTATGTATAATGATCGAGGAACAAACGGGAGACGCAGACATGATAGATAAAGAGACGTTGCAATTTTTGAACTAGAAAATCCGCTTCTCGATCTGGAGCTTGAGTCAGTATTTGGCTTCTTCCACTGTAGTTTTTCTTTCATGCAGTCGCATCGTTAACGTACCTTCCACGGGTTGCTGACATCGAATCCGGGGGGTGCCTGGTGGTTGCTGGATTGTCCACGCATAGTACCGGTGATCCGCAGGTCGCGCTCCATCACTGAGGGTTGAAGGTGTCAGGTTAGTATCTGGCCAATGGGGCTCATGTAGGTCCGTCTCGTCTGGGGTGAAATGCCTGTAACATACTTTGCTGTGAGAAAGTTAGCCGACACATTCTGCACCGAGTTCCCGATCATAGCCGATTGCGGTTTGGAAGGGAAGTGACTTACTCGGTCCCAAAGGTCACGGTTCCAGCGGGGCTTCTTGCCCTCATTGGCAAAACGCTTGACAAGGTACAGGCCACCGCCGGTGACGCCAAACATCTGTGGTGGGTGTCAGCCATAGCTCTGGAAGGAATTGGCGAATGAACGTACACCCATAATAATCCCGTAAGGGAGCAGAGCCTCGAAGGGGACGCCCATAGTGAACAGTCGCGAGAGGTAGAAAGAAGGGACCAGAGAAAGGCAATTTCGAAGATCAAGTACCGAGATCCAAACTCGTCACGACACAGTAAGGATCAAATCGCGGAGAAAGACAAGAGGTGGAGGGGAGTTGGAGGGTCGGCCGGTTTCCAGAGCGAGGTCTGCGCGGCCCGATGCGGTTTAGTGCGACTGACTCAGCCGCCTGCAACGACACTCCCCCAGGGCCAAGGGGGCAGTCGGATCGCAATCGATCGTTAAGAGGGACCGCCTCCAGCGCTTGGATTGTCCGTCGACGCGTCTTGTATCTGTCTACTCCAACTAGCCGATTGTTTTATCCCTGGGCGTGAGTCCCCTTCTCCCGACGACACGTGTATGCGACCTGCTACGGCCAGTTAACACCGTCTCTCTTCAACAGCTTCTTTGCGCCTGAAGACCTTCTCGTCCCAGAAAAGCGCCGATTTTATGCGTCAAGCTTTAGATTCGGTCACTACTACCTTCAACTGTCTCCCCGGGCTCCAGATGCGCCTCCGGACCACCACCGACGTGAGCGGGGTGGCTCTGTAGCTTGAATCGATCCAGCGCCAAAGTTGAATCGAGGCTTTCTTGAGACACTTGCGCGCATTTCTCTTGTGATCAGACTGCGGTCGACCTGGCGGCTGTTGCGACTTTCACCATGGCGGCAACAGCGCCGCCGGTCAACCAAAATCCGGGCAAGCAAGCCCCGCCCCCCGACGAGGTGGACAGTGACCTAGATGCAGAGGGAGAGGAGGAAGCCGACTTATATCAGATGGACCAGCAACTTCAGGATGCTGTTCATCGAGCCTACACCGGAGAAGTTGCGGAGGAAAATGGCCATGATGTGACCACCCGCCGTGGCATTCTGGCTAGACAGAACAGTGGCGACAATGATGAGACGGAGCCTGTCGGAGCAGTGAAGGTTCCTGGCGACGATACCTCCTCCTCCTCTGAAGAAGATGAAACAGCGACGGCTGATGGAGATGTTGATCCTGCGTTCGAGGAGGATAATGATCGAAGGGAATCTTCAAGCAGTGAATCCGAGTCTGAAGCAGAAGAGGACTGGGAGGCCGAGAGCAATGGACACGAGGACGCAGATGCGGATATCCGCAGCCGGTCAAACTGCATGTGAGTGGAATTTCTTTCTAAGAGCTATCATAATAAATCCAGCAGGGCCTGGTCATGCTAACAAATTAATAGGTTTTGCAGCCAAGATGAGGAACACGATCCCAGCGAAGATTTCGAAGAATGGCTGACCTGCAATGTTTGTGGTGATCATTGTATGTTTATCATTGTTTTTGCGGGGCGGAGCTTAAAGCTTAAAGCCTCAGACCCCCTCCGTTTCCTGACAATTACTGACTCGGCATCCCGATAGCACATCGGCAATGCGCCCGCGAACAAGAAGCTTTCAATGACTCCGAAGGTCAATCAATGGTCTCCTCTCTGGTGGAAAAGGTATGGTTGCTAACTTTTCGCCGACTAGATCCTTGGAGATGTCCCACATGTGTTCGCAATAATTTAGAACCCGACCCCGTGGAGAGTCCGACCCAGCGGAAAACTGGAGCATCCCATCTTCCAAAGGAGCTTCTACCTGCTCATGTAGGAAAGCACGGAGATGGGTTTCATTCGATTTTCGATACCAACATCAGCGATGAATTACTGAATAGCTCGCGATCATTGCGAAAAAGGAAAGCTTCATCGGCAGAAGCCGAAGAGCACGCCCCTGTGCTTAGAAAGCGACGGCGCCAAGCTGATAATTTGAATATGAACGAAACTGTTTTTGACGGTGACGAGCAACCTGTCAATGAGGCTCATTCCCCAGCTCGACCGATGCGCCCTCGACGAACTCGCGCAGTGGATCGAGATCATTGCCGTGTGGTTTCAAAGAACTTCGGCAAACTAATTGTCGGTTTCCGCCTTGATGAGGCGAAGGTGACCAAAATCTTGAGCAGCCAAAGCCGGCCGCAACGCAAGAAGAAGAAGGCTCCGAAGCCCCCGCCTGTGCCTCAAGAAATTCAAGCCCATTTCGCCTCTATTCCTCCCGCACCTTACGCCACCCACTTCCATCCATTCCACGATCGGGAAACCGACGAATCCAAATCCAAGCCGTATGGCGGCATTTTATCCGAAGTCGAGGCAGACACATCCAAAACCCTTCCCCTACAAGCCGATCGCGACAAGTTTGAGCTGGCCCGCCAAAGGGCCGAAGATGAATGGCAGAGAAAGATTCGAGAAGCCGAGCTCAACGGCGAGGCAACTCCTACAGCTTCACAGAAAGTTTCCGGTCCCCCGTCGAAGATCAAGTACATCAATTTTGGTGGCCATGAGATTGAGACTTGGTATGCTGCTCCTTACCCAGAGGAGTACAGTCGGAATCGTGTGCTTTATATCTGTGAATTCTGCCTCAAATACATGAACTCCGACTATGTTGCTTGGCGACATAAGCTCAAATGCCCTGCGAAGCATCCACCAGGCGACGAAATTTACCGCGACGGCTCCATTTCCATCTTTGAGGTGGACGGCCGAAAGAACCCTGTCTACTGTCAGAATCTGTGCCTCCTTGCCAAGCTATTCTTGGGGTCTAAGACGCTATACTATGACGTGGAGCCATTCTTGTTCTACGTTATGAGCGAATATGATGACCTTGGGTGTCACTTCGTTGGTTATTTCAGCAAAGAAAAGCGGCCAAGCTCGGCAAATAATGTTTCCTGCATTCTCACACTTCCAATCCACCAACGCAAAGGTTATGGTAACCTTTTGATCGATTTTTCCTATCTTCTTACTCGGATCGAGGGCAAGAATGGCTCTCCCGAGAAGCCTCTCTCAGACATGGGTCTGGTATCGTACCGAAACTACTGGCGACTTATTCTGTCGTACCAACTTCGCGATCTGAAGACACCTCTCAGCATCGCTGATTTATCGGATCGGACAGGCATGACGGCTGATGATATTGTTTCCGCGCTGGAGGGCCTCCGTGCTCTAGTACGAGATCCTATCACGAAAACCTACGCATTCCGTCTCGATAATACCTACTTTGAAGAGGTGATCCAGAAATGGGAAAGCAAGGGCTACGTCCAGCTCAACCCCGATGCACTGCTCTGGACGCCATACATTATGGGGCGCAACAATCAATCCCATTTCGATCGTGCACCCTTGCACGCGGTTGCGCCTCGAGACGATCTAGATGAGGATGAGGAAGAGGTTGAGTCTAAAGAGGATGCCGATGAAGAGCCCACAACAAACGGGACAGATACCGATGGCTTTGGGGAGGCTGCTGGGCCACCCTCTACATCTGCAGCCTTCCCGCACATTAATGGCATACATGAGTCCGACGACTCCAAGCCAGACCCCATTCCTAATCCTGCTGCAGGTATTCCTCCCTCTCGCTTTGAACTCTGGCCTCCTGTCCATGTGCCTGCTCCCCCGAAGCGCAAGGTAGGCCGTCCCCATGGGAGCAAACGACCCTCGATGACACCAACGGCTACTCGTACCAGTGGGCGCAACACACCTCGACGGCCATCGGGACTGCCATTGTTTACTCCGAACGCCAGCACCCCCACTGTACGCCGCGGTCGTAGCGGCAAGCCCGCAGACTCGCCCGGAGTGGATGCCACTCCAGTTCAATCAAATGGTCTTGACGTGGAGCAAAGCGAACTTGCCGACGAAGAAGCTGTCCTGGACCCAAGCCCGGAAGACCTTGGTCTCGTGTTGGATGAACCTTCCGAGGAAAGCGCAAGGGACCCGGACGCCGAGAATGTGAATGACGACGATGATTCCGAGGAACCCATGAAAACCAATGGAGTCGATCATGAAGATGATTCGGCTATCGAGCCAGACCCCCCACGGACACCCGAGAAGAAGCGATCGTCTGGCTCACGATCACCAGGGACGGCCACGTCCTATCGATCCAAGGGCAAGCATTCAGAAAAACCACCCAGAACTCCTCATTCAGTCACCCGCAAAGCCTTGGTTGAGAAGATTCAAGTGATGATACCCGCCGAGCCCGGGTCAGCTGACCGACAGAATGGCAAGAAGGTATCTCCGGACACAGATGACGTCGACCTGGACGCGGAGGGAGAGGAAGACGACGATATCGATGCCGAGTACGAAGTGGATGGTGACGTGGTAATGGAGACATGATCATTACCATGAGGGGGTTACGAACGAATCTAGCCCATTTACTGTGTTATTTCCGTATTGTGTCCCCGCAAAGCCGCGACGCATATGAACAGGGCGTTTTTTTGTTTTGTCTTTTCTCTTTTCTCTGCTACTTTCCCTTCGATTCACATTGCTGAGGGCCTTTCTTTTCTCCCCTTTCATTTTTCATTTTCTTTGATTCGGGATGGCTCTGGTCAGCCCATCATCGGCCGACATCTTGCACCTCAGGCCGATTGCCTCTTTCTCATTCTGGTTTCCTTGTCGCTAGGTTGACTATATCTTGTCCAGCACGGAGCGCGGGATAGCGGAGTCTGGAGTTTTTTTTTTTCTTGTGTGCTTGGAATTTACACCCAGTATCTTCCCTTCTAATCCATCGATCTCTCTTCCATACCCTCTGTATCTTGTAAAAAAACAAGCAACACTAGTCCATGCCCTGACCGTTATTATGTGCTTGATTGCCCATTTCAGCTGCATCGCTGTGCTCCTTTCTCTTCCCTGTCCGACCGTGGATGTGTATAGCAGTGCAACTATGAGAGTCCCACCACTTTCCATTGGCGTACCTATTAATCGATCTATCGTATGCCAGTGCCTTATCGCCACCCAATGCAGCCTCCGAAGAATTGCCGGCACTAGTTCTCCTGGGAGATCGACGACATGCAGGAAGAGCCCAACTCTCGATTCTCGTCTTCTTTCTGCGCCACAATCGACCTGTCTTCAGGCCTCCCCCTATGTCCTCTCCCTGCAGGGTGAATGGCCAAAGGAGCAGAAACTCAATTCTTCGACTACCGGCGCCGATCATGGGATGTGAGGAGTGCCAGTTTACGTTGGAAATATGTTTTGCGCACGACAGCCCTAGGTGTGTTCTTGAGACGAAATCACCGATACCCTTCCTGGCTGTATACGCTCTGTGGGGTATGCTAGATATCTCCTATCTTGGGGGAAACCATGGGCACGGCAGATTTCGGAGACCAATGTGATGCGTTTCATTCTACCATGCGACTTGTGCTCTATCGAGTGTCTGGCTGCACGGTTGGTGCAACCTACTGGGGGCCGACCCGAAGTGTCGGGACGCTCGGAGAATAATCCTGGGCCAAACCGGCATTCACTTCGGTGCACAGTGCACACAAGATGTTCGGGGAAGACCGAAACGCGGGCCTTTCAAAAGAAAAACCAATCAATTGATTTATCGGGGAGCCCATGAAATAAGCAATTGGGTCTCCTCTGAACATGGTCTTCTGTGAACATTCAAACGCCATGTGCCTTTTTCGGTGGTCTCTCAACGGAGAAAAGAAACTCGATCGGCGGGATCGGCGGTCAGAGCGTCGGGTTGTCGGGCTGTCAGTTGAAGCGACCACGGTGAACGGAACCATGGAACCCCCCCCAAACCACGCTGTTTAAGCATAATGTAGCGTTCCAGGGGTGCCGTGGTTCTTGGGACGGGGCCGCTGTCAGGTCTTAGTTCCAACCCTTAGCTCAGGACGACACTATAGAGGAGAGAATAGGAAAGCGAATGGTGATTGGGGTGTTTTTTTGGATGTCGGTTTCATCCTTGTTCTTCTCCTTGTCCTTGTTTGTGTTCTTGCTCTTGTTCCCTCGGTCCGCGAAGCCACTAAGCCCCGGAAGACTCGACCGACTCCAAGGCCGAGGACTAAGGCAATCTAGTATGAAGATGCCAAGTTACCCTAACATGTAGAATACTTCAACAAACACAAAACATTCATCATACAATTTGAGTTGGTCGGAGGTCGCCGTAGAGACTCTTGAATTCATTCGATTTCAACTGTCTCTTTCCCTCGAGTCGCAACGTAGCACAGGCAACCAGGTTCCCAGCTCTTGACCGGTGGCCCAGTCAATTTCCGGGTGCCACTTCATCGTCGGGGGCCTTTGAGTTGTCCCCGCCGCCCCGTTCGCCGGTTTCCATGCGAATTCCATTTCTTCCATGGCTTCGCGGAGTTTGCAGTTCCCCCACTTTTCAATTTTCAGGGCCTCGAGGTCAAATTTTCGTGTTCGCCTCATGTTGCATATTGCAATTGATTCTTTCGCCATTTCTTTTTCTCTTCTTCCGCCTGGCTCTCTTTTTCTTTTCTTCTCTCTCCGCCTATCAGACCGTTGCGCTTCTCTCCGCATTTTTTTTTGAATAGCTTCATCGAATCCCAAGCGAGATCTAGGAGCCCCAATGGAAGACGGGAGAACCGCTTCTCGCATCCACTCGTGTGTTCCCGGTGCCAGGATTGCGTGGGCCTGGATTCGCTCTCTGCAGCTTTCACTCGAGGCCGAGAGACCCGGCCAATGGAATGATTCGCTCCTCGTCTCATGCGCTCGCCCGTTTCTTGCTTTCATCACAAGTGGCCCACGGACTAGCCGCGTTTGCGGATAGCCCTGTCGCCGGATACCAAACATTGGACTTGCCCAGCAAACGATGCACGGAGACGCAGGGGTCAGGGGATTCCGACCACTGCGGAAGCGGGGATTTACAGATGCCCCGTCCCTGCTGAACCCAGACGTGAGCCCTGGGGCTCTGAAAGGAGTCAGTCGCGGCTCAAAGACTCCTTTCAGAGTCGCCGGAGATCTCTCGATACTCGCCATCCCACTTGACCCGGTCTCTCTCTTTCTCCCTGGCTATTGTCCACATCAGCATTGTCCTACCGCACCCCTGCATCCACCGACGGATCCTGCCCGAGAATCACCGGAGCCCGGCGAGCAGGCAAAATTCGGCAGCCAACAACCGCTCACCGACCCCCATTGGCCCATCCAGGCCAGATTGGGCTGCGCTGGACAATCGAGATGATCGTCGAGCTCAATAAGCACTGGTCCGTCACCCTTGCATGATCGCCGCAGCGCTATCGGGTTCCCTGAGGAGAACACTGCATCTGGGCTTCAGGGAGTGGGCCGCTTGTCATATCCAGCTGCAAATGCAGCCACGCCAGTGTGCGCCATGCTTGTCGGTTCCCCTCCCCCTCCTCCTCCCAGCAACAGGGCTGCCATCTCTCCACACTGCCGTGTCCTCGCCTCGAGGACGTCCAAGTCCAGGAAAAGCGCCGAGCTGTCAATGGCCCCTCCTTCTTCTTTTCCGTTCCCCCACTGCCCCTCCGCTCGCCCATCACATTCCCCACTCTTCGTGAAGATGTCAGCCATGCGCTGTCGATACACACCAGCGGCATATTGGGAGGGTGACTGATACAAAAGTACCATTTTGTCCTCGCCCACAGCCCGCTCTCCGTCTGTCGTTTTCCCTCGCCTTCTCATCCTTCAGCCGCAGCGGGGGACCAGGCAAAATGGCAGGTGTGGCGCAAGCGTAGTCCCGTCGATACTGGAGCGCCGGGTATAGAAACGCATCGATCTGCAAACCACCGTCGTCCACCTCGGCGGGGCTTCTGGGCCTCGCGTGGTGATTCGACTGATGCCAGATGCACGATGCCCGATCGCGCAACCTCGTCCGGGGAGCAGAGGACCAGCCAGGATGGGGGCCGGGGCCCTATGTCCTTCAGGCAGCGTAGGGTCGGTGACCTTGTTTCCGCTGCAGACAGGCCAGTGCAGCAGGAGTCGCCGGTCCTGCATGACACGCAGACAATGTGACGCATCGACTCGGAGCTGGCGATGCAGAAGGGTTCGTGCTCTTTTTCCCCCTCTCATTCACTTTCCTTTCCCTTTCTTTGCTTCAAGACGGACTGAGCGTGGAGTTATTATATAATTTTTTTTTCTCTCTTTCTTTTTCGGAGGGAGTGGGTTCCTTTTTTTTTCTTAAAAAAAAATCCTTCTCTTGACACTTGTCTTGATCTGAATTTGGACTCTGAAACCATTTTCTTTCTTTATCATGCTTTCTATTTCGTCGCATCATGACCCGGTATGTGTCGATTGAACGATTCCCATCGGCCTAACGTGCTTGTGCTCGGTCCACGCCTCCAAAATCTCATCATTGTATCTGGCTCTCTTCGCAAGTGCGATTCTGCAGCCAGCGTTTCTCGACATTGTGCTGCTTTCTAACTGGATTTGTCCGAGACAAAGACAATTCTGGCTATCGAGAGAACGACCAAGAGCGCGTTCTGGACTCGTATCGAAAGGACAAAGCGCTAAGTCGCGACAGACCGACAGGTAAGCAAGCACCATGGCCTTTTTGATTTGTTTCTCCACGTCGAAGGGAAGACCAAGTCGAGGCCAAGTCGTCCTGGAAACTTCAAGTCTCCCTCCCTCCCCTGTGGGTCCCAAGGCGGTTTGTGGAAGACAACTGCCGGAAAGCTTTCATTTAGAGGGCTTGGATCGCTGCGATGACATAGGAGAGTTAGAAGATCGCAATGGAGCCATCACAGGCCTCCCATCCCTGTGCCCCTTTGAGCTTTTGAACGAGGGGGTGGCTTGGTTAATGGCTTCACATTCCTGGAACCATGCTAATCGGGCTGGAAAATAGGTTTGCGGGGAGCGCAAAGCACGCACCACCCTCCACACCAGTACGGAGACATCCGACCGCAAGAGAGAAAGAAACGCAACGGCCCAACGCACGTCCATCAAATTCGGGTCCTTCATTTCATTCCCTTTTCTGGGCGAGAATTTAGAGTCCTTTGCGAACCGAGATCATCGATCAGGCGGCCCCCGCAAGAGTGAGCCTAGGCAACCGCCTGCTTCGGCTCTGATACGCCCTACACTATTTAGGCCCGGCTAGCTCCAATTCCAGCCTCAGAGCGCAAGAGCCTAAGTCCCGAGCAGTCCAAAAGCACAACTAGTCCCCGGATCCCAGGGCCATGCGGCTTGGACCTCGCATATCCGGGAATCCACTCTAACTGGAATGCTTAGACGCCGGAACAGGGGAGCCGAGTCCACTTTTTGGCGTTTGGAGCTGTTGCTCTTGTTCAGGGCGCATTACGTGCATAGCCGTGGTCCGGCTCCGTTTTCATTCCGGTGGATATCGACTCCTTTTTGGCCCGAGCACCGCACTAGCAAACTAGCAACGACGCCTACGGCGATTACGATTTCCCCTACTCCGGCTTGGGAAACGACATCAGCAGAACTTTCTCCCGCCCCCCTTCTTTTCTCCCCGCAGATTTGCTTTGCCCGAAACCCTAACGGATTAGGGCCCCAGCGCTCACTGGAACCCTGCAGCCCTGGAGACTGAATTGCTGCGAGCAACCTTGCTAGGCCCGATCCTCGGCCGATCGAATGTGCGCATCATCCCGATCGCCATTGCCAGTGCCACAGTGCCACTCCACTTTCCCCCTCAACCGTGGTCGACCACAGCTGAACCCTCGTCCCTTTCCTCTGCGTCCTTTTACCCACCCACTTTTTTTTTGGTCCATCTTAACCGCCTTGGGCTCGACGGGCGGCGACCCTCTCTGGCTTTTCCAACGGTCGAGGTCAGTTACCCGGCTCCACTCTTCAGCTAGCTATACACCCGCATTCGCACTCCTCCCCAAAACGGCCCAACCAATAGCAGCAGAAAAATTTTTTCTGGCCGTGACTAGGACGAGCAGGATAGCGGATTTCCGCGAGGGCGATCAGCATCCAGCAAGTCGTCAAGGCACTGACCTAGTGTTCTTGGGGGGCTTTCTCGTGCTGCTTGTTCTACGATTGGACAATACCATCAGCATCCCCCAGATTCTGGGGACGTTTACCTTCTCTTATTCGGGGAACTATTGTCTTTTTTTTCTCTCATTTATTTTCTTTTTCTTGGCTTTTGACCGGGATTCTATTGGGTTTGATTTTTTTTGTGCGCGGACTGGGAGAGATTTGCCCGTGCGGGACGCTGATTTGCTCCGGGGGAAATTCGACGGCCAATTGAAATCGACCGACGAACGTTGGCCTGGAATTTATGCGATTTCGTGGATTCGTGGATGGTCGGGACCTGCATATTCGCGATTTCGCATCGGCCTCGACTTTGATACTTCCCTTTATACCCTGACTACCCTTGTCCACCTAGTCTGCCCGGTCTGCTCGGATACTGTATCCGCTCCCCCGGCCGTTCTATACCTGCTCGACCTGCCGCTGTTCTGGGCACATTCCTCCGCTCTTTGATAGAGCGCTGGTCCACCACCTGTTTCCGACTGACGACACCACCACCGTTTGCGGCCTTCTTTGCCCACTCTTTTTTTTCTCCCTCTCTCTCTTGTGTGTGTGTCTCTCGCTGCCTGGTGAGTCCTGGTCAGTCTCTGGTTGAGCTTCTTCAGCCTGTGCAGCCCGGTCTTTTTGCAACGGGGAGGTTCCATGGTCGTGACTGCTCTTGTCATCCCGTCATTTCCACTCTTCCACTCTTCCGCTGCCATTTCGTTCATCCCCTCCCCCACTACTGCCAAACTGCCAACGACTGCCAACGACCGCCCTACGGCCAAACACCCCCGGCCACACTATCAAAAGTGCCTCCCAGGACCCCCAAGGCCCCCAACTCACCCTAGCTAGCCCTAGCTGGCCGATCTCGAACGCTTCTTTTGGACCTGCCTACCCGTAAACCGTTTTTTTTTCTCTCGTCTGCCCTCACACCCGCAACTCAAACCCCACGTCATTTCCTAGCCCTTGCACTCCCAGGCCTTACCCACTTGCGGTCACTGGCACTCATTACTAAACCGAAAAAACCTCCGGAGTCAGCGACTCGAAGACCTCACGACATTGTGACGCTGTCCGCTTCCCTCCTCCCCCCGACCCATTCTTTTCTTTCCTCCTTTCTATTCCCTTGTTCCTTCCCTTTCCCACTCTTTCATTCCCTGCCAACCACCGCTGTCGCACCCGTGGACACAAAAGCCGTCGACCTGACTCTTGCCTCGGATCTTCCGTGAAACGGCCCTTGCTGGTTCAAGCGGGTTCGTCTCGGCTTGAGCCTGTCTATCAAACAAAAACTTAGTTCGCACCTTGGGTCCCAGTTCCACTCCTCCGTCGTCTTGATGAGTGCATCGACGTTCACCGACCCGTCTCTCTCGCGCGAAGCCCAGAGGTACGTTTTTTGCGCTCTTCACCAAAGACCCTCCCCTCCTCCTCCTCCCCATCCCCCCCAAAAAGGCTCTCTTTCTCCCCAGCTGGCGAGCAGATGGCCTCTTTTTCGTAGGCTGCATTGCTTGCCTGCTACCCTCGTCTGAGCTTTGATGTATCCATTGCATCCGCTTTGGCATCCAAGCTTCCCTCGTCCCCATTCCCCTTCGGTAACCTGCCTGACTGGGTCGCAACTCTTACTCGCTCGTCCAGGGATTCCCACTGACTATGTTGTCCAACACCAGTTCTGACTTTGACCTGACCATTCGCCAGCAGCCCGATCGGGCGCGCGTGGCCGGGGGCAAGGAGAAAGGTGTGTGCTATTCAATTCCCTAGCTGTCTTGCTCTCTCCTCCCGTCTGTTTTTTTTCTCTCTCAATTGGGTCTTCTGCACTTCGATCTTGTCCCGCGCATGAACGGGGTAAGTCCTCTGGGCTTCATCTCCTCCTTGAGTGCTGCGCGGAGAGAAGACAGAGCACGGGACACCCGATGGGGCCCGTGGCGGGGAGAGAAAGTGGGAGGCACAATGTGGCCCGCAGTCGACTGACTGGGACTCTTTCTTTGATCGAACAGAGCGCAAACCTATCGATCCGCCCCCGATCGTTCAGCTCCGGGTGCGAGAAGAGAACACTTATCTAGCGCAGTAAGTCCCACTGACCCTTTCCCTCCTCAACCCCGCGGGTCAAAGCTAGTCGTTCAGGAGCAGCTGCAGCTGAGCTCGCGGAGCGGTTGTTCCGGGTCGCGCTAAACCCCACCGCTCTCTAGGCACTACCTGCAAAGCCCCTACTATTTTATGTGCTGCAGCTTGTACGATGCTGCAGAGGAGCGCCCTGTCCCTGTCGCACCGTCCACAGCGCTAGCAGGAACTCTAGTTTCGTCCCTTCATAGACTGAAAGATGTGAACAATGACGGTAAGTTTGTTCTCTGGTCCCAAGGGGACAGGTTTCTAGCCGTTGTTGGCGAGACATTGTGGGATGGTTAGCTGCAAAGGACGCGCAGACTGACAAGTTTCCCGTTAGATGGCGGATTCTTCGTCTTTGGAGATCTGTCGGTCAAGATTGAGGGCGAATTCCGGTTGAAATTCACCTTGTTCGAGATGCGAAAGTGAGTCGCGTGCATCGGTCGGGGACCGCCCCAGAGAGCGGGAGCTGACAGCGCATTCCAGGGACCAAGTAACGTATTTGAAGACCATCATTTCGGATCGATTTAGGGGTATGTCCTTTTGTTCAAATCCTCTGTGCGCGGACTACAGGGGTTTTGATGGTTCGTGAGAGACAGAAATCAAGAGAGCTGACGATTCCGGTATGCTGCAGTGTCGCCCCCGAAGAACTTTCCTGGCATGATGGAGTCCACGTTCCTCTCGCGCTCGTTTGCAGATCAAGGAGTCAAGCTGCGCATTCGCAAAGAACCTCGAGCCATGATTAGGTGAGTTAGGCCATAAGTTTCCAGGCGAGCTACTGGCTAACAACTAGCCTTCAGTAAACGTCCGCATCGGGACGATTTCCCTCCAGCAATGCCTCCGCGATCGCCGGATCGTCAGTCGGTCCAGATCCCTCCGGCAGCGGCAGCGGGCTTTGGAGGGTACCCGGCCCCCAGTCGAGACTATACGTACTACGGAGCTCCTGTGAAACGCCATCGGACGTCCATTGATTACGGTCGCCAAAACATTTACGACACGGAAAGTCGAATGGCTCGTCCGATGGATACGTATGGCCAACCAACGGCCATGTATGCGAGTCAGCCTGGCGCATATCAGACGCCGGGCATGCAGCCCTACTCAACGGGACAGGTGGTGCCAGACTACGGGGTTCGTTCTTCCTTTGCTTATTCGGAAGAGCCTTCGTTGTGGGCTACACCCCAAGAACATTCTTTCTAACTGATGTCTTGTTTTACCCCTCTTTATAGATGTCTTATGGTCTTCCACCGTCAGCGCAAATGTCTCAAATGCCCGACCCAACAGGTCAGGCACGGTCCAGCCAACAAGCCGCCGTGGGACAATTGATGGCGATGAACCAGCCTGGCACTCCTGTACGACACCCCTCTGCGAACCAGTGAGTTTTTGTTAAGGAGGTCCCTGGCTAAGGATTTCTTTCCTGTCTCTTCGGCTCGAGATAGACCTCGGATTCCACAGGAGCAATGATGGCCCAGGGATACTCCCGGTCCGGATACCCGACCAGTTCCACCATTCTCCCTCCGCTGCAGCGGAATCGCAATTATCCCCAAGGCACCAACGGGACCCCCGTGCGAAGCTATTTTGACCCGCCCTCTCCTTCGGCTACCCCGATCCTTCCCTCTCAAATGGCCCCGGATCTTGATCGCTATGGCTCCACGGCCGGCCCGGCCGCTTTTGATCCCCATCCTTCGGACTCTGCGAACGGAACACCTCGGTAATAGATGATTGCTGCTCCCCGGGCAATCCGGATCATAAATTCATATGCAGGGGAACAGGGGGACTTCTTTTCATACTTTTCTTATCGCTCGTTGATGGTGAGGCTAGATGATCGGCCTCGATGGCCCCTCTTTGGCTTTTTCACCTCTTTCTTTTACACTCTATGTCTTTTTGGTTATTATCCTTCCGTTTCACTCTGCTTTTCTCTATTTCCTGTCTGTCTGGATAGATGGGTTTTGTTAGATATCACGCTTTTGATGTTTTCACATTGGGTGGCTTCGGGGTCTTGCTTGTCTTTTGTTTATGTTTTCTTTCAAAGGCGCTGGCTGGGTAGAATGGGAGGGATGGAGGTTATATTCCTTTTTTTTCTATCAAAAAGTGAGGTCATTCTTATCCCTTTTGTGTACATACTGGCGAATCTCTTAGTAGTTCACCGTGCTATCGTCTCTCAATTCTGGTGACTGCGAATTCCAAATGGCTTGCGCTCCTTCCTTCTCTTCTCCTTCCATCCTGCAACCTTCCGCGACATGCCATGCCTGCTGGCTTTCCCTAATCTATTCTTTGTTGACTTCTTTCTCTTTCATATGCCCATCTCTTCCCAGTCATCATGAACTCATCTGAGAGCCCTTTTAGCAATCTAGACCTTTGGTGTGACTGGAGTGGAGACCCCAACGACCCGGTCGAGGTCTACATGTCCGTCGAGGTAAGACGCCACACTTCTCTCTATTTTAGTCTAGGATCAAACGCTCATCTCCAAACCAGATTCGGTGCACCCCAAATGCCAATATCGCTGTTCTCGATACCGCTCACCCGTCCGTCATACGAATCATTGACTTCTCCCTCGCTCCCAAAGTGGCCAGGCCTGACAACATCAAACTCCTGCACGATTCCATCTCTGACGAAGAATCAACCCCTGTCACCACCGGCGATGATGCCAAGCACCCCGTCACTCCGGATAGCAAGCTTTCGCAGGATCTGCTGAATGCGGGGGTGCCGGACCCTGTTCGTGATGAAGTTACGCCAACTAGCGTCGTCTCGGACTCAGGCAGTGTTCTTGTTCGAGCTGCCTGCACTCCAGATGGATCACCGCGACGCAGGTCTCTACTCGACTCATTTTACTCCTGCATTTTTGTGGATAGTACAAATGCAAATCTATCTCTTCCACCCAATCTTTCCACCCCCGAGACTCCATTAGGTGAAAGTCTGTCAAGCTCCTTCAACCCACGCAAGAGGACAGCAAAAGCGGCCTCGCTCCCTGACTCGATCTCTGACTCGGAGAGAGCGTATTATGGGTCTCAAATCAAGAACAACCCTTTGGAAACAGACAGACAGTCACCTGTCCCCTCGACGTCCTCAAAGCATTCACGGAGGCGCAGCCTGATTCCGCGACCTATCAACTCACTTAGTCAGGGCCATAACAGGACGGAGCCAAGTACACCCAAACTCCCTGGCGTCTCAATTACGCCATTTGAAGACGATGGCCAAAACTTCGAAGGGCCAGTGGATTTTCAAACTCCGTATGGAATCAACGATAATGGCAACCAATCCAGGTATGACAGAGTGGGGCCAGGCCGCGAGATATTGATACCTGCAACGCCTTCGAAGTTGAATACCAGCCTCAATGAAGGCACCGGTGAGGAAGGTAAATTTTTGCAAGACTTGGAGAAGCTTTCTACCGTGGCATCAGCAGGAAGTCCGTGTGACATGAAAGCTCTGTCCACTGAATCTGATACCATGTCGTCGGTGGCGATCTCGACTGAGGGCGTTCCTCTCGTGCAACCTTCTTCTCCTCAACGTCTTTTCTCTACCGATGACTCCGACACCTGTAGACCTCGTCTCCTCTTGCTCGACAGGGTTTTCTACGTCCAATGCCCTTCTACCCTCCAACCTGAAGTCTATCGAGCAACCATTACTTTCGTATTATGCTTGTCAAATAGCAGGCCCCGAGGCTGGTTCGAGCTCATTGTTCCAGGCCTGCCGCGTCTTTCAACCAATGACCATGGCTATTTTTACTTCTGCACTCCACCCGATCAAGGCATGGAGTTTCGCACCACGCACTTCAAACGCTATAACCTTTTTCAGAGCTGCCTTATGGCCCAGTTCCTGATCCCTTCCAAGCTCGTCATTCCCCTGCGCCCTTGTGATGCACAATTCTATGGGTTTTTGAAGGATTTCAAGGTCGCACAGGCTATTCATTCTGATATTTACAGGATTCCAAACAGCCCAGACCTTTTCAAAATCCGATATCACGCTGTCTGTTCGCTCGATCTCATCCAGCGCGACTTCTGGGCTGAGCGATGCGGCTTCATAATCTATGTCCACGGTGGTCCGGATGGCGATTTTGCAGCAAGTCTCCAAGAGCCAAAAAGTCGGTTTCAGACGATTCCCCTGGATACGGGCGGCGGTGCTGCTACTAAAGTTGGCATTAGTAAGGTGCAAGTTATCTGCACCCCTACCAACCTGGCTATGTTTGCTCTGACGTGGGAGGTGCAGCTCCCACATGGTAAAGCCACTGCTTGGATGCCGCGCATCACAGCCAGTAGAGGAGGCTCAGACGCGGAGATTAAACTACAGGATGACTATGGTAAAACAAAGCTGGAGAGCTGCCAGGAGACTGTGCACGTTGATTACACATCCGTGGAAGCTACCACGGCGTCGGCTTTACCGTCCGACATGCCGTCATCTTCCCAACTTCGTCCCAAATCTTTTTCAAAATCATATCCCTTCCGGCTGCTTCTCGGCGTCTTCCTCATTGTCCTCCTCTATCGCTCTATTTACCGCGCAAACATGCATTATGATTTCGTCTCCCGCGCCCAAGAAATTCTCTGTGCATATCCCGAAGCGAGTATCATAGTTGCTACGTCTGATGAGGATGGAGCGGTTTCGAAAACGCCTTCTTTGCCAATGACGATTCCACTGCGTGATCGCATTGACTACCTGTTGGGCTGGCAGGGGCCCTTTCCTGGCGCTCGAGAGGGATGATTATTTCTTTTTTGATGCTTTCGAGGTGTACGAATAGGTTTAGCCATGATCATAACGTTAAGAATGTTTACCGCTTGTTCTTGATTGAATATTTCTCTTCGAATTTTTCAAAACTTCGATTACATAGTAGGTTGATTAAGTAGCCTACAGGGTTAGCCTGGAACAATTCCGTATACTTCCCTCTCTGATGAGTTTTTCGACTTTGTTCTCGATAACACCGTCATAGTCTGTTACTATCCTCCGAATTATATGTAGAGTTAAATTTATGCTGCTTTATTAATCTATCGAGCTACTCTATTCAATTAAGTTAGTCTCAATTCCAGTCATGTCTACCTCGCCTCTAGATAAAACCTCAACACCTCCTCGACAGCCCATTTCAACACAAATTCCATCCCAGCCGCCCCTTTGCCCGGCGCAACCTTCACCCCAGCATCCGCCCTCACCTCCAGGCCTTCCCCAACCCGCGCCACCAGATCTCCTTCCTTCCCCTCGTCCGCCACAAGCAACCACGCATGGTCCCGCACATACCGCGGCCACACAATATCATCCACATATCCCGGTGGATCTGTCCAGAAATTCTGCGGCGGCCGATCATCTTCTCCCTCCAAGTCTATCTCCCTGTCATTTTCTCCGTGCGGCCTTCCCCCCTCCACGTCTACCCCAGCTTCAGGCCCCGGCGCCGGCCCAATAGTCACATACCCGCTGCGCCCTTCCCTCCGCGCCTTGACCGTGCTATACCCCGCCGGCAAGAACAGCGGTAGCCCAATCTGCCCCTGCACTCTCCGCAGCGCCTCGCCATCGCTGTTCCCACCCTCCTGCGGTCCGTAGAGCAAAAAGCCCTCCATGAAAGCGAGTGTGTCGGGCCTCCCCTGCGCGCCTGCCAGCTGCGCCGCGACCTGCGCACGGAGCTCCTGTACCACGGCGTCCGCCACGCCGGACCCGCTGTCTTCGTTCTGGTCTTCTTTGCTTTGCAGGCGCGGCGGCAGGCGGCCGTGCGCGCGCACGTAGCTAAGTGCTTGCGCTAGAAAGCCTGTGTCTATGGCGGCGGCGGTATCCCAGTCTTGTACTGTTTTGCCGGAGGGTGTGGTTGTCCAGGGGATTCTGGCGGTGTTAGCGGGTGGAGTTGTTGGAGGTTGGATGTTGGATGTTATCACCGGGCGCACAGGGGGGTTCGAACTTACTGGTCATCCGGGTAGTAGAAGTCATCTTCGTGGATGATAAAGGTATTCAGGGTTTCGGGCTTGGTGTTTGGGTTTTTCGTAGAGATTGTGGCCGTGGCCGCATCGAGGCGGACGCCGCTGAAGATGCGCTGTAGGAGGCGGGCAAGGGTGGTTTTACCGCTAGACGAGGGGCCGGAGATGCCGACAATGAGCGCCTTCTGAGGAGCTGGGTCGGCCATTGTCGGTCTTTTTGCTTCCCAGGAAGAGCTTTTGATTGTGGGATGAAGGGGAGCAAGGATGAGGGGATTGGGGTGGGAGGAGGGGTTAGTGCTTATCTGCTTATCGCGAGCTTTTATCGGGAGTTTGGGGTTGGAGATCGGCGATAGCGAAGCTTACTCGAACTACGTGACTTGTTTATCTTGAAGAGAGCTCGAGTTTAGGTTCTCACTCCAGGTACGAGGGGGATTCTTTGTAGAGATAGATTAAATAGGCGATGGGACTGCTAAAAAAAGCACAGGGCAAACCCCTAAAATCCTAAATACCCAATCGTTAGCTGGTCCTCGTCCGCGCATAGAGCCACAAGCGGAGGGGCCCAGAACAACACATAATAGCAGTGTCAGCGGCAGAAGGTAAGAAGAGGGAATATTGGAAAATAAAACCACATGAATAGCAACACTACATCCTTCTCACGAGTTCATCGCTATTTTCGTCCCGGGAATTCAACAACTAAAGTTTGTGCGCAGCAACCGCTAGCGATAGGTGGCTCAATAGCGAACCTTTGCAGGGGAAAGTTGGAGGGGAGGGATTCCGGAATGTACTGATGAGGCGACACCGATTGTGATGAACCAGCTATGAGAAGAAGTTGGATCCATAAGATCAAGATTGTGATAAGAGCATCTCGAGTGACAGGTCTTTTAGGACCTGCTGACAGGGGACATCCAGCTGCAGTAAAGTCAGATATACGTAATAACTTTCCGGTTCAGAAAGGAGTCTGTCAGTCGCTCCTGGAGCTGCTGCACTTGGCGAAAGCGCAACAAGCCGCACGTTTCACTCTCCAGGTGATTGAAAAGGGCAGCCAGAGAGACAAATTGTTTGTTGCAATTCTCGCGCCTATTGGGGCAATGGTAGATTTTCTGCTTGTGTGTGGGGGAATTTATGTGCTGGTTGAGGGATTTAACGTTCTTGAAGAGCTTGTGGCAGAGGTAGCACTCCCAGTTATGCCCGTTCCATGCAGCATGGGTGGCCTCGTACTCCACGTTCTTCTCTTGATGCGACTCGAGCTGCTTCTGAGTGATGAGACCGTGGGGATCCGAGCGTCTGACCATCTCTGCGAGGGTTTCCTGGTTCAGATTGCGGGCCTGCGGGCATGATGCACTTTCTAGATGGTGAGACAGTCCGCTGGGAGTGACAAAGCCATTTCCGCAAAATGGACACTTTACAGTCTTTCCTTGGTGAATTTTTGAATTCAGATGCTGTATTCCCTGGTGAGAATTCAAGACGGCGTAATTAAAAGTCAGTACCTAGGGAGTTCATACCATTCGGAGGTTGTTTTCGTTCATGAACCAACGATCACAGGTATCACAATAGTTACTATAGTGCTTCACTGTCCTCATATGCTGTTCTGCACCCTCTTGGCTGTGGAATTTGCGATCGCATGTCTCGCATTCAAAAATGGGACGACGGTGATCGAGTGCGTTCATGTGCTGATCTGCGGCTTCCTGGCTACAGAACTTGCGATCGCATGTCTCGCATTCAAAAATGGGATGACGGTGATCGAGTGCATCCATGTGCTGGTCTGCGGCTCTCTGGCTGTGGAATTTGCGAATGCATGTCTCGCATGCAATCCAATGGTCATAGTCGTCCATATGCTCCTCACAGTCCACCCAGTGCCAAAAAGCCGCCGTGCAGGAGGCACATTCATACATTTCGACGATGTGAGATAGATCAAGAAAGATATCCCGACGATGTGAAGAGATCGAAATCAAGCAAGGGTAAGAAGAGAGATCCGGTGGAGGGTGACGGATGTGAGATAGTAGTAGAATTGTCGAGGAGGAGAAGCCATTGAATACCGCGAGGAGTCACATACCCCTTTTGCGTCCCGGTATTACAGGAATACCCGATTCATCATTCGTTTTGTATGGTGCCCCGGGTCAACTCTGGACCCAGCGCCATAACACGCTAGTCAGCAAATAGAAGATATTCAAGACCTCCTGCCAGATAGTTCATCATCAGATTGAACATCAAAATCCATTGGATCCCGCCTTTACAAGCTCATACAGTATTCTACCATATCGTCAAGAATGAATGTGATGTATCGCACTACGAGTGCCACATGGGTTGTGAGGGCGGGGTAAGGCACCGATAGTACGACACGTTAGATGGTGCGTTGCAATCTGGATAGTAAACAAGGCTCAAATTCCATATGAATCCTAGTCACGGGAGTCCTAAAGATTTCCTCCTTTTTTTGAAGACTCTCGTTATATTAAAAAGATCGTTTTCCCCTCTCCAACGCTAAATGTCTTTAAGATTTCCAGATTCCAGTGTTCTGATTCGCCAGCCGCCGTTTGTCTCCCCACTCTCGCCCCCGAATAGCGTCAATGCACAAGATTCTCCAAATCCTCGATGCTTTCAGACAAAATCAAGACTCAACCCAGTTTTAATAATTGCCTTCATTGGCTGTCCAGAGGTGATGCCTCTAAAAGGCCAGCCGAATCCACAAAAAAGAGCTTGCGATGCGTGCTATCAGAGAAAGGTAATCCATCGGGTTCTATGACACGTCATTCGCCTCTTCGCGGCTCGATCAAGGACCAGCGCTCACCGACTTCTGCCTGTTGCAGATTCAATGCATTCTTTCAAAATCAAATGCCGCGTGTGAGTGGTGCATCCATCGAAATCTCGATTGTACCTTCGACAGGGAGCGGCCTCGCAAGAAGTCGCGTAAAGGGTGAGCGTGCCCCCTTAGGTTCCAATAAGTCGATTATCTTTTGGAACAGCCTTTTCATCAGTTTCGAATTTAGGATACTCTCAAATGTTGCACAGGCGAATGATGTACGAAGCCTCCTTCGGCGCATTCAGGAACTTGAATCTTCTTTGAATCAAACGGAGCCGGCCGGAGGTGCGGGATCTCATGTGCTTCCGATTCATGAATCAACTAGACCAACAACGTCTAGTGAAGCTGGAAACATCGCAAATGATGTAGCTTCAGCTGATCTTTTGGCAAATGAGTCTGTTTTGCCCCCTTTCGTGCCGGTGCCTGTCAGGCCCAGAGATCCGTCGCCCGTAACACACTCCGCTCGGCTTACGACATCCGCAAAACAACTCGGGCCAAACTGGTTTTTCAACGGGATTTCTATCTCCTCAGAGGAAGGAGTTCAATGGATCTCAAGGCGAACGGGTCAAAATGTCACTCTCGATGATTTCAGCATCCCCAGTAGGAACCCTTTGCCTTATTCGATAGATCAGGGATCTCTCTTACAACGCTGGGAATTACCTGATCAAAGTCTTACTCGGGGAATTCTGAATGATCTTCTTGGCTCTTCCTTTCTACAATCATTTCCAGTTCTGGACAAAACCTTATCTTCGAATACCATGGAAGCCGCTTATGAACCTTTGAGTGAGCTCCAACCATCGCCTACGCAAGTTTCTGCACAGATCTGGGTTTGGAGCTTTCTCTCCATCGCATCTAGCATCAAATGCTCGGATCATATTTCCATTGATGCATATGCATGTTCTGCCAAAGCGTATTCTCTATTGCTCAGTGTTCTTGAAGATACCAGCTTGACAACTCTCGAGGCAGTTTTGATGCTGGTAAGTCCAAGTTGCGTTTCATATGAACACATTGGATGATGCCCTGGCTTACTTTCTATACCAGCAATTACAACGTATAATCAGCGGTCACTGGGAAGGCGCTGCTTTCCTCAATTCCATTTCTTGTCGCATAGTTTGTTCTCTTAAGGGACATCTCTATCCAGCATCCCGCTCTTTTGGATTTCAGATATCTATCTTGAACAGGGAAAGAAAACATCTCCGGAATCTCTTTTGGCTATGCTACAAGGCTGACAAAGATATCTCCCTTCGTACTGGGGATAACTTTTTATTAAATGATGCCTTTTGTGATCTCTCATTACCTGAAAACCATAATGGGTACTACATCTATTTATCAAAGCTGAACCAGACTTCCGATATTAACCATGATGGCGCTTTGGATAACACTTCTCTCTATATTCCTGGAGACCCTGAGCTCAGTCGTCTGAAAGAACAAGTCTGTCAGAAGCTTTTTTCCGCCCATGCTTACAAGGACACCGACAACGACATCCTTCTTCATATCCGCCAATTGGATGAAGAGATTGAACACTGGCGATTATGCATCCCTCCAAGCGTTCGCCCTGCGCTCTTCGTCTCACAAATTCCTTCGCCGAGCAGATCAGATGAGAGTTTCGCCCACCTTATCCAACGTATGTATCTTCAACTAGAATATCACCATCTTATGACTGTCATCCACACGACAGTGAGAAGGTGTACTACTGAGTCAAATGATGGAGCTCTTGATCTTCATGGGGTGGTTCATTCGAGCTTTGACCTGTCTCTGGAAGCCAGTCGGTCCACACTCGCATGTCTGAGGATTGTGATCGATAATGTTGGGCAAGAAGCATACAGGTGAGATTTCTAGTCATTGTTTCGGTTTCAATTTCTATTAATTCTAGCTTTATGTCAGGTTTATCACATGCTATGCGAGCACTGCAGTTTTGACATTATTCCTTGACACGGTGATTCATCCTCTGGGTGCAGAGGCACGCCTTGGTTTGGAACTTCTTATTTCAACTGCCAATAGCTTCCGGGAAATGTTTGACAAAGAGCTGACTTCCAGCGAGGGGGCCAATATCCAAGAAATTAGCAATTTTATGATGAGATTGGTATGGCTTGGAACGTCCGCAGTGATGAAGGCAGAGAAGGCAAAGAAATCATAATGAGATTAATCGCCTTCAACATTTTATCCTCCATAATAATTCGCATTTTTCTCTTTCTTTGTACATAGTCAACAAATACTTATAGCTCCGATGATGAGATTATTCTCTGCAGGCCTTGTCCCATTGACCCCTGCCAGCGACTTTGGGGAAAGCATTTCGAGAGATGTGGCAAATGCCCCCTCTCTATTCGAACACAAATAGCATACAGAAACCCTGCGGTTCCAACAGCAATCACACTTATGGTGGCAGGCCATTTGAATTGATCGGGCCGCGAAAAAAACGATGGTAGTGAGATAAGAGCAGATCTCGAAAAAGTTTTGCCATGCAGCTTCAATGGAAGAAAAGGAACGTCGAGCATTGTCTTCGACCTCCTGCAAAATTGTCATGATCTGTCAGATAGAAACAACAATGAGAAACTATTCACTCGGGCTTACCTCCTGGACCAGAATCTGGACACATAGATCAAATCCTCTCAGACCTACTCGGCTCAGAATTGTTCCGCCCACAAGGCCCGACGCAGATATTAAAGAATGACTGGAGAACCTCTAGAAAACAAATAATCCAATCGCCAGACAAATGGTTTGCCCGCTAGCTAACCATAAACCAGCGCGTATCGGCCCCATTCTAATCATAAAAAAAGGTGCAATCCACGTGGCAAATATCTCAAATATCACTGACAGTGTTCGGACAGCAGCCAAGTGACCATTTGTCCTAAAAAGGACAGAACAGTCTAGTATAAAAGTGCGCCGGCAAACGAGAAAAGGAAGAGGCGATGCCGAAAATAATGCTCCAAATCCCGCATGGCTCCCCATAGAAGCGTGGAAACATTGCCGGTTGTCCTTCGCACGATGCCCCTTTGCTCGTCTTCATTGTTTGAAGTCTTTGGTGTGTTAGATTGTTTTGACTCTTGCAATCCAGGAATCTCATAGTAAACCTGGAGCAATATATGAGAAACACTGGGCGTATTATAAACTGGTCTGGTACAGAATAGACTCGAAATCTGACCTTTGCAATGGAAAAGTATTCTACCACCACCGAGACTAGGTTCACGCCAAAATTGGCCAAAATCTCGTATTCTGTGCTTATTACGTCTATAAGGGCAATGAGCAGCGGCCCAAGTAGCTTGCAGAACAGATCAATTCGTCTCATTTGCGAGTTCATGAATAGAAGCAACTTTCATCTCAGCATATGGCTCTCTAGCGATCATCAACCACATACCATTCAGGTCATCACTATTGTCTCCTACAACTACCACAAACTACCAATTATTAGTACCAGAGTATTTATTGTGAAGATATCAGAAGCATACCCAATCTCTCTCCACAGAGATCTGATTCATAATAGAGCATAACTTTTCGATGCAAGCCAAAAGGGCCAGTGCCGTCAACAAGAAAACATTAACGACTTGCGAGATTGTAACCAGGGTTTTCAAGAGATAAAAGATAGTGCACGATGCAGCTACCACCAGTCGTTGGCCAACTAAGTAGTGGGGAAGCTTAGTGAACCAGTACACGTATTTTCATGCCGATATTTGCACATACCAATCGAAACGCGGACTACATGTAAACGATTTCCAACATCGATATATTGACCGACCGCCGGGGCAAAGACAATGGCCGCGAGACCCCGTGATAGAGCAAAGCTAGACATAGGCACTAAATTACCTGGGTAAATAGCTTCCAAGTAGAGGACTGCTCCAAATTCAAATACGCGAGAGTTCCAGGTGGACTGAAAGTGCGATATCCAGAGACAATAACTGATATTGTTCGAAATGGTACTCTGCGCATGATTGGCGATTTCAGGTGCTGGCAAGTATGAATTCCACTGGTTGCCGCCTGAATCAATGGCGTGCGCTCATCAGGATCCATCTCTATTCTCGGCACTACTATGTGAACGAACACCGGGTATCGGAGAATACGAAATGGTGGAAAGGGTTTCGTGAAGAAGAAAATTGGCCTTCTCAGATTTGGCCTTCAACTGAAGAATTTGTCAAGCTGACAATCGTTCTAAACAAATAGCTACCAACTCTCCTGCTCAATCTTTCTCCTGGAAACTGGCTGGCCCCAATTTCTAACCTATACTCTCTTCCGGGTTTAGTGCCTCCTCCCGCCGTAACGGCCCGCCCTACTCCGTACTGTCGAATGATCAACACATTCAAAGTGGATCCCAAAGTCCCCCCAGCACATGCGCCTTTTTTGTAAAACGCCGAAAACGCCGCTTATTAAGCATCTTCGAGTCTGCCCAATTTCATGAGCAGCTCCCTACATATATGAGTTTAGTGATGAGTTTCACAGCATGATTGCATTACTCGATATGTTAAGCTCAGTACGGCAGCTGAGAGCAAGCATATATTTTCAACCAGTCCTTTGATTCAATATATCCGCCTCCTATCAGCACGCTATGTATATAAATGTGTGTACAACCAAAACAATCACGAAAATTGTATCTTCCATACATCACCCAGTCGATCATTGGACTCCCCAAGGCCTCCGTGAACCACTATGGAGTTCAATCCGGCATTATCAGCACCAAACCATCCTCTTGCGAGAGGAACGTCATCCCCTTGGCCCACAACTTCCTCCCACTTCTTGCTCTGGATGTTAAACGCCCAAATATCCCGCAACATTTTCCCCGCTCCCTGGTGACCCAAAGAACTAGGATCACGCTCGCCAAATAGCGTCACTAAATACGGCTGGTCGCGAAGATGGATTGGCACCAACGCGCTCACGCTTCGGGGCGTGGGGCCGGCAATACCATCAGGCAAGTATGAGTGTGAAGACCAGGAGTTGGTTCCAGGTGAATAAATATCCAGGCTACCCCCTGCTCGGCTTCCCCATCGAATCCATTCATTCGGTATAGTTTGTGCTCCGTGAACGTGATTGATGAACCTCCGCGAGGAGGATCAAATGACGGGGAAAGCTCGGTCCATTCTTTGCGAGACAAGCTGAAGGCCCATAGATCCGATAGTCTTCCCGTTTCTGGGCATCCTGCATGCAAGTAGATTGTATCTTCACCATCGCTGGCCATGCAGTGGTAGCTGCGAGCCGCTGGCAAGTCTTTCGAGACTTGACCGGATGGTGAAATCAGAGACCATTTCGCTTGGGTCGGATCAAACTCCCAGATTGCACCATGTTCTTCGACAGGAGCCATGGCGACACCACCACGACCGGAGAAGATGTAAATCTTTCCGTTGAGAGTACAAGCTGCCGATCCAACGCGAGGGGATGGGGAGCAAAATGTGGCCGGCTTAGAAGCAATCATAGCATCTGTTGAACAATATTTAGTCTACTTTGAACAGTGTACTCCATCGCCATTGAAAATTTATTCAATATTCAACTTACTGGCTTCCAATGATACAACGTGGACATCATTGTCTCGAGGCTCGCGCGGTCGCAACTCTCCCCCAAAAATGTAAACTTGGTCGTTCACAACCGAAACAACTTGGGACGAGCGACAGAGAATCTCGGCCTCCTGGAGCTTTTGAAACGTAGCAGCTATTTTGGTCATAATGAAAGGGTTTCTGTCGAGTATCGAAGAAAAATGGATAGAAGGTAATCAAAGTGGACAATTATAGTGTGAGTGACCGGACCTTCATATGACTAGAGAATAGGTCGACATTTATATCTGCCGAATAAGCCACGCAGAAAGTTGATTGAATACATAAGAACCAGAATCCCCTCCTTGCTAATGATGAAAGCTGCCATTTTCAGTGGAGCCCACCAGCTGTGCTTCCTCTCTGATAAAACTACGTGTTAATAAGCGGCGTTTTCGGAGCCTTCGAAACCCAATGAAAAGCCTCAATTGAAAGGTAAATCAGTCTTCATCCGTTCAATGTGGGGCAGGTCATTGCACGTCCATTCGCTTTGAATGAGTTATTTCGGGAACCTCATGAGGACCTTGAGACTTCAAAAAGCCAAGCTCTCTTTCCACATGAATTGGCCAGTATTCATGTCATCAAGGCAATAACCAGACCGAAAGGGTCCAATATGGCGAAAAAGGAGGGTCAACAGGCGGATCTTCATCTCAATAATTAAGCCGACATACAAAACAATGGTTCTATTCCACAAAATATGTACACAACCCCCCAAAAGTCATCAAGAGCATGCATGTCGTAGTCTTCGTAAAGCCAAGCAATCCATCATGGACCTCCAAACAGAGAAATTCGCCGCCCTTCATCTTTTTTACCAAAATCTACCGACCCCGTGGAAACCGGTGGAGATTTAGAGAACGAAGGCTGTGCTGACTCAGACACAGGCTCATCACCAAGAATCTGCACGTCCGACGCAAAGCCAAGGCGCGGTCTTTTAGGTATAGGGCTCCCAGACATGATCGCAACATCGGAATCAGTATCAGCATCTGATCCCTCGATGCCATGCAGCCGCTTCATTTTCGGCAATTCCCGCAGGCCCATAACCTCATCATCGGGAATTGGCAACTTATGTCGATTGAAGAAGCCACTCGAGTAATCGAGATACGCTGCAGCGGTACTATCTTCATCGCCCATTGGCAAGAAGGGCTCTTTCTGGATAATATGGCTCATCGTATTATCGTCCAGCAAACTCTTCTCTGCATTTTGGATTTCCTCGTCGGACATTTCTTTCCGACGATACAGCATTCGGTCCTCGAGGGTGTCTCTAAGCACAAGCGTTTCCACATACACTGGTCTTGTCTGGCCGATACGGTGAGCACGCTTGATGGCCTGACTCTCCACGTTGGGTTGCCATATTGGATTAACTATGAATACGCGCGATGCCTGCGCGATATGCAAGCCGTGTGAGGCTTGGCGGAGGTCCATAAGGAGAACACGGACGTCGTCGGCCTCACGGAAGAGCCTGAGATACTCGGTCCGCAATTCGGGTTTTAGAGTGCTGGCGTAGATACGGAATTCGACTCCAAGAAGCTCAAGTCCCTCGGCAATCCAGAATGCAGAGTTGTTGTTATCGTAGAAAATGATGATCTTCTCCGATGCTTGAAATTTCGAGACTTGGTCGAGAAGATATGTCAATTTGGCTGAGGCTGTAGCGACAAATTGAGTTTTTTGGAGCGGCGAGTCCGAAGCAAGTGTGTGAAAGAGGTTCTTAGTGAACGTCTTTTTAGGAGATTTAATGTTTTTCGGCTTGGGGCTGTGGCTCATTGAACCCGGTGTTGTTGGTGAAGTAGTTGACTCCGGAGCGCCCTTGGTTGCGGCGCGTTTATCACGTCGTTTAAGCTCCGAACGGGCTTTAATGCCGGCACCAGACAGGCCAAGGGTAGGATCTGAGAGTTTGAGATTTTGCGTGACGAACTGTTGGGCACGACAAGCCTGTGTAATGCCGATGAGAAAAGGTTCTTTCTCCGGATCCGCTCCGTCCAGCGCCCAATGGGCTCGATGATCTTCTGGAAATCCCCGGACATAGACACCCAACTCGTGAAGATTCTTGTATTCATGCCAACTACGAGAATTCAATGCTCTTTGGGCAATATCAATTCCCTGAACGAGCTGCTGGATATCCCCAGACGTCATCTTCTCTCTGTTTGAGTCAAGATATTTGAGTGCATGATCAATCGAATCCTGTGGATTAACATCAGAGCCTGCCCACCAGAATCCTGCCTGGCGTAGGTTGTTTATTGTCTGATTGAGATGCTTCCAATTGCTGGGGTCAAATATGTAATCTGGGCCCTGGCGTTCGGACGTAATCGAATTGACAGCCAGACCAAACAGGAACAAGTTGATTGATAAGCGGTCATGAAATGTTGGTTCGAGATAAACGACACGATTATAAAGCTTCGGAATGGTAATTTCTAAGCTCACGACATCGAGTCGATGCCTCACGACCAGGCCTTGAAGTGTGGCACGCATTGCCGGAGTCTTGCGACGCTTGCCATCTTCTCCAATAGGCTTGATATACTTAGTCCAGTCCGCGGGGTCCTCGGCCCGTGAGTTCGCCCATGGTTTCAGGCCTAGAAATTCAATCACGATTCTTCGTAGTCGGTCCAAATCCTTCAATTCGTTATCTGCTGCATTTCCGGTCTTTTTTCGACCCCGTAGAGCTGCAGCAGTCATTTCTTCAGAGGCCTCGGTATCACTGGTATTCGCTTCTTGGGAGGCGAGGCTCACTTCGACACCATAGAGGCCAGTTGAAGGAGTACCCGAAATGACCCAACGGCGCTCGAAATGCAATTGTCCCAACATATGAATCATATTGGTTTTTGAGCCATGCCCAGCAACATTATGTCCTTCGTCCACAATCACTCTCAGCCAGTGGAGCTGTGTGAGAGGTGAATCAATCTGCACCAATCTATCGCGACGATTATGAACTGGCTCGCCCGCTTCACGCTCAAAGCGCGACTTCGAAAAAAGAACAATGTCATAGTTCAATAGTTGATCAGCCGAAGGGGTCTTGTCGGACCCCTGTCGTAAAACAAGGACATCGAGTCCTTCGATGTGGGTATTTATCTCCCGCTGCCAGTGGTCCATCAAATTGTTTGGAACGATAATAAGTGTCGCCGAGCAGAGGCGGATTCGTTTCGCTGGCGGCCGTGGATATGATCCGCTATGCCGGCCTTGGTATCTGGTTTGGTGTGGAGGAATTTCATAGAAGCCGCGATTTGCCTCGCATGCCTTTAAGCACCGGTCGTAGAAGGCACCCTGCTGCTGTTTCTCCAAGAAAAAGGTCTTCCAGGGCTCCGAATTCCGACCCACAGCTGCAGCCGCCATTGTCATCAGAGATCCAGTTTTCTCCCTGACAGGAGTCAAATCAGGTTTATCTGGAGTTGCAATATACTCGATCGGGATCCGGGGGAAATGCCCACGAGTTGCCCATATCACAGCAAGACATATGAGGGTTTTGCCGCAGCCCATTGTCTCGGCCAGAATTCCTCCACAAGCTTCTGAATACAAAACTTTGTCCAGAGTAAGATGCGCATCTTCTTTATCGTAATAATACACCGCTCCGGTGGGGCTTTTGCACTCCTGGAGACGAGGATCTAGCATCTGAGCCGGCTGCGCCTCTCGCTGGATCATAGTTGCCGCTGAGCGGCGCTGGTATGGATACAAGCGAGTCTTGAGACCCAAGTCCGAAAAGTCTTCATCAGATAACAAAAGTTCCATTGCGCGTCGCGACCATTCTTCCTTCATATTATTCACCTGTGGGTTTGGATCCTGTAGTGTATTGAACATGTACCAAAGCGACTCATCGTCTGCACCATTTGCCAGGTCCCCGTCTGGAGTTTGGGGAGGGCGCCAGCCTTCCCATGCTTCAGGGCAGCGGTCAAGTGCGCCCATCACACTCTTCAGAGCTGCACGCAGCTTTGTGACTGAACGCTGCGAATTGTAGCGACTGGCCATTCTTGGGTCCACGTAGACTCGAAGATTCGCACTGATTACTCCCTTGTGCTGGAAGTGCGTGCGGATCCAATTGTGCGTTTCCAATAATGAGATCTCCTTTTGCAGAGACCCATTATTAGTGGAACCATTTTGCCCAAGCACTCCAACGGGGATGTAATCCTTCAAATCCTCGGGTCCTGCGTTTGCCTGGATTGTATGCCTTGCAGATTGTCCATTTATTGACAAATGCACCGGCTGCACGGTATCTGAGGCAGTTCCATTATCACTAGACCCCTGGTCATTAGAATGCGATGAATCCCGCTGAAGTTGTATATTTCGTGATTGCATGCGCAAAGAATATGCCTCTGTCGATACCATGGGGTGGGTCTCCGACGGGTCCGGGTCAGCACGGGGAGCTGCAGATGAGACGACGACATGCTGGGCATTGCGATCGTCTTGCATTTTTGCAGGCCATGCAGTTACTATGGAAGACTCCCAGGACTTCTGCACAACCATGGCGACACTGCGTAACTGGGAAAGACGAAGTTAGAGACCTCATCGCCAAGTGATATGCATATCAGAGGGGGCAGATCTCTCACCGCCTAGACCGCTTTCGCTCGGTTCCAGGAATTACAGCGAATTCAGATTCCGAGTAACCAGTGTTGAGGTTATAGATGTCCAGCAGAATAACTAGTTTAGTTGCGGAGTTGGATTCATACTGGAATAGGAGGAGTGAAAGAAAATAGAAAGAGAAAGAGAAATACAAGTTTTGCCTAAAGGCTTATTTTCGACTCACTCTGGACCTGTCCCCAACCGCCTACCACCTTCTGGAAAACATGAAGATAGAAATGCACCTGCAATCAGATTGAAGAGTGGAGGGTGCTATAATTTACGTCTTTATTCTCACAAACCTATATCAGAGAATTTCTGGATGAAGATGGATTCTCTATCCGCCATTTGAAAGACCGCAGAGTCAAAATAATCTAGTGATCATCACGAATATTTCCAGTCCGGATGGTTTTGTTCAAGCACATAATGATCTATTACTATGACGAACAATTACTATTTTGAAAGCAAGTCTATTAACCTCCAGTCCCGACCAGGCCACCTAGTATCCAGCACAACTTTCACACGGACATGCATAGCTAGCTAACCATAAATGCATTTCAATGCCACCCGTCCAATCCAGTCTGGTCAAGAACCCAGCGCCAAAAAGCCAAACAAGTCCACCCGCAAATATGTAGCCGAGCCATGCGCCACAAATAAAATCATTGTGTCAAAAAGTCTTCAATTTCAAACCCGACGCGCCGCAGGGCCTTCTCCTCCAATCCCTGTGATCCAGGCGTCCTCCGCAGAATCACAGTGCGTGCGTCCTGCAGCCGCACTTCGACAGGGTTTCCGCCAATTCGATCCAATTCCTCCTTGCTGCACTCTCGAATGTACAGAGTAATGTCCGGGCCAACACAGGCACGCCATAACGATGCCATCCATTGCCAGTGATCCAGTGGCGCATATTCATCGCCGATGGGGATAGAGCAGGCAAAGGCATCAGCAGTACTTAGCTGGTAGCGTGGGACAATGGCGACAGGCATGGCGCTGCTGTTGCCGCCGGGAGTGCTAGCAGAGAGAGTGCTCACCTCGGAGCCGTTCTCACTCGACTGAGCCGGGGAGTTAATCTGCAAGTTTGCCGTCTTGGGTACGATGGTACTCGGGGAAGTTTTGGGGGAAACTTCATGATCCGGGCTGGCGCTAGAGTCCGACGCCTCCATGTGGGAAGAAGTATGCTTAACAAATCCGATAATATCGTCGGAAATGCGATGCCAAGCAGAGATGGTGTTCAGATAGTCGACCGTGGCGTCGCCCATTTGGCCGGCGTCCGAGGAGTCCTGCCGCGGTGTCTGAACCTCTGGGCCTTCGAAGACCCGCACATTGAAGTTGTTCTCTTTCTTTAGCGCTCGTTCCAGGTACTCCACAGCAACACGAATGAGTTCCGGGTCTTGGCCGTCAATAGCAATCACTGATCCGCGGGAGTGAGGGCCAGGGTCGCGAAAAGACGGATTCAACGGAGGGGAGATTCTAGCAAGAACTTTAATTTTATTGAGGAACGGAATTGTCATGACAGTGGCCTCGACACTTGATCCTTCTTGAGAGTAAGGCGTCACTGGGGTCACTGGTGTTGCAGTTTTAAGCGGAGGTAGCTTTAAGCTTGGATCAGGATGCGTTTCGCTCGACGAACTGCCATACCGGGCGCATGTGATGCCAGGAATTTTTCGGTGTCTCTCTACACTTAAGGGGCCATTGTATGGACTCCTGGGATATGGCGATTCGGGACTCCGGTCCCGATGCGTATGCTGCAACCCCGGCTTGATTCCAATATGAGAGAGTCGGCGGCGTTTCACATCTGGAGACACCTCGCCGTTATCTTCCAGCTTCCGATGGCGATGATGGCTGTCCAGGTGGTCAATCCGAATGGGTTTAGGAGGACCCTTCTCTTTTTCCTGACATGATGAACTCCGTGCAGTGATCACGGTCGTGGCAGCATTTGGATGGGGCGAAGTACCTCCAAGACTGGTCGACCGATACTGTTGGCCAGCAGTAGGAGTAAACGGGGTCATTGGTGAGGCCGGAGCAGCCATGAGCTTGCCACCACATCGGTTACAGATTGACCCACCAGAAATACTGTGGCTGATACCCGAAGTTGAGTTGCGAGAGGACCCATCTCGCCCCGTTCTCCTTGGTTGATAGCGGTATGCTGGATACTGCTGCGCATGACGGATTTTCTCCTCCTAGAATAATCGAGTGAGCGTTTGAATTTATGCCAATGCGCCTTTACATCTACATACCTCTGCGAGTTCCCTCCAGGTCCCCTTCTCTTCCTCCGATAGACCCCTCCACTGCTCTCCAATAATTTTTGAAATCTCTGGATTTGCCAGGCCCGGATTGTGTGAGACAACTGCGGCCTGATAGTGTTGGCGGTACAAGATAAAGGCTGTTCGAGACATGTTAGTCATGATGCCCGCCGAATTGTATCAATGAAACTCCAAAACCACATCCAATTTTTCACCCCATGCTCTCAATCAGAGCCAGATCGGTCAAGTGTGCTCTCATTGAGAACCGAAGAAGAAAGCAACTTGCCATAAACTTCAACCAACGGCGCGTGTGATATCAACTCACCATTACGGGGCCGGGGGATCTTTGGATCCGGCTGGCACAGACAGAATTGCACAGCGCCCTCACTTTTTGTGGACTTGACAGGGCTCGTACTGCCAGAGGAAGAGCGTTCTCGACGAGGGATATCTCTGTTTGAGACATGGCTCGCAGGCTTGACCAGAGAAGCTGACTGCGGATGTACCGGCGAAGTAATGGAATCGGTCTTCAATGCATTCTTCGCGCGAGCGTATGAGGCTATCTGCTGGTGCGTCTGCGGCACGCTCGTGGACCGGCTATCCGCGTATCTGACACGGGGATCATGGCTATACCCAGGAGCCGGGCGGTGCGGCAAGGCACCATATGAAAGAGGGACGTCGTTCATGATCTTGTGGTCGAGGAGATGGCTGGGTCTGGGTAGTGAGACTTGAGGAGACTCATAACGCAGAGACGCCGGGTTGGGAAGCACTCGTTCGTAAGACATTTATCTATACGGGCGAGAGCACAAGAGCCGGGGCGAAAGGCAAAACGGACAAGACCAGGGGCGAACAAAACCAAGGTCGAGGGGAAAAGGCTGAAGGTGAAAGCAGAGGCCAAAGAAAAAGGGCCAGATAAAGATGGCAATAGCAATAGCGTGGGCGAACCAGCGAAAGTAGGGTCGTCCGCAGACAAGGGCGAAGTGATGGAAGATGAAGAAAGAAGAGAGAAAGTATAAAGCATCGGCCAGTCCGGGGGGGGAGGCGGGGAAAGTAAAAGAAAAGGCAATCAAAAATAAAGCCTATAGGGATAAACGAATGGACGTCCTACTAGAGTCACCCCCAAGACAAAGAGGGTGAACTATAGAGGTGATAGGAGGGTCGGATAGGCAGGCCAAACACGACAGGATTAGGAGGACGGGTCGACTGACAGCGACATAGGATGATCAGGGCGATCCAGCTTAGGGCAATGGACGTGGCCAATTGGGCCCGACGCAAAAAAAAAAAAACCAGGGAAATGCCGGGGGACAGAAAACGGCGTGGGCGAGACAAAGAATCACGAGCCACGAACTATACGGGATTTCTTTTGTCTGAGCTGGTGGAGCCCACGAAGGGAAGGGAGGGGGGGGAGCGCGCAGATATCCTGTCCTAGTTGCCAAGCCAATCAAATCCTCGTCAGCTTCGTCTGGTGGCTTGGTCTTTGACAATGGGAGCAATGGCGATTTGGAAGCAATAGAGCTAGCAAACAGCAGGCAGCAAGCACTAAAGCCCAATCAATCCAGAACCTGACAGGCCAGCAGCAGGGGAGTTTGCCATTCGGGCTAAGAAAGCGTGGGACGGGGGAAATCAATGGGAAACCGGGCATGCTTTGTTATCTATGTACTGTACTTTGGTCATGGTCCATCGGTGTCGGGCAGCGACCCGACGAGAAATCAGATTGTATGTAACAAGAAAAAATAAGAGAACCAGGAACCAGGGGACTGGCGGATGGGTCCAGAAGGTAACTCTCCCATCCCAAAGAACCCAAAGGACGAGGTGATGATGCGCCGAGCAAACGAGATCATTGTTTTCTTTGTCTCCGGATGCGGCGACTCGCAGGCCAACGCGCGGGCTGATTGGCGATCACCGCGATTGATGGGGCCCACGCTGCTGCTCCTCTCGGTTCCCCGGCAAATGTCGCAACAAAGAAAAGAAAACCGAGATCGATCACCCGGGGCGATCACCGGCTGAAAGAAACAGAAAAAAGAAAGGTGTCCAGTGCAGTCCACAAACATGCAAGACAGGACGAGAGAAGAAGGTGGAAAGAAAGCAGGCGGCCGCGACAAGTCGTGTTGAGACTGCGCCGTCACGGGGCTCCACTTTCTGCCCCCAGCAGCCGATCGGAGATGATCTCATCGCCCGATCGCCCTCTCTCCACACGTTCGACTGTAACTCTGCCACTCTCAACAATACCACCCCCATTGCCCCTTTGCCGACACCCTCTGATTCTCTTCCTCTGGTGTGCAAGCCTGAGGCTTTGTCGTTCCTGGCGTTGCTGTCTGGCCGTCCCGAACATCGGTTCCTGGTCCAATCCAATGGGTTTTACATTCGGTTCGTACTACCGTGTCCACCGTCCCGATCGGCTGGAACCTGTCCATCCACGCCGCATTGGGTAGCAGAAAGAGGAAGAGATAGAGACAAACAGACCCAGGCAGAAGAGAGGGGAGAGTTTGAGGGATGGAATGGCACGGAGTCGTTGAGACAGAGTTGTCTGACCGGCAGGGCGTTTGATGTGTGCTTGGACGTTCTCGGGTACGAGCACTCCTTCATTCTACTGGGCCCGACTTGGATCTGGTGTGAAATGAGGGAAGCAAAAAAGAAAAGAGAACGGCGATTGGGAGTCTTGGATCTTAGATTGGGTCTTTCTTAGGTCCTGCAACTTTTTGGGTTGCCTTTGCTTTGATTTTCTTTTTCTTTTTCTTTTTTTTTCACATATCATGACAATGTCTAAGCTGCAAAGCTCCGTCGGTTGTGGCGTTCGTGTGGTGCCTCCGACTGTGCCTGGGACTGAGAGCCCTCATCAGGCACTGGGGCTTTGGAGTTCAATAAGACTCCGTCGATTCCATGGTAGATCTCTGTAGCCATGAGCCGGTGGGCGGATGGTCCCAGGTGCATTTCATTCCTGACCGCAAAAGTTCCCGGTCAGCACAAAAGGGTATATGAAGTTGCCGATCACCTCGTAAATGGGAGTAAAAGAGCACGAAAAGGGACGGGGAGTAACTTACCAGAACAGATACTTGTCTGGGTGCTCACACTGTTTCTGTTTCCCTTTATCCTTTGACATCATCACCTTGATCCCGCTGGCAGTCTCGACGCAGGCGTCAACGACATTTTCCCAGCCGGGTTCCCGGTTCGTCCCCAGTCCATTTTCCTCCTCAATGCCGGCGGCATACAATTGCCAGTCCCGAATGCGATCCATGACGAAGGCATTAGTATCAAACAGGTAAATAGTGCCACGGTCCCACTCCTTGGCTGCCTCACGCAGCTTGCGGTTCCAGAGCTCCAGAATCTTGATGGCGCCCTTGTACTCATCGCCGCCTGTGGCGGTGAACCCGGGCAGGAAGGTCACGTCCACCGTCTGAGTCAGGATAACTTTGAGCTGCATGGAGCCCCAGCGGTCCGCCAGTTTGTTCAACTGCTCCACCAGCGTGCCGATACGTCGCCCTACCGCGGTGGATGCAGAATCATAGTCCTTGCTCACCAGATTCCAGATGTCCCAGACTCCAAAAGAGACCACGAAGATCGTCCGGTCATGACGGTCCTGGATCTGCTCCGCGGAGAATCCCTCCAATGAGGACGACTCAGCATTCATCCACTGATCAAGCTGGGTCTTGAAATCGGCTAGTCGGGTCTGAGAGAGCCGGCTCGTCAGGTCGAGTTCTGTGTTATCGACCACCGATCCCGCATATTTGCCCCGGAGAACCGACTTGGCGGTCTGGGCGAGATTCTCCTGGTGGCATGAGAACTGAAAAGCGCAAGCAAAAATCTGTCAGTGGGGAACTTTCTTTTCTCCATTCCATTAAGAGCTTTTTTGCTACCAACTCTCCCATTCGTCCTGTTTCAAATCCCGGGAAGGCGGCACCCATAGGGGGAATCGGCCGTGGGCCGTGGAGGGGGGGGGGAAGGATATCCTTACCATCTCACATAGCCAATCTGTCCATACTTGCCCTTGAGGCTCCTCTGTATCGTTATCACTCCATGAGTCTCCAAAAACCACTAAACGCTGATCAAATGAAGTTGCTGTTCGAAATTGTTCGGATCCCAGCGGCACAATATCGCCGAAATTCCGGAACGTAAGGAACCAGGCAGAGTATAGGATTGTGCATGCGGCGATGCCGCACAAGGCATAGAATCGGTTGAATAAACGAAGCATGGCGATTAAGGGTGTGCGTGTGCCCGGGCGGGCGTAATGAGAGCGGTGGTGGTTGACCCGGCGCTCGCGACTTAGAGCAGGCGCCTGTTAGTCGTAGCGATGTGGTTCAAGAGGGAAAATAGGGGAATTGCGACCCCAGTCGAAGAAATCTGACGTTTAGCACATTCAGAATAGTCGTTGCGATCGGGGCGTCACTGTTGGAAACCGTCCCGAGGCGGCGAAAAAAGGCGCTGCGGTTCTGTATCGGACTTATGGCGATGATACGTAATATCAGGAGAAACGAAGGACAATCCGCCTGGGCGTTGAAGGACGGGCTTGCCTAATTGTTGCGGGGGGGAAGATGAAGTTGGCAATGAGAGAAATGATTATAGTCAGGAAAAGGAGGTCTCAAGGCTTTTGCGGAGCGAGAACGAGGATCCAACTCCGGAAGAACCGGAAAATCCAGCGGACCCAGAGAACGAACGAGCGGGAAGACTTGAGAGAAACGAGGAACGAGAAACTCTAACAGAAGAAAATATTGGATCGGGAAATGCCATACCAACTGAGCCTCCTGTTTCCCGTGATTGTCTTAACTCCCGACTGCTATGTACTTCTCGAATTCCTATATCTCTACCTCTCTATTTCTAGTGACTATGATGATAACTACGTGTCCACAATGAGTATTATGAGGCTTCGAGGAGGTTTCTGTCGCCAGAGGCAATCAACCAACACCCGTTACGTGGACGATCTCCGGTTGAGAAGACCAGTCGTTGGCAGGCCTCTGGGCACTAAGCCTTGGCCGCGTGGCGGCCAGCGGGGGGGGACCGGCTCAACGTGGTAAGCCATCGCGTGCACCCGTCCGTTTCAGCGTTGCACTGCATTCGAGCTTGACGGTGTTTTGGCCTCCGGAGTTGGGGATCCTCATCCTGAGCGAAGGTGCGTCATTTATTCAGGGGTAGTTCGAGGAGGTTGCTTAATTTCTGTCCTGATCATTCTGGGTGCCCTTTTATCTCCGCCGCATACGAAGTGGAGCCGGGGGAATTCCTGGGTGGGATGGAGAATTCTAGTGCGTCAGGGGGCGCACAACGATCTTGTTTCACGCTCGCATCGGGCTCAGCACCAAAGAGCCCAAGTCAACCGGGCGAGTCGCTCTAGTCACTAAATGGTTAGTTGATGATCAGAGCGCAGGCTTGTCCGACAGCACAACCCATAGCCTCATTAAGCCCAGCAATGTCGTGGTTGAGGATGACGACGCCGCCGCCCCCAACTAACTAATGACGCTGGCCAGCTGGGTGCAGTCCTGGCGCTTGCAACCCCTGAAGCGGCTAACAGTACGAAAGATACGGCGGAGGCATGCCAAGACGGGTGGTGCTCAGTGGACCTGTTGGAAGTACGTAGTCTCATAGGTGTCAGAGGGACGGAGCCAACGGCTCGGCTCATCTATCAAGAGTCAGCCATCTGGAATATACCAAGGAATCCTTATCCAAGAATCGACATTGTGAGAAAGAGGCAGTTCCAGAGAATCACTCCATGGCAAGATCAGCACTTGCTGATATATTCGCCCGAGGATACCCCATCAGGAGAATAGAGAGTATACTAGTTAGCATCGGACACCTAGTGATGTGAAAGGACAAGACAGATGCTTGTAGAGTCTGTCAAACGAGATATAGTGAATACTGGCAAGCGAGGACCGCGTCTTTGGAAATCATCAAGCAACAATTGTTGCGGGTCATGGATAATGTCGTCGGAGTCTCTCCGCCCGAAACATGACCGGAGAGCTTGGTTAATGCTTCGTAGCCTGAGGCCTGAGGAATCTCTGGCTAAACCTTGAAGGACCCGATAACATTGATAGCGGGTGATAAGGCCGATAAGAACAGACCCAGGCTCACCTGACTATCACGTGACAGGGTTAGCGATGCTGGCGGAGAGGCGACCCAACTCGGCTAGCGCATGCTGAGTCAACCACACACACTCGCTACGCCAAACCTTTGGAACTCGAAAAATCCACAAAGCCGAACCCTTCAACCTCACCTGTCGACAACTTCCGCGCTACCGTCTTGACCGCGCAACCCCCGTCAAGATGAAGCTCAACATCTCCTACCCGGCCAATGGGTCCCAGAAGATCATCGAGATCGACGATGAGCGCAAGCTCCGTCCCTTCATGGAGAAGCGCATGGGCACCGAAGTCAGCATCCCTCATCTCCCCGGACTTTTACAGAAGCACACATCCACACACAAATCACCTCAAAATTTCTTCCGAACACCATCCACATGCACATACATTTTCACTACGCGAATATCGATGAACAATTTGGCTGATTGGGGTTTTTTCTTTCGAATAGGTTGTCGGTGACTCCCTCGGCGATGAGTTCAAGGGTTACCTCTTCAAGATCACCGGTGGTAACGACAAGCAAGGTACGAATTCTCTTGAACAACAATCTTAGTGGATGGATTTCGAAAACACAACGCATGAGCAAAGTAACTGACTGGGCTCTTTTTTTCAGGTTTCCCCATGAAGCAGGGTGGTACGTTTTCAACCGACTTTTCTGGCCACACAAAGCCAGAAACCCTACGAATACAAACTCGCAACGCATCATACTTATCGATTATCTACAGTTCTCCTCCCCACCCGTACCCGTCTGCTCCTCGCCGATGGCCACAGCTGCTACCGCCCCCGCCGCACTGGTGAGCGCAAGCGCAAGTCCATCCGTGGTGGTATGTGTGACCCCTGGTTTTCTCCGACATGATTCCCAAGTATCAATGCCATTGACACTATGTCTCCCTTAGCCATCACTGGTCTCGACCTTGCCGTTCTGGCCCTGTCCATCGTCAAGCAGGGTGAGGGCGAGCTCCCCGGTCTGACTGACACCGTCGTCCCCAAGCGTCTTGGACCCAAGCGTGCCACCAAGATCCGCCGCTTCTTCGGTCTTGACAAGAAGGATGACGTCCGCAAGTTCGTCATCCGCCGTACCGTCACCAAGGAGGGCAAGTCCGACTACACCAAGGCCCCCAAGATCCAGCGTCTGGTCACTCCCCAGCGCCTGCAGCGCAAGCGCCAGCGTGTTGCCATCAAGCGCCGCCGCGCTGAGGCTGCCCGCGAGGCTGCGTAAGTTTTTACCGCTCTCTTGATTTTGCCCTAATATTCATACTAACATGTGCGCTTGCAGCAACGACTACGCCAAGCTCCTTGCCAACCGTGTCCACGAGGAGAAGGCCAAGCGCGACGAGCTCCGTAAGCGTCGTGCTTCCTCTATGCGGAAGTAAATCTCACCCGCGGTGTTATGATTTGTTTCTGCGGGATGAGGGATATAATGGAGGGGAGGTTCACGTTTTCTGGGCAATGATTGAGGGATTCACCATTAAAAGGAAACGATCATTCCCAGCGGACGCGGAATATGTCTGATAAAACGAAAAAGGGCAAAAGCAAAAAGCAACGGGGGGACCAGGTTTTTACGTTATGAGCCGTCGGAATGGTGGGACCCTTTTTCCCAGGATTGCCACGGTGATTCGGGCACCTGGGCGATGCATCTGTGTTGAACCTACCTTTTGACAACCCTTTTTTGAATGGAGTGCATGCAAATTTCATTGTTTCTTATTCCTCTCCGGTGCCCTGGCGTAGCTTAAATCCTCCGAGTTCATTTATGTTCCGACAAAGTCCAAATTTTGAGCAGGGTCATAGTGGCTTGAGGTCTTTATATAGCAAATGCTCGAAAACCTGCCACCGTGTCAGATGCTCGGGATTCTAGGCTCGTTCGAGCCTGGTTGACAACCAGAATGTCCAAGTCCAGGTTTTGCTGTGCCCCCCCCCAACTCTGGGGCACGATATCCTTAGCCCTGTCACGCATGTTCCCTACAGCACTCTCTATGCATTACTAACTCTATGCCCAAGTCGTAGCGACATAATAAATGTCGAGGAGAATAATCTTCCTTGAAGTGAAATTAAAGATCAATGTTGACTAGTATTCCAAATCCAAGAATTGACCGATCCATCTAAAGACAATCAACGGAAAACGGAAGGGGACCAAAACGCAGAAATTTTTAATTGAACCACACTTCTCCCTTATTTTCAGTTAGCAATACGATGCATTTATTTTGCGCGTATGTAGCGGTCTCCTTAGCCACATGCCTGCCAAATAGACCTTTTCTGTGTTTTAAATCACTTCCAAGACAGCTGCAGAGTGCCAATTCCGTAAGTTGGTTGGTGGCTGGCGGAGCGGGAATGCGATTTGATAATTTAGACAAGTTCCCAGTCTGTACGGCTTCAGAACAAGTCTTACTTTCTTCAATATTCACATGATGGTTTTCAAGGATTTGGGGGAAGATTTGCTAGGTTGGAGGCCAGAAATGCATTTCGCCGACGGAAACTAACCATGTACAAAAATATATCTCGGGAGCAAGAATCTTACAACTCAACAGACCTCAATACGTAAAATTTATGTACCGTTTGTTTTCAAATTGAGACTGCCTCATATTAAAAAATATATATACCAGACGAAACCATTTCTTAGGACAGAAATCATATCAATTTCATTATTCAAGTTCAGCGAGGCAAGGACGCGAGACACCTGCCAGCAAGAGTGGCGTTCCCGAGACCGGACAAACTAAGGCATCCACATGTATGTACTTGTCCGAAATCCGAAATCATAGTTGAAACCCAACTCAACTTTAAAAAAGAAAAATTCCAAAAAAATATGAGATGACAAATTCTATTTTTCTATCCGAGACCCAGACCCAATAACGGCATTTGATAATACACCGATAAAACACAACAGAGAAACAGCGGGAAAGGAAGAATGAAAGTGGCAACCAATGGCTATCGAGGCTTCAGATCATGATTTAGATAAACAGAAAAAGAGGCACCAACAGTGCGCACCGAGCTTGTGGGCCAAAGCCCACAAGTAGCGAGCAACGGTACCAGACATGCACGATGCAAAGGGAATGACTACCTTGCAACACGGCAAAAGGACCCATGAATCAATCGGTTCGTGCTACCACTAGCAGACCTGAAATTTGATATTAAGGAAAACCGAAACACAGTAGCAACGAAAATAAGAAAATAAAATGAAAATGAAAACCCCAGTGATGTCAAGAAAGAAAAAAATGGTCATAAGAATCGTATTTTTGTTTCTCCCGCTTGCGCACCATTTCGCTTCGCTTCGCATCGGACCAAAGATACACACACGCGCATGAAGAGCAAACCCAGGCAGTCTTTCTGAGAGAGGGTATTTATATAGAAGAGGCTGGGTTTTAGGAGAGCAGGTAGTTGGCGAGGGGTAAAATGAGACATTTATGCGACAGCGTGAGAGAACAGGAAGCTGACAGACTCGCCATTGTGGGTGCGGCGGCAGGCCTCAGCCAGCGTGGGAGAGATGTCAATAGTCTCAATCTTATCGCACTGCTCCTTTTTCTCGGCGTGCGGGACGGTGTTGGTGACCACCAGTCGGCTGAGTCGGCTACCGTTCAGGTTCTCAATGGCCTTACCAGACAGAATACCGTGAACAACGATGGCGTTGACCTGCTTGGCACCGTGCTGCATGACGGTATCGGCCGCCTTGACGAGGGTGCCGCAGGTGTCGGCCATGTCGTCGACGATGATGGCGACCTTATCGCGAACGTTACCAACGAGAACCATGCGGGAGACCTCATTCGGACGAGCACGTTCTTTGTGAATGAGGGCGAATTGGGTATCGAGACGATCGGCGATCGCAGTCGCTCTGGTGGGGAATGTCGTTAGATTAACCGTACGTTACACAAGGAGTCCGAAACCATAAACTAACCTCTTAGCACCGCCAGCATCTGGGCTGACGATGACACAGTTGCTCACGTCGAGATTCTCCCGAATCCATTTGAGCATGCTGGGCTCGGCGTAGAGGTTGTCGACAGGGACATTGAAGAAGCCCTGGATCTGGCTAGCATGCAAGTCCATGGTGATGACATGGTTGCAACCGGCAGTCTGGAGCATGTTGGCCATGAGCTTAGCAGTGATAGGCGCACGGCTCTTATCCTTCTTGTCCTGACGGGCGTAAGGGAAGTTGGGGATGACCGCAGTGATACGGCGGGCCGAGGCGGTCTTGCAAGCGTTGATCATGATCAGAAGCTCCATCAGGCCGTCGTTGATGTCATTTGGCCGGGTAGATTGCAAGATGAAGACTGCAGGATGCGGAGGAAGAACATCAGCAACAGCTCTATCAACACACCTTAACCTGCCCTTGAAATCTATGCCCGCATCTGATTGAGGGGAGAAGTCTGCGTACCATCTTCGTCTCGCACACTTTCACCGATTGTGACGCTCGTCTCCTGGTTGGAGTACTGCAGGACCATGATTTTGGTCAACTCAATGCCGAGGCTGGGTTCGCATATCGATTAGTTCACCATATGACTCGTTGAGACCAGCAAACCGCGGGCAGCGGGATCGACCGTGCATGCGGCGAAGAAAGTAGCATGGGCACTCACCGGTCAGCCACCTGCTCAGCGAGCTCCGGGTGGCTGTTTCCAGTCAGCAATTTGATAGAATTAGTCGACATGGTGAGCACTGTCAGAACGAGATGGATTCTCGCAGGACGAATGAAAGTCGAGGCCGGAGCTTTTAAAAAAATCGAATCCCGCACCTGCGATTTGGGCCCCGCATTTTTTTCGCGTCCCGTGACTGCTCACCGCCTTCGTGGCTGAGGCGCGGGAATTGCCGGACTCGGGAACCTGAGGCCAGTGAGGCCAAGGCCATTAATAACGGAAAACGCGGAGTATAAATTAAAGAACAATGTGGATATTCCCGTAAAAGAGCAATCTAAGTACAAATGGTAATAAAAAAAGGCTCAAGCAATCGATTGACCTGCACTTCAATGAGAAGCAAGAGCCGCATTTTCATGAAATTTTTTCATCCTTCGCTTTCCTTTAAGACTGTTCCCGGGAGAAAACGCCACTCAATGCTTGGGGCCTGAAACAAAAATTCCATGTAGAAAAGCCTCTATGCGAACCCGAAGTACTCGCTGCCAGCCGTCATCGCAGTATAAAGGCGTTGACGGAGATCTTCATAGCTTTCATATTCAGGAAGATCAAGCTCTGTAGAGAGGATTAGAATGATATTGACAGGTTAGGGAGTGATATGAGGGGAAGACTCACGATTGAAACATGTATGTGAGCTAGGAAGACGATCCTTGTTGCCATAGTCACGGTGGATGTTGAACTTGCTCACACCGTTCATGCCCTCCAGCTCCTTGAAACCGTTAAGAGGGACCTTGCTCGTGCCGGTTACGAACTGCAACAGTTTGGCACGTTCTTCCTTGTCGAATGAACGGACTGCGCGCCAGAACCACTGGATTTGGGATGAGGAGGCAGAATAGTTGTGATATTCAGTGTTGTTCTTCCACTCATCCACGTCGATTTCGGGCAAACCAGAGATCAGAAGCTCCAGCTCCTGCTCGTTGAAGATAGAAATGAGGTCCGGAGGAATGATCTCATGGAAGCCTTTGAGGAAGTTGTCAAGCTGTTCCCGAACGGACTCTACCAGGCGGTATTCAACCACGCGTTGAACATACTCCTCTTTGTTCTCCTGGGTGACGGCGATATTACGACCATCAGGGATCAGATCAATCACCTGCTGCTCGCCAAAGTCGTCTGTCTCAATTGCAAAGGTCTCGGTAATGATATCCGTAATATCATTCTCCAGCATCCAAAGCAGCGATTTATAGTAGTCCAGGTCGAGCGTTTCCATATCCTTGATCGACACGGAACGACCAAGGATATTCTTGTAGACGGCGCGGGAGAAGTGGCAGTCCAAAACGCGACCTTCGTACAAGGCCTTGCCGATAATACGTCCAATGAACTTGAAGAACATCAAATGTTCGGAATTGACGCCACTGAGACGGTTGGGGTGGAAGGTAGTTCTGTCGGCGGCAACGGGGATGAAGAGAGCATAGTTAGGGTTGAACATGCCTCGGGCGAGGACCTGGAACCATTCGCGAGTAACGCCACCAGCGTCCACACCCTCTTCGCCGTGGAACCGCACGTTCAGCTTGCCATACTTAAGTTCATCTGCGGACTTGAAGTAAAGAGACTTGAAGGAGTCAAGGAAGACCTGGTCTCGGCGGACAGAAAGCTGAAGAGGAGGATGAGGGTGACGGGGCTCAGCACCACGCGAGTGCACCCGGCGAGTGAAGTAGTTGCGTTTGTTGTCAAATTCCAGGACCTTAGGATTTTTCACAAGCAACGAGAAGGTGCCACTCATCAACCGAGGGTTTGAACGGACGAGCTCATTGAGTATCTTTCGGTGCTCCTCAGTGAACTTGAAGAACAAGTTTTCCATGCTCAAACCAGTGTCAGCCTGAGCACTGTTGACAGATAACTCACGACTGCCCCGAGAGAGTGGCTGGTCCTTCAAGGTGGTATTCTTGCAGACAACCATCAAAGCCTCAATTAGGGGTAGGAGGATAGTAGCAACGTTCAGCATGTTCTCCTTTTGACGAATGACGGTCAAGCAGTCGCTCAACTTGGTCCACAACGGGCCGAAAGTCGCACTTTCATAAAGTCTCTTCAGCACATCCTCCTTAGGCGCAGACTCTGGTTCAACACCCTTGGACTTATCAACACGAGTGGGATCGAAGAGATAGTCGAGTGCCGTGAGGATACGCAGCAATTTGGCTTGATCAGAACTGGCGGGGGAGAATTTGGCCAGGGCCAGACCTTGCATGTCCGTGCCGGTCTTGGCTTGGTGGATGTGGGGTAGAAGCTCCTCTAGGTCGGCAAGGATAGTGTCACTGAGACCCTGGGCTTGGCCAACAAGCTCATTCCCGATCACATCGCGAGCTCCAGGAATAGCGGAAAGGTTGTTGATTGTGGAGAGGGTATCGCGGAAAGTCTTGCCGTTGCACTCGCGAGCTGCAAGGATATGGACAACTAGTCGGAAGTTATGATCAGGGACGACAGGAGGCTCAATGGAGCGACGCTTGCGTTTCTCATCTTCAGCAGGTTGCTCTGAGTCCTCGGGCTTCTTGTCATCTGCCGTAGCTTCCTCGCCTTCGGCAAGAGAATCTTGATCAGTCGCATTCTCGACTGTGGGAAGCGGCGCATCGGTCATGGCAGTATCGGCAGCAGTAGGCTCTTTGGAAGACTCCTCGGCCTCAATACCCTCAGCTTTCTTGCCCTTTTCTTGCTCCTCCTGCTTTTCCCTTTCACGGCGAAGAAGAACAGTAAGAGGCTGGGTGATGCTGCTCAGTAAACTGGATAGCTGCTCCATGCAGTTAGGACTCTCCATAATTAACTTGCGGTCAAGAAGAGAGAGCAGCGCATTGAGTGCAAACTTATTGGCGCGGTTTTCCTTGCCCTTGCCCTTTCGGAAAGCCTTCAGCTTAAGAGATGAAGCTGAATCATGCTCGGTCAGGAAGAACCAGGCAATGTGAGGGTTGAATTGGGAAAGAAAAGAAAGCGTGCTCAAGCATTGCTGGACGACCATGATTGGGGTCACATCACTGCTAATGCTTGAGGAAGTCTGGAGGGTGAGGTTCCGCTTGACAGATTGCGGGGTCTTTTGCACACCCGGAGCTTTAGCACGGAGTGACAAATGCGAGAAACTGCGCTCAATTGCAGATGAATCCACGCTACCATCCTGCAGAACAGACAGAAGAAGACTAATCACCTCGCTTCTGTTCTGGCGGTTCTCGCAGACATTGTGGAGAATATCATTCAGAAGATGGCGAGCGTTACCCTGAAGAGGCATGAACATCAAACGTAGAAGGGTCGCAACGCCAGCCTTGTCGAGCATCTGAACGATGGTGCGTCTCTGGGGCTTCTTCGGCTCCTGATCCTCAGCATTGTCGTTTCTTTGGCGGTGTTCCATTCCAGAAATGTCACCAAACTGGGCGATACGGCGACCGTTCAAAGCACGAGCCTCCGAAAGATATTCCGGCCCCAATGTAGCAAGCACATCTTCTGGTTGGTCGGCAAGGACTGCCTGGCGCAAAGATGGATCCAGGGTGGCAAAGAAGCTAGCGTTGTCCATATCCACGGCGTGTGGTGCTGCTCCGCTGCTGGGATTGGCTTGCCGGCGTGCAGTTTCACGTTCTCGTCGGCGTCGATCAGCGGCTTCTTGTTGAAGCAGTTCCTCACGGATCTCTGCTGGCAAGGCCTCTAGGAATTCTTCGTTAATTTCGGTGGGTTCCTCCCCGGCAGCGGCGGCTTGAGATCGCTGTTCAGCAAGTTGTTGCATGATGACTTCTTCTCGAAGCTCCTCAGGCAGGGCTTCTAGATACTCTGGATCAATTTCCAAACCAGTAATATCGAGTTGGCGGCCTCGGATAGTAGTGTGAACACGTTCGACAGGTTCGGGACGGCCGGTCTCGGCCTGGGTGGATGACTCGGCAGCTTCAGCGGCGGTGTCTGTCTGTTGAACATCTTCCATAGGTTCGGCAAGTCCAGCGGCTTGTCGCTCGGCTTCTTCTTGCTCTCTCTCGGCCTCGCGTCGAGCTTTCTCTTCTTCCTCCTTGCGCTTGTGCTCACGTTCCTCTTCTTCTCGAGCTATGCGTTCTTGACGCTCCTTCTCAGCACGTTCCTCTTCAGCACGCTTTTGCTCCTCTGCCATTGCCTTTTGCCGTAGTTTCTCCTCTTCTATGGCGGGGGGAACCAAGACTTTCAGAAGAGAGTTGACGACGCGCTGGGTCTTTTCGACATAGGTAGTGCTGAACAGAATACGAGCCTCCTCTTGCCAACGATTCCTGGTGGTCGAGAGCGCAAATTTGACAGCATTGTGGGGATCATCGCGACCGCGGGCTTGAGGAGCAGGAGCGCCTCTGATTCCGAAAATGTCATGCAGGCGATTTGGCAAAATTGCACGTCGATCCACATGAACATGAATACCATCAGGACGAGTAACAACACCCAGGCCAGGTGCGGCATTTCCACCAATAGCCTGCATAATCGCATTCATAAAGCTGACCGGGCTATCCATGGCAAGTAGACGGCTACCACCTGGGGGTTCAAGAGCTTGAGCCCAGTCATTAAAGACTTCAGCACCGGTCCCACGGAGCGCAGCAGGATCTCCACCACGATCGCTCCGAATAAGGAGAGGATTGGTTCCATCGTCGTTGCCGCGAGACGGGATTTGGGTTCTATGAACACGAGGGTAGGGTTGGATTGGAACCAGACCGCCGCGATGACCAGGCAAAATTTCGGTCACAGTAGCCCAAGCTGGGGGAGGCCCCCCACGGTAGCGATGATGATGATGTCCTCGAACGGGTGGAGCCTCATCACCTTCCCAGCCCCAGGGCTCCAGAAGATCGTCATCTAGATGTTGTCAGTAAGTAAGATCTTTTCACCCAAGTCAAGTGGAGGGACGGAGAAGTAAGCGAACCTTCCATGTCTCCCTCAGATCCATGATCCATATCATAGTCATCATAATCATCGCCTTCATCAAGCTCATCCATCTCGTCATCGTCCTCTTCTGTAAGACGGAAATTAATATTTGGATTCAAGAGTATTGTCTGTGACGGGTTGGATATGAACGAACCTCCCTCATTGAGCTCGTCGAGGAGATCATCATGAATATCGCCTCCAAGGCCATCGCCATGAAGATTATCGACACCACCAGCAGCTTCATTAAGAACACGGAACAGATCATCAATGCGCTGCGGTTCGGGTGGTCGGTGTGATTGGCGCATGTCGGCAGCCAGCTCGTCTTCAAACTGATTCATCATCTCGGCTTCTTCTTCGTCTTCGGTCATGTCTTCACTCTCCCACTCGTCGTCTTCACCATCTTCGAGGCTCTCGTTGTCATGATCTCCGGTGATTTCTCCAGCATACATTTCATCGTCCTCCATGTCAGAGTGGTCATCATCCTCGTCGTCATCTTCATCGTCATCATCATCTTCATCATCAATGATAACTTCGACAGCATCACCAGGGAGACCTTCGATGGGACCAACACCATCCACATCCTCATCTTCATCGCTGACCACTTCCCCGTCATCCTCGGGAACATCCTCGTCGTAGTCCATCTCATCATCATATTCGTCATCGTACATCTCGTCGTCTTCTTCGCCCTCGGACTCATCGGTACTGGTTTCTTCTTCGTGGCGAGGCTCCAGCATACCAAGCGTAGAATGACGGAAAAGATCAGGAGTCTCCTCACGCTCATCCTCCATGTCTGACACAGAGGTTGCGGAGGAAATCTCATCATCTTCGGTTTCACCCAGAGTCGAGATATCAGAGGATTCGCTGAGAAGTACAGCGGTCTGGGTCAACTTGTTCAATGGACGTAAAATGTACTTGATGACACGTTTTGACGATGGGAAATTGAGATCGACCTCGGCAACTGATGCCGTCAACGCAGGAATAAAGTGTTTTTCAAACATGACCTTCGCGAGCTGCTTGGTTGAAGACGGGAAGCCGGCATCTGTGGAGTAGGAATAGCCACTGAGCATTTTGTCGAAAAGGTCGGCCAAAGACATGAGTTTGGAATACTTGGCGTCCAAAGGTTCAGTTGACGCATTAGCATCCTTATATGACCGAAGTGCATGTTCCAACACGAATCGGCGAACAAAAGCAAGCTCTGGTTCATCCTCTTCCTGACGCTTTGATTCACCTCGGCGTCTGGCAGGACCACCGAATTCGCCAGTTTTGGTGCACAGGGCTACAAGCACCTGCATAGTCCATGTCGACGTGATACTGCGCTTTTTGAATGCCAGGCTCTCATCATGCTCCATAGTGCCGAGAGGAACCAGCACATTGAGTAGATAATTAAGGATTCCTGATCGTGGTTTGGAAGGAGTCGTAGCGAGAGGGTCAGCCTTGCGTGAGAAGTTGATGAATTCAACCTTCGTCCGATTGTATGATGAGAGAAGTTCGGTCAAGCACTGCAGGAGGAAGCATCGGTAGATGTAGATCGGGTGGTCCTCGGCCTTAAACAATGGTTTTTCTCCTTTCTTGGCAGCACGACTAGGCTGAACATCAGCACTGCTAGTCACTGATGGTGTGTGCTCATCAATAGACATCTCAATGTCAGTTTGGGGCTCGGACTGATCCTGAGCAGGGGTTTCAGTCGATTCATTCGTTGAGGGCTCCTTGTCATCTACGTCCTTGTACGACAAGAGTTCAGACAGAAGGTAATGAATGACACCATCAGGGTTCTCGACCACTGGAGGCTTAAGCTCGGCACCTTTAGCTTGACTCTTCTCCTTTTCTTTGTCTTTGTCCTCTACGCTTGATGACGCCTCCGCCGTCGAAGAGTCATTTTTATCCTCGGCCTTGTCGTCCTTGCCAGCACGTGGGCGCGGGGTGTGGTCGGACTTCAACCCAAGAATATGGGGGCGCGGATGATTCGAATCGTATCGCTGGAGAAGCAACTTTTCATTGCACACTTCGACAAAGATTTCAGGTGCTCTGAGGACAAGGTGGTACATCTGTCGCACAAATCCGGAGGCATCGATCTGGCGAGAAGTCTTATTCTCGAATGCAGCCACAATCTCACTCCGCATAATTTGACGAATAGTTGCTTCATCTTCAACGATGTGGCGCAAGATCAACATAAAAGTACTCTGAAGCTTTTCGTTGGTGGCGCTGGCCAACTGCTTCACCATAACAAAGAGACGCTGTAGGTTGCGCTTCTCCCCGAAGCGAGAGGCAATGCTGCGATGCCGGGTAAGAATTACCAAGACACGACACACCGAGAGGGAGAGGGTATCATCTTTGCCAACACGAGGCAGGATTTCAACTAGTGCCTCAAACAATTGGGTCTTCTCATCAAGGGAGACAAGAGGCTCTTCAAGATGAGCGGGTTCATCTTTATCAGCGTTAGGATCATCGGTGTTTGGTGGAGTCCAGGAGATCTGAGGCGGCTGACAATCGTCAGAAAGCAGCTTCTCCAGAATAAGTAGAACATGGCCGATCCACGGGAAAGTCTCATCGGCAGACTTTTCTGGAGCAGGGAGCTTGATGAAGCTCAAGAATGTCGAGAAGCAATCTTTGAGCTCTTCAAGAGTAGCAGTATACATGTCTCTGTCTTGAAGAACCAATGCAAGAATGTGCGCATAAGCAGCAACCTTTTTACCAGCAGTCTGGAAGTTCTCCATCTGCAATGAGACGAGAGATTGGACAAGAGTCTCGCCAATATCTCGTCGGAAGCTCTCTGGTTCACGATGCTTCTTGATAGCAGAGGAGATCAAGTCGGCTAGCTCAAAAGAGACGTCATGGTGCTCATTTAAAACGTCCAGACAGCGCTCAATCAGGTTTGATCGAACCAGATTTCTCTGGACATCCAAATCCTCGACGGTGATTTCTTGGCGACGACGGACAGGCTCCTCATTCTTTGTTTCTTTCTGATGTTGACTGACAGACTCAGAAGGTCCCTGTGCAAGCAGAGGGCGGGGACGTTCCTGGTGTGCGGAGGGCTCACTCCGAGTCTCGCCGCGAATCATACCCTCTTCCTCATTCAGCACATTGGAAATCGCTCGAGCCAAACCATCGCGCATTAGAGGATCCATGTTCGCCGTGTCGTCATCCTCCATCGCATCGCCGACAGGACGACCAGCCTGGGCCAGCAGCATAGCAAGGCCACCGTGCTCCAAAAGACCTGGAGTAATCGGCGTGGCATCCCCGACGTTTGTGTCCTCGGGGCCTTCTCCCGAAGTAGCATCGGAAGATCCCGTTTGAACATCGTTGGGACGTGGAGGAAGTCTAGGCGGGGCACGAAGGCAAGATTGAGCATTACAGTACTCCTCGGCTTGGTTCACGGAGTTGTTGCAACGATACAATGCTTCGTTGTTCAGTTCAGGGGGGAACCCCTTCTCTTTCAAAGTCGCCAACTTTGATTCGCTGATAACGAACGCCCTTCGAGGCAACTCAACGATAGCAGGAGGGGTATCCGACTTGTGCGCAGCTCCAGATTCATATTCGCCATCCAAAGAAGAACGAAGGACGTCTACCAGACATTTGACAATTGTACTAGAAGACTGGGTTGCGAAGTCAGAATTCCACATTTCCTGAATCATGGGGAGAATTTCCATTCGAAGATCCACCAAAAACTGGCCAGGTGAGAAGTAATCCGGGCGATCACGGTCTCGGTCATGATGGCCAGCCAAAGCTTGTGTTTGGCTGGACTCCACGATACTCTTGCCTCCGGCAAGCTCTGCGAACAGGGCGAGGATGATCTTTATTCCACCGTAGGCAGAGGTAAGCCGAGCAGCCACGTCCTTATCAGGATTAGAAGCATTGTCAGCCGAAGTGAGAGCCTTGACCTCCTGCATCAAAACTTCGCAGATATCCTTCAAGACCTTCAACCCATTGTTTCGTTTGAAAGCAACGAGAACAAGAGTCAAGTAATTCGACTGGGGCCGGTCAGTGGCGACTTCGTACAGAAGATGCGAAAATGAGGAAAGAATGACAATGAGGTAAGCAAAACGATGCTTTGGGCTGTCGCAGGAACTGGGTGCACTAAATTGAAGCTCTCGGAGCACGGCTTGGGCGATGGCATCAGCAACCATGTTGGCGTTTGCCCTCTGGATGTTATGATGAACATTGTGAGGATCCATACGCTTTCGAGTGATGAGACCCAACCCTAGATTGTGAAAGAAACCTGTGATTGAAGAAGGCAGAGAGCTCAAAAGGTAGCGAAGAATCTGGACATTCTTGAAAGCAGCACTTCGTTCAGTGGCTGCTTTGGCCTCTTCACTTTCGGGCTCTTCTGCCGCAGGAGTCTTGCCACTCTCGGGAGCACCAGACCCTCCCGGCTGAATAGTGGCTGCGGTGGTCCCGGAAGAATTTATTTGTGAGTCTCCAGTAGTGTCATTAGGGCGTTCAGGTCCGGATTTTCCAGTTGTGGTCTTGGTGGCCTGGACCCAAGTCTCTGGAATATGCTTCTCCATCATGATTTCTTCCCATGTACAGGCAGCGTGGAGATTGCCAAGCGAGGAAACCAGAGCACAGTATCGATCAGCGAGGACAACCTGGCTGAAGGGATATATTTGCTGGGCAGACCGAGTCTGGTACAAAGGCATAGCATAGATCTCACGGAGCAAATCTGTGAGAACGAGGACGGCATTCATGTGCTTCACGAAAAAGGTTCCGTGATCAACAGCAGGGGTTGGGACTAGTCGTGACTCTTTAGAATCGAGAGGTTGAGTAAGGGGTGTGAAAAATCCAGACTCTTTAGGTGCATTCCAAAAAGCTTCGAGATTATCAACCGATGACTGGGCACGGTGCATGAGAGACGGGATAATCAAGTGCGGCTTCGTTTCAGCAAGCATGTGTACCAGAACTGTGAGTTCCTGGTTGGCATCCGTGTTATGGAAATCGAAGGACAAACTCTGGAGAGTAGCATAATCCAAGACAAACTCCGCTCCACCGGCGAGAATGAAGGATGCGCAATTGGGCTGGTTCTCAAAAAAGGCACCCAAGAATCGGATGGCAGGGAATAAATAGTCAGTCACAGTGAGCCCATGCTCATCCTTGTCTTTTGGCTCAAAGCCCGCGGGTGGGGAAGGAAGAAATTGGCTCAGATCACCAACAACAAGCTTTGCGCCGTTAGGAAGTGCATCAGCATTGAGCTGAAGAGCGCCAAATGTCATTGGGTCCTCAACTGATGCATCGGGAGCAGTACCAATTTCTCGGAATAGGGAGAAAATGTCTCCGGAGAGAACGAGTTGGCCTTGGGAGTCCTCTTGCCATAGCTTACTTCCCATTCCGAGCTCCCAAGCCTTAATTCTACCGAGAAGACTGACGCGAGCAGCCATGACAATGACGGCAGTCATGATAGAGGTCTTCAAGGCTGGGTGATGTCGGACAAGCTCATCGAATGTGGTACCTAAGGAACGAACCAAGTTGGGATCATCCTTGAGGCACTTAACATGTTCTGGATTCTCGAAAATTTCGAAAAAGCTCTCAAGCGCATCTGAGGACTGGAAAAGATCCAAGCCCGATGAGTTCAGACAGATCGCACCGAATGCCGAGGGAATGCAGGCAAGAGCATCAGCAGCGGCAATAATGCCGGGTGCAAGAGGTGTATTCCGTGGTCTGGCAAGAGTGTATTCGCGACCCTTCTTCTTTGCCTCCACTGGCGAAGAAGGCTGCGCCGCATCGGACGACTGGGAGGGCTCAGCACCCTCAGGGTTGGCATCTTCAGGCTCCAAAGCAGGCGGTTTCTCCTTAGCATTGAGTTCGCGGCCCATGACAGCGGCAAGGAGACTCCGACTAAGACCAGCTTCAGCGATGACTGCATAGCTAGTAGGCTCATTGTGGATGAAGCTGCTAAGAATATTGACAGCATTGCTCCAGACATGCGAGCCAAATATCCGGGCATTCTCGAACACCAAGCGCAACGAGGTTAAAAGCTGAGGCGAGTCAATCAAATTACGCAGCACGCGGTCAAATCCTCCACCGTTATGCTGCATGATATGGTTGACAAAACGGAACATCCACCGAAGCGTCTGCTGTTGGAAGTAGGGAATCTGGTAATCGATCGATGGGTTCTTGTACTTGGTAGGGAAGCCCTCTCCACGGGAGACGTTTTCAAAAGCGGTTTTAGTCTCATTGTCAATCAAATCAGAAATGGCATCGAATCCCTTTGCAGCCGTCAATGTACCCAGTGCATCCCTAACAGCATGGACAAATGTATCGAGAAATTCCATGACTCGAGAGAAGACACGGCGGGCCTTGGTGGTTCGAAGATTCAAGATATCAACAAACATAGGGATGAGGCCAGCTGCAACTAGAGTCTCCGGTGTCCGAGAGCTAGAGCTTGGAAGAGTTCGTAAAAGAGCAAGAAGAGCATCACGCCATTCGTCATGGTAAGGATCGTCGGTGTTGTCAGTTTCGTCGCCCAGTTCGTTGACGACCTTTCGAGTTAGGAACATCAAGACACCATGGTTGACATTAACGCTCAGAGCTGCGCAAACATCGACTGCGCGTGCCTTTTGCTTTGCCAGCGCATCGAGGGCTTGAAGAGCTAATGTTTGCACTGTTCTCGATACGACGAGGTCGCCGCTAGCGCCCAGGTGAACGAGTTCGGCCAATTGGTAGCTGAGCTGAAGGCGTTTCGGCTGTTCCGTATCGGCTTGAAGAATCTTCTGCTGGAAAGCGGATTCAGTATTGACGTAAGCCAGATTCGTCACAGCAAGAATACGGATAGATAGGATTCGTTCTCGATCCGCGCGGGATCCAGCTAAGGCTTGAGCAACACGGACTTTGTGAAGCAGTTCGAACTTCGACTCCAAGGGTAGAGCTGGCAAGTTGGCGGCAAGGAGATCTTCAACTTTGCCTGATGAAATTTTGGAGTACGGTAGGTCCAAAATTTTTCCACCGCCGGACGATTCTTCTGGCTTCCCACCTGCATTGGGGGCAGCTGAAGGAGACTCTTCGACATTTGATCCCCGACTTAATCGAGGAGTAGGATGAGTCGCAGTGCGACGGAGGGGGGTAGGTGTAGATGGAGTGTGAGAACTATCACTCTGTCCGAATTCCGACGTTGTCCGCGTTTGTTCGGAGGAGCCAGAGGGGTAGTAAAGCACACGCACATTGCCCCATTCTTCCCAGCCGTCGTGATCGCGTACGAGGGAGATTAACTCGTTTGCATTGAGCTTTGTTTGGGGTGTTTTTTCTTTGCCCTTGGCGGAGACAGTAGGGGTGGCAGATGTTGAGGCTTTGCCTGCTATAAATGGGCGCGGGAACGGTGCGGCTATTTTCTGCAGCTTCTCCAAATCGATGTTGTAGTGAGTCGCCAGCATGCTCTGCTGATGAGTACCTCGCTGGCGAGAGTGGTACCTTTGTGCAAGACAGAGCGACAAGCGCAGAGTCGAGTAGAGAAGAGACAGCGAAGTGGTGTTCAAGAGATCGCCCAAGCGCTCACTGCTACTATACAAACTGCGGTTGCCACATTTCTCAAGCAGCAGCCGCGAGAATTCTAGAATAGCCTCCACCAGTTCTCTATCGCCATCGGGGCCATATCCCAGAGTATTTAGCTTAGCATCAATGCCCTCTGTCGGGGTTTTAGCCGGATCGGCGGCATATGCCTCCTGCAGGACAGTCCGGGCAAAAGGATGTGTTTGTGGGCCAATGTTCAAGAAGTATCTGTCGATGACGGAGGCCAATATCTCATCGAAGCGGTCCAAGACAGCAATCCAGTGATAGAGGTCGCCTCGAGGGAAGGGCCATAGTTTCGGGAATGTGGCCAAAAGGGAAGGTAGTTCTGGAACGGGAAGACTGGTGATACGCGCGATGAAGTCTCCCAAGAAAGGCGACTGTTTTCAGAGAGAGAAAAAAATTTTCTAGTCAGTACCGGTTTCCTCTGGGTGACGCCCGATGATAATATGACGAGACGGGTCCACTCACAATTGTAGCCTCATGCTTTTGGCTGGCCACCTTCTTAATTCTCCCCATGTTGACAATCAACAAGACAGCCAACCATGAGGAAGTTTCAAGAGTCCAGGAGAAGCGTCTCCTAGAGGGTGGGGTGGGGAGGTCGAGACGACCGGGTTCGCGGAGAAAGCGCGAGGATGCCTTATGACGTTTTTAGTCTCCTCTCCTGCCTCAGGAAAACCGAGTCGAAGTCCACGGGGAGGCGAAATTGCAGGCGTCCGTACGAGTTTCGAGAGAATGAGTTCCGGGTGATAAATGCAAAGAAATCAAGATCATCCACCTATGACAGGAAGAGAGCTGGCTGTTTCCAGACAGCTTTCACGAGGCCGAGGAAGAACGGTGAGATCTCGGCGGTTACAAGGAAGTCACACTGTCAGGGAAACGGTGCAGGTCGTTGGCCCTTAAGTGATGACAATCGAAATGAGAATGATCGTGGATCGAAGGTAGAGGGGAGGAGGATGGCGAAGGAAGATGGAAGGAAAAGGAAGAAGAATCGTGAACCTGAGAATTGAGCTGTCTCTGCCGGCAGAGAAGCTGGGCGGAGGCACTGAGACGTTCCCCGCTGAGGCGGTAAGGCGCCAAGGCACCACTTCGAGGCCAGGCCATCCTGTCACACCCCAGACGCTTGGGGAGTCTCTCGTTATCAGGAACCACTACGGACTATTCAACTCAGAAACAAGAGAATGCCGACACTCTAGTGATGAAGCATCTGCAAGCCTCTATCCTGGTGTTACCGTAATCCCATCTCGAGCCAGCCTAGCGCACACACTCGTCGAGGAAGCCAACTATACTTCAGCGACGAGAAACCAGGCTGGAGCCCGAGGTACGAACTTAATTATATAGAGACAAAAGGATACGATCCAGACAGAATGAGAAATCTGAAGCAGAGAACATGTATATTTCAATCCTGAGTACATTTGATATAGTCCTGGTCCCTCTTGTCTGCGACAGCGGTCTGTCAACGCCGATATTTAGGTAGTATCAAGATGATTCAAATGCTCGATATATTCACATCTTTAACCCCGACCAGATCATCATTTCTCTAATGAGGCAGGCCCCGAATAGAAAAAAGGTCCAAACGGAGACTTTCGACTATGTCGGATATTGCATATCGGGCGCTCGACAGGTCGACCCTTCCAATTCCCCCTCAGTGCCGGCTCCCTCTCAAACGCCTCGAACGATCTCTTGAAGTTGCCCGCCCCAAATACATCAATCCATGTCGCTGAATTAACTCCACAACCACCGTCGGCCGATCCCCGACATAATTCGCAAAGATCTGCAGCAGATACCCCAGCTCGTCAGAGCCGAGCGGGATGCTCAATCTCTCTAGCACATAGAAATCTGCTCTCAGTGTTCACAAGACCTGAGATAGACGCTGTCGAAGATCGGCATAATATGCTGCGGGAACGTAGAGCGACCGCACGTCTCGAATGCGCATGCTTTTGACAGCTTGCACATTGTAGGTCGTGCGAAAGCGATGTGTTGGACCCTGGCGCCGTGATAATAGCCATCAAATCTGGACGGCTGGTGAGATGAGTGTTGCGAAGAGAAGCCTCAGGGTTTCAAAAAGAGGCTGTTGGGAGCTGCAAAGGATCCAGACGACTAAATCTTCGATCAGGGATTTCTTCTTTCCTTCTGCAGGCGATTGGCCTGAATCGCATGCAGACGAAGCAGCCTACTTGGCATTCCCCAAAGCCCACATACTCGGGGCCCAACTTCGTAGGAAAGACAGGGTTGTCTGGCGCGTTGGGGAAGGTCATAGTAGGATATACAAATGAACCGAGCAGGCTTGCTGAGGTCTGGTTTGACCGCAGGGCTCTCGACAGCAACATTTGATCTAGAGCCTTTAGCAGCATGTTATTGCCCCAAGAGCAATGCAATCGTCGAGTTTAAAAAGAGAACAGGCCGGCATAAGGTATGACATCCCCGCCACCTTCGTTCCCTCGTAGCATTCGGTCTATCGGGGAAACCGAGGATCGAGTCCTTGCAATGAACACACGAGACAATGTTGAAGTCATTTCATAATCTGTTCGCTGGCGAGCTCAACCCATTGCTGTTGCTGACGTGTGATGTGTCCCGGTATGTCTCAGTTTGACTATTCAGATAGACGATGCCAACGTGTCTAACCGTGCACCAAAGCCTGGCTATCCGGCGATCATCCGGTCAATCCTCTCGCAGGGCCATATCAATATCCTCTATAACGGCTTTGGCATGGAGGTAATAGCAATGAAAGCGCGCCAACCATCCCGCTCGTATGTGGTCGGATTTCTCATGCACATGTTTTCTCAAGGACAAATTCCTTAAGGCTGGCTGACAAGGAACATAGAGAGAAGACCATGGGTGCCTCGCTCGAGTATCCAAAAGACCTCAGAGACGCACTGCATTCTCCTAGTCTGCAATCACTTCATATCCAGGTAATCCGCACCAGGTTCTCTCAAACATCATTCACTGGCTCTGGGCGATTCTTGAAAAACACTTTGTACCGCACGATCTCCACCACCTCCAGCTCCTCCACCCCAGCACTCTCAGCTCGCTTCTGCAGCACCGCGATCGGCCGCGGAAGCTTCTTCACCTCTCCAGTCATGCGCTGGTACCGCCCGACGTACAGGTATGCCCGTTTCATCCACTTGGTGTCATCGGGATTCTGGGGCGAGTAGTCTGGGAACATGAGCTTTCCGATCGGAGTTTCGTAGGAGACAGATTTTTCGGCATCAAATTCGTTGGCATACTCGGCTTGCTCATTGTCCGAGGTTGGCACGTTAATTGTACCCTGTAGCTCAAGAAGAGCGAGACCGGAGGGTGTGCGGAGAAGTTGGGGGAGTGGGTTGTTGATCGGATAGGACGGGGCTGTGGCCGTAGCACTTGTGGCGGGTCCCGAGGGGTGCGGGTGCAACTGGATCGAGGGCATGACGGTTGACTGGAAAGCTCAGGTGATAGTGGTTGTGTTGGTGTTTGTGTGGGAAGGTAGCTTGGGCGACAGGGAAGAAAGTAGTTGAAGGACGCGACGCGGGTCGCGTGTCGAAGATCGACTCCACACACTAATCGGGCAATATGTACGGAGCACTCCGTTCTATGGGCTTACCCGTATCATTGACAAGCAATCTTCAGACAAAATATAGGAAATGGATTGATTGGCCATAATGCTATTGCTATATTGGAAAAATCATTAGGCTAAAAGTGTCATTCCGCGAGGGCCAAGAGGTCGCTGGTTAAGCATTGCTTAGTCCGCACACTATCGGCCATTGCTGATCCGTAAGACTGACTCTCTTGAAAGTGCCAGAAAACAACCAGAGATCAACCGGATACTCTGTATACCGGGGGCACAGCTCTTCAGGGTAATTATGTTGCACAGTAACAATGCCTGGGCGACATCCTCGTTGTTTTGTCATTGCTTCTTCGCCTTTCCTTTCTCCCGCGGTGTTATTTGGAGACCAAAGCTAGCGACCAGAGATTTTCAGAATTCTGGATTTGATGTGATTGGCTCTGGGACCTGTATTCTTACGAAGACGAGGTATTGCACCTTTCGACTTGATTGATCGCGTCAATCGGACAGAACGTCGTCTGCATTCCCATGATCGAATCTCAAGGAACAGAATTGGTCGTGGAGAAGTATGCTGAGGTTCAATAGATAATTGGGGAGAGTATTACACTTGTGCTCAAGCACCGGACGCCAAAAGAGGTTGATTGGCTCCAACTCAGGCTCGTTTCCAGGCTCACGAGGTAGGGCCTATGCTCCCCTTGTAGCATGCCTCTTCAAGATTCTCAAGGCCGCGAATGGCCTCACCGACCACATTGTTGGCTGTGCCGGCAGGGCCCTGGAGTTTGCCGTAGCGAAGGTCACTCAAGTCTCCGACTGTCGTATGGAGATCTTTCACCAGATTGGCTGCTTCATCATCGATGCTCGCGATTTCGCGCTCAATGTGCGCACAAGCAGTCTCCATTTCTGTGAGAAGACTTTCCATCGAGTGGTAGTCTTCTGGGTTGGTCGCCGGTGTTTGAGCGAACAGATGGAGATCCAAATCGATTTCGCGCTGCTCATTGGCGTCGGCAGCTTCCACGCCAGCTGCCAGTAGGGCCGCACGAAGTTCGGCTTTCTGCCGCTCGCCCTGTTTTATCTCCTGGTCGATGTTTTCATTGACCTGGTCCATATCATGGTCCCGAACCTGCTGAAGCTCTCGGTACAGAGAGCGTATGTGAGGATGGTTCCGCAGGCGCTTTGGGAAGAGCTCAGTGAACTTCTGTAAGGACATGATCGTCGGCAGCGGCGCCGGCGACAGCAAGAAGTTACTCAAAATGGTTTCTTCCGAAGGAGCCATAATTTTTCTCACGCCAGACTCTGTCCGTTGAGTACACTGTGTAGAAGACTCGGACTCCGGATTCCGCAATGATAGACTAGCGAATAATTCCCGAAAGAGACAGGCCGCGTCGCGTCTCGAGGCGGAAGCGCGCCTTATCACGTGTGGGCCCGAAGGTCGAAGCCACCGAGACACTTGGAGAATCCAAGACGAGCCTAAGAATTCATCTATCCAAGCCGTTTGTGCAACCCTCGCCGTTTTTATGGTGGTTTTTGTGGTTGACAGGTAAGTTGGTTCCCGCAGGACCCGAGCCTTTTCTCCAAGGGGGTTCCGCCTTTTTTTCAACCTCGCCAGTCCCATCCATATAACCCTATGCGCGTTGCTAACCATCGGCCAGCACATTTATTGAATCTATTTGCTTAGTTGTCATTGTGACTTGAACCAAGCAGGCTGATTATTCCTGGGAGGCAGCAAATCCGGCACTTTCTGCCCTTTTCAATTGTGAAAGGCGTGCTTGAAGTCTGGTCGACCGCAGCCACGCAGAGTCGAGCCCATCGCACATCGCGATATCATCCCGACTTTAGTTTATTGCGCTCGCTGCCTAGGGAGCCTGCAGGAAATCATTTGCTACCTTTCAAAAAAGTGCATTTATGGTGTCTGCTGCCTGGTGAATTCACAGGTTTACAGGCTTAATTCACCAAAGGGTGTGTGTGTCTGGTCGATTTACGTGCCCACTGTGAGGCTGTGAATTTCACCTTGTTCACAAACTCATTTCAACTCACGCTTTCTCCCTCCTCCACTCCCTTTCTCCCCCTCCTTTGGCTTTGTTCACCTCATTTCACTCATTTTCTCTCCCTTTGACCGAACATGCCTCCCTCGTCGATGTATAGTAAGGATGAAAAGGTCCTTTGCTTCCATCATGAGATCCTCTATGATGCAAAAATCCTTGAAGTGAGACATAAGGATCTTACCGACAAGAAAAGCCCTCTCGAGTACCTCGTTCACTACAAGGGCTGGAAGAATACGTAAGTTGCCGTCTCCCTCCTCTTTTATTTCTTCCTCCTACAACATTGCGTTCTCCACGTTTCGCTTCCCACGATCATCATGGACAATGATCCCCGCCAACGCCCCAGGTCCCCTCGGCCTAACCGTCGTCGTCTGTTCGTGCCTCAACTTCTTCTGATTATTTTCACCTTGAAATGTACCCCATCTTGTATCCCTGTCTGAGTTGACCTGAGAATCCTTCTCAATGTTCTGAGAGTGTCCCATTTCTGTTGCTACGACGCAATATCCCCCCTATCATTTCCAAAAGGTTATTCTGACTCAACTCTTACAGCTGGGATGACTGGGTTCTCGAAGATCGCCTTCGAAAAGCGAGCGAGGAGAACCGTGAGCTGGCGGCCAACCTCCGCCGTGAGGTCGAGGCCTCGGTGCGTTCGAAGAACGCGAAGCCCGCGTCCAAGAAGCGCGCAATGTCTGACCGCAGCTCCATGCGTGACAGTGAAGAGCGTGGCAACTCGGTGCCCGGCCGCGCCAACAAGCGTGCCCGTGGCGATAACGAAATCGAGAAGGTATGTATTGATGTTCTCTGCGCTCTCATCCTATTCCAAATCGCTTCCCAGCGCATCTTCTCCCCTCCCACGCCATATCATCTCTCTCTTCAATCCCTGCCATTTCCAAACCGCAACATCTTACAGCCATGCCCATTGAAAACAAAAACCCGAATTCTCCCCCCGTCATCCCAACCTGGCCATTTTCGCGCGGTCCTAAATGGCCATTTTCGCCATAATCTTGTCACTAGTCTGACTACACGGTATGAAAGTCTTGCTAACAATATCCCTGTTGAACATGAACAGGAGGAGGCCTTCAATGCGCGGCCCTCGATCCGGATTGTTATGCCCGACAACCTGAAGGCTTTGATCGTTGATGACTGGGAACGCTGCACGAAGAACGGTCTAATTGTCGCCCTGCCCGCCCCCAAACCCGTCCGCGCCATAATGCAGGAATGGCGCGATGAGGAAGTCGTCAAGCGCGCAGAGAAGAAGATCGACGTGGAAGTTCTCGACGAGGTCATTGCTGGCATTCTCGAGTATTTCGACACCATGCTCGATAAGCTCCTCCTCTACCGCTACGAGCGCCCACAGTACCGTACTTTCCGGAAGAAGTACCAGGCTATCGCCGGTCAGGGCCCCGTCGACATCTACGGTGCTGAGCACCTTATTCGTCTCTTCAGTACGGTCTCATTTCCCTTTGAAATTCGTGATATTCTTTCTGTTGTGCTCCGTTATACAGGCTGCAAGCTCGTACTAATATCGCTGTTTCAGGTCTTCTCCCTGAGCTTCTCGCTCAGACCAACATGGACCTACAGGCCACCCATCGCCTGCGTGAAGAACTCTCCAAGTTCTCACTCTGGCTCTCCAAGAACTCAGAAAAGTACTTCCGCACTGAGTATACCTCAGCAGAGGAGTTCGTTGCCAAACAGGCCAAGTCTTCCCGCTGAAAGATGCCGATGTCTCATTATCTCCTTGAACACCCTTCCACCCGCTCTCGATTTCAAATTCCACGGCAAATCCGGTTCTTCTTTCTCAGTTTGATTTTCTCTACTGGTGACAGGTTATGATTTGACTTGAGATTTATTTCATGGGCTTGAGTTTCGAAAGATGCTTTGCCCTTTGCACGTGATTCTTCATGGTTACCAGCTTTGTCCTGTTATTATTTCTTGTCTCATTTTCACGGTTACTGGGTTTTCTTCTTCGAATAGGTCCCACCGGACCTAATCATGGGTCGGTTTGTTTCTATATTTCTTATGCCTTATTCAGCACTCGGTGATATCTCTTAGCTACGTCATTTAGAAGGGACTAATGGGTGAATACGAAAATTGTATTCAACAAAAACGAAAAATAACTGTTCAAACAATATGTCCCTCGTTGATACCTGCGCAATCTTCTCAAAGTAACAATCTCGCTGGAAAGAAAGAATCATAGGGTTTACACAGAACAGGATGTTATCGATCCCACTCTCCACAAATCTCAATGCTAAAAAGTCCATGCATTCTCGACTGGATATCATAAACAAAACAGAAGTCTAATCTTAATTTTCCGCCCAAATCCCATTATCAAAAACAAACATGAGAAAGAGATCAGGCCATGCAACCCTTATCCAGCCCCCACTCTCTCGCCCATACCATCTGCCAGCTGCGACAATAGCCTCAGCAGCTCAAGCAACTAACTGCCGCGCGTCATCTACCGCACAACGCGCCGCCCGCTTCAGCTCGCTCTTCCATTCCGTCTCGCGCCACCGTGACCACGTCGTCAAGCCTTCCGGCGGCTGGATACTTAGAGTATCATAGCCCTGCTTGATGATACGGTGCACCTCGCGCGGGCTTAGGTTTTTTTTCTTGATGGCTGGCAGTGCGACGGGCGTCGGCTCACCATCTGTCTTGGGGCTTGTGGCCGCGGCTGCTGCCGCCGCCGCAACCGGGTCCGCGGCCTCGGAGTGGAACAGCAGCGTGTGGAAGTGGGTCGAGACGGAGAGGAGGGTATCGATGGCTGCAGCGTGAACGTCCTTGTTTGATGTGGGATCGGCGATGGTGGGCGTCGAGGAGGTAGAAAGGGCGTAGACGGCGCGGAACTTGGATATCACGGGCCCGGTCTCAACCAGCTTATAGAAGAGGTCGTCATAGGAGGCTGGGTCGGGGAGGAAAGTGTCACCAGCAGAGACACAGAAGGCCATGAGGTCGGCGAGAGAGGTTGTGAGAGTGTGGATTCTGGGGTTAGAGGAGAGGTCAGAGGCGTAAGTTGTCAGGAAGCGCATAAGAGATAGCAGAGTGCGCCATAGCTCGGACCAATGGTAGGCGAGACGGATTTTGTTCATGGAGAGGTAGGTGAGGAGGCGGAGGATGATGGCAATGGTGTGACTGTATTGATTATGAGTGTCAATGACCTGTGTACCGGATTCATTTGGGTTGCTGAAAGATAGATTTTCATGATTGGAATCGCCATACCTATAAATATTGACGTCTAGCCGACGACGGAGATTGTGGGTGATAGTGTCAATCATGACATCGAAGATAATCGTGGCGAGCACCCGGTCGCCGCTGATAAGGGGAAGGAAGGGCTGGCGTTGCCGGCACAGCCGGACTTTGCGCTTCCCATCCTCGCTGCAGATGTGTTTGCAGAGAGTCGGATCCTCGACGAGGATGCGGAGTGTGAACAGGCTCAGTTCGGCATAGTGTGCCACTCGCAGCGACCGGTATGCGTGTTGAAGGAGATAGGAGGACAGAGATAAGAAGCTAGATAATGGTGACTCGTCGGTACCCTTGACCGGTCTCAAATGAACCATGTGGTACCCGAAAAGCTTGTTCGAGTTTGTGAAATCATAGGTTGCCATCAGGATGGAAGCTTCTTGCGCAGGCCTGAGAAAGTATTAGAGTCCATAGCCGGCACCAACTTGGGGGAGAAACCGGTCGATTCTTACAGCTCCGTAAACATTTTCTTCGCCTCTTCTGCTGAAGGAGGGTTCGCCTTATCTCTTGCACCGGGGGTGAGAGCACGCAGGCCGAAAAAGACCAGAGTGCTCGTCAAGCTCCAGCCTTCTGGGACATCGTCTTGCACGGCAACATAGCCATTTCGAAGGCCACCGCAAGCTATTCCTACGCCCTCGACGATCTTTTGGATGCTTGACTCATTGACAAAGTCGTCCAGTCGGAGCTGGTAAGGATTTTGAAATTCGAATTTGTTGTAGTTTGCCAGCAGCCCAAGCAAGAGAAACGGATCAAACACCCCCAGTGGAGTTTCAGAATCATGTACGTACTGACATGGAGTTAGTATGACCACCGATTCCTCGCTAGTGTATGGATTGGGAACCAACCTTCATCAACGAGGGAAAGAGATCCCGATGTGTAAAATAAGAAACCAAGCTGGTCTTATAGGCTCCGCTAGTCATGGCAATAGCTACCCTGATGGCCTGGCGGCGCAATTCAACTGAAAGAAAGAAAAATTAGCTACCCCGGCCCGTCAAGCCCACAGAAAGAAAGGAAAAAATTGGAATTACTCACTGCTCCTGCCACTGCGCACAATATTATCTAGGACTGACACAAAATCCGAGATAACACGGTCGACCTCGTCGAGGCCGGCAAGAACCGCTATGACATCCGAGCTGGGGTTCGTATATTTCTTGCTCAGGATACTGGTCAAGAATATTGTCAAGGTCTAGGGTGTCCCGTCAGCCATTGGACTCATTGGGTCATTGGGCAATTTGGAGTCCATCGGAGCTGTCAAACTACTCACATCCAATGCATAAGAATCGGCTGGTGCAGTTCCCGAGGCGACCTCCCGAATAGCCCGTGCAAACAGCTGTTTGGTTTGCGTCTAGGCCAATCAGAACTGGTGAGCTATTTCTGTTCCATCATAGTAGCTTCGCTATCAAACTCACCTGCAAGCTCAGGATCCCATCCGGGTTTAGCGCATCCAACAGAGAATACAGCTGCTCACGACCTGGCGGTAAGAGGAAGAACTCTCTCCAGAAACCTTCAGATAGTTCATCGACATCGTCGTTGGGCTAGATCACAATATCAGACAAGAGCTTCCGAGCTTCAATGGAGGGGGAGGGGCGTACTTTAAGGAGAGTTTCGTAGAGCTGCACAATCTTCGGTTGGAAGATCTCGGGTCTCGTTTGTTGGGTGAGGGGCGATGCCTCCATGATTTACGCGGACGATCAGCGACCGATCACCGAAGCATAGGACATGCGAAGAAGTGGTCGTTTGTCTTGCGCTTCAACAAGGCCGACACTTGGCACTAGCCACTTTGTCAGCGGGTCCAGCCACATGTCCTTAACATTTTACAAAAGGCAGCGGTTCGACAGAGTCGCCGGAAATGAGAGATCTACGCTCTGGGTGAAATTTACAAGTATTCATCATAAATAAGCCTTATTATTTTCAGTATGAAAGGGACTACTGTCAGACCGGTTGAGTGAGACCGAGGATATCTCCTAGCCAAGTTAGTTACTGAAGGACTTGGTTGTAGCAGCAACCCGCAAACGCACGGCTGCCGCGCCTCCGGAAATCGGGCGGCAAATCGGGCAGTACACGTGCCTCAGGCATAAAATATGACTCAGCTGCCGAAAAGCGCAGTTAGCTCGATCACGTGTACTCTGTAGTCAGCAGAGTGTCGGCGTATCAATTGATGATGCTTTCAAGAAAACTCGAGATCCAAGGGCAAATTTTCTAAGATACTGAATTGGCATGATGCTAGTTTTCTTTTCGTCCCCAAACACTCCAGTTGCCCCGGCGCTTTGACTCATTTCGGAGCCGCTTCATGGCGCCACTGCTTGTGTAGAAACACCTTGACGCTGATTGGTCGGCTGCACATCATGCAACCGGGTTAGCTAATCCACCCGAGGGTCACCGGGGGTGAACAAATGGAGAGATCTTTCTCGCTCCCATCTTCCTCCTCCACCATCACATTGCGCCGGCCGACGACTTTCATGCGTGTCTAGTCCATTTTTCTCACAGCGCTACATCTTCTATTTTGTCAACCTTCTCGCCATCATGAGTTTCGGTGCCGCCATGCAGCGCCCGGTGACATCATCCGCCACACTCCTCCGATGGACAAAGCCCTCAATCACATTGCGCTGCTCATCTCTGCGCTGCTTCTCTTCTAACGGAAATGCCTATCAATCGTCCAAACGTGACATGCAAACTGCAACCGCCTACCGCCCTCACACTCTTCCCTCCTCTTTTCCGATGCCACGCAGCTCTGGGGCCTCTGATGCCTTCCTCTCTGCCGATTTCCCGCTTCCCTCGGGATCACCCAAGGCCCCTTCTCCATCACAGTCAGAGGCTGCCTCTATTAGCATGCGAGAGAGTGAGGCCCAGAAGACCAAATCCCCCTCGACCGCTCCCTCGACCGCTCCTCCGAAGGCTTCCCCGAAGGCTTCCCCGAAACCCCGTCGGCCATTACGGGCAAGGAAAGCCGCCATGAAATTAACGCCGCTGGCTACAGAGCAGCTGCGGAATCTCATGTCACAGCCCGATCCCAAGTTTATTCGTGTCGGAGTGAAGAACCGTGGCTGCTCCGGTCTGGCCTACCACCTGGAATACGTCGAGCAGCCGGGCAAGTTTGACGAGATCGTCGAGCAGGATGGTGTGAAGGTTTTGATCGATAGCAAGGCTCTGTTCAGTATCATTGGCAGTGAGATGGATTGGCATGAAGATAAGTTGAGCAGACGCTTTGTTTTCCGCAACCCCAATATCAGTGAGTCCTCCGCCTCCCCCTGACAATCACGAAATCCATTTTTTTGGCCAGTCTACTGACCGATGGCAATAGAGGAACAATGCGGCTGTGGTGAATCGTTCATGGTGTAATTCTACCAGCGATCGTTCTCAACTTGTCTCATTATTCGGGTTTTCTCGGCGTCATCGCTTACGGTGCATCGGACGGCGTTTTTTTTCTTACTCTTCCTAGTCCCTCGTAATGAGGTTCTGAGATTTGCGACCGCTATTTTGGTCCAGTACAGATGCATGATATCCAGTCGATACCATTTTTAGCTTTTTACATCTTGTCTTGTGGCTGATATCATTTCATCGGTTTTTTTTTGCTTTTCTTCAGAAAGTCCTGTGTCCGACACCGGCGTTTTTCGTGAAGTTCTCAACGTTAATAGAGGGCTCGGATATGTCATCGATAATATCCATCGCTTATATTTCTGTTACTCGTTCGGATCGCGATTTGCAAGCCACTTGAAGAGATATCATTACTTGTATAAATTAGTCCAATGGACCTGATGATTGAAATGATTCGAAACGTTTGTCCCGCCTAAAGCCTAAATTGTAGGTCAAATTTAGCCCTTTTACTAGGCCTATGGTCCCTCTTTATATGTTTTCGCAAGCAAACATCGCAATACCAAATAAAATAGTTGAACTTCATATCTTATTTCTACATTCGCTGATGTCACATGATGGCGGAATGGTTCCATGTTGTCCGTAATCCATGCCCATCTCTACATCCCTCCAACACAACTTGAGCCAATACACAGCGCACAAGAAACTCCCATGAACCAAGCATTGTGACACCAAGCTGATAATATGGCTTCGTCTGCTTTTCTCGGCCACAAGACCGCCACGGACCTTGTCGCCGATGCCCTCCTCATCACCGTCCGCTTCTCCGCATCCATCCCTGACCTACCCCTAGACGTTCCGAACCCAGAAGACACGACAGGTGCTGGTCTGAAACAATTGATCCGATCGGAGCTCCCATCTTCTATCTCCTCTCATCGCCTACGTCTCATATATGCTGGTCGGGGCCTAGAAGACAGGACTGCTCTTGCGACCTCCCTCAAATTGCCACCATCCCCATCTCGTACTCCACGCCCCGCACACGATGGCGATGACGACCAAGATGAGCTTTCCGGGGTCAAGAACGGCTCATCAACAACGCAAAATGCCAAGGGCAAGCAGCCCCTGCGCGACTCTCGTCCACGCTTGTACATCCACTGCTCCATCGGCGACATTGCCCTCTCCGAGACCGACCTCTCAGCTGAGGCGGCCAATACTTCGGCCATCAAGCTACAAAAGGAGAAAGAAGACGAGAAGATGTCCGATCCACGGCAAATGTCCTCGCTCTTCCCGCCACGCGACCGCGCGTCTCAGCCCCAAGTCCAGCACCAACAACCTGCCGCCTCAACTACCCCAGCTCCTCGTGGCTTCGACCGCCTCCTCTCGGCGGGGTTTACCCCGTCAGAAGTCACGGCGCTACGCTCGCAGTTTCTAGCCGTGCAGTCTGTGTCTCGCACGCCAGATACTATGCCTACGGGCGAGGAACTGCGGGACCTAGAGGACCGGTGGATGGATGAGGGGTCTACCGCCGCGCAGTTGCAGGGTGGCGGAGAAGGTGGGCCGGTTGGCGAAGATGATGGCGGCCTAGGTTCTGGATCGCGAAGTGCCATGGACGACATGCTCTGGGGCGCAGTTATGGGATTCTTCTGGCCCATTGGGTGTGCGATGTGGCTACGAAGAGAGGAGGGTGTTTGGAGCTGGCGTAAGGGCGTCGCTGTTTTTGTCGGCGTGGTCGTGAATGCTGCCTTTGGGGCAATGAGAATTATGAATTAGACATCATATCTCTGTATATAGCTTGCCGCTGGCTCCGGCTTTCCTGTCTTGTTCTTCGGCTCGGCGTTTTGTTGGATTATTGCATGAGATACCCCCATTCAGTCGTGATTCGGATCCTTTTTATCGAGTTATGAATAACTCCTAGTTGGCATCGTAGCATTTATACAGCTTATGCAAATTTCCTCTATTTCGGAACGGTTCAACATAGTAAATTTCCATGTTGTTCTCACATAGTATGGTCTGTATATCATGTTCGATTAATACCGCGAGCAGCTATAACCCAGAGCTCTAGCCCGTGGTGCTCGCTGAGATGCTCTCATACAACGTCTCATAAAATCAGAATACAATGAAGGAACCTCCAATTCACAAACGCCAAAGAAACCCCGCATCGCTAATGAAATTTGCTGAAAATCACGGCGATAATCAAAAGCACAAGGACCGTAATAATGGCGATAGTGATTATCCGATTCGTAGCCATCCTGCCGAGTGAAACGGGTCAGAGAGTTGTGCCAAGTGCAAATTAAAGAAGAAGGAAGGGTGGAAAGGGTCGCAGTACCTACGGGCCATGCCCCTCAATGTCTTAATACTAGTGTCAACGTAACCCTCGCTCTGCTGCAAGTTATCCCGAGTGTGTTGAATCGTCTGCCGCTGCCCGTACAAGTCCGCCAACACATTCCGTCCTACATCCTCGGTCTCCAGCGCGACCCGCTGACTCTCCTGCAAGCGTGCTGAGCTGCGCTCGAGCCGTTCAGTGCCGGACAACAGCTGCTGCCGCTGTTCTAGGTGCTCGTCTTGCGGCTCGTCTGTGTACCGGTCTCCGAAGAGCGCCTTCCGGTCGTCCGAGAGAGACTTCAGCTTGCGCTTGATCTCGTCGATGTCGGTGGAATAGTTACGAAAACGCATATTGACTCTGGAACGGGCGGCAGATGGGATGTTCTGCTTCTCCATGCGCATCTGGTCCAGCTGTGAAATGACAAATGTGATGTTAGTACTTGCTCTAGCCTCATGCCTTCGGATTGGTTAGGCCTGGGGGAAAAGGCCTTGCTCCAACACTATCAACATACTAATTCAGTGGCCTCGTCAAGAACTTGCTCTGCTTGCCGGATGGCGGCTTTGCGCTGCTCGCCGCTGGCTTCGGAGATCTGGTCCAGTTTTTGGTTCAGATCCGCTTGCACCAGCTTCAGCTCATTCTCATAGCTGGCGAACATCTCGGAACCCGCATCTGTATCCAGAGGGTTTGACATTGTGACTGGTGATATATGAAGCGTCTTGGTGAGCGTTGCGTCTCTGATTGCAGGCTCCACCGTTATCTGGGGGAGGCGGGAGATGGGGAGTGGACAGATGATGATGCAGGGTGCACGTGATGTTGACCGAGGTCCTCAGGTCGTCAGGTACCTTCATTATGCAGCGGGAGCAGCTGACTTGACGTACCAAGATAGTTTATACCTTTTGATACAGCCTCTGATAATAGTTCAAGATATTCATGAATGAACTTAGCAGATGTGAAATTTCAAACCGATGAACAATTTATTTTCTCCAACCTACTCCTTCCAGTGATGCTATACACTGATCGAGACGGTCACCTCCACTTTGTTGGTCTACAAAATATATTACGGTTGGATTTGGGAGAATTCGGTCAAACATCAGGTAGCATTAGCGTAAAAGAAAACAGGACTACACAAGAAAATTCGCCTTTTCAATAAACAAAAGATACCCCCATGGTATACATGATCATGGAACTCCCCATTCCCTCCTTTTTCCAGGCCATCTAGAGGAGGAACTTGCTACTGTCCTGGTTGACAATCATAGCACTCCGTTTGGCATCCAGGAACAGATCTTCGCACTCAGCAACATCCGCTGCCTCGATTCCACCAGGACGTCCATTGACGCGTGCAAGGATGCTGGCCGGAGTCAGCAGCTGAAGGGCGTAGCGCAAGCTGACCTTGCTGCCGTGCTCGGAAACCTTCTCCAAGGCGGGATCCGTAATGTTGAGGCCTTCCGTCTTGGCGCGTAGCCGAATAATAGTCTTGATTTCCTCAGGGGAGTATGGGGTGGTGGGAATGATGAGGAGGCGAGCCAGAAGGTCGGGAGGAATGCCATGGGCAGCGCTGATATCGTCAGTGCCGCGAATGACCGTGTTGCCACGGTTGGAGGCGAGGATAACAATAGGAGAAATGGTGGATTCGAGAGCCCGGTTCAAATAGGTGAAGCACTCAATGTCGAGCATGTGAACCTCGTCGATGAAAAGCACACCAGGAACGAGCTCAGCAACTCCTTGGTCGATATACCGATTGACCACCTTGTTGATCTCCTGACGCAGCTTCTCGGTAATCTCGGTCTTCTTGGGCTTCATCAGTTGGCCCATCATGCTCATCACATCCTGTCCACCCTGCGGCCGGGCATTGGCCATATCGAGGTCATGCAGCGTGACATCCTGAACAATTTCCTTCTTTTTGTGAACTTCACCCTTGGGAACAGGCACGTATTCCTCTGCCTCGAGATCGAACTCCGTCGCATAAGCATCAGACCTTCCGACACGCTTGCAGGCACCGGTATTGGCTTCAATGTAGATGACGTCTCCCACAGTAACGCGCTCTTTCTGGATGGCCTCGTAGATGCTGGGGTCCAGGCGAAGCTTCTTTGTGCCCTTAGCAGACTTCAACCCGATAATTAAATGACTGATTGTGCGTCCATATCCACCAAGGGGGTTCTCAGCCTCTTCCGGAGTCAGCTCTGTCACCTCTCCCTCGTACACTTCCTTGGTTTCCCGAACGCGAAGACCTGACTTCTGCATTAGCTATGGGGTTCTGAAACACAGCATATTCTAAAGTTGTTTGTCAAATCCATACCAATTGCTCGTCTAAAGTTCTCCATCAAAGCTTCTGTCTTCTTCACCTCCGCAGAGTAGATCTCACTGCCAACGATCGGGCAAAACGGGACCTTGGTTCCAAGCTCCTGTGATACGGCAAGAGCGAGCGCAGTCTTTCCAGTACCGGGGCCACCGGCGAGCAGAACTGCACGTCCTGCCATCTTCTTTGCCTTGATTAGATCGACGACGACACCGCAGGCCTGGTAGGTGAAGTTGAATCTGTTAGTTCACGGGGTTCCACAGAATCAGGATTCGTCCATCGACATCAGGGAATCCACGCTTACCTCTCTGGCAGCAGCCTGTCCAACAAAACCATCGCCAGAAACCTCCGAAGTGCCATCGGAGCGCAGGCCTAGGCCCTTAATGTGCGTGTGCGCGGCGGTCCTGTTCTCGCGCGAGTTGCCCTTGACTTCGCTGATTTGGACCATGGCTGGGGAATGTGGCTTTGTCAAGCCACCAGGGTGAGAGGGAAATCGAGTCAATGAGTTGTTAGAATGAAGAAATCAACGAAGCAAAATCTTCCAAAAAGATTAGGCAGATAGAACAGCGAATGTAATGCGATGGGACCTCTCAAATATGCTTCTGGCCGAAATTCGCGAGCAAGGGATCTGCGCCAGTCACGGAGCCGCGCCAAAGGCGGTCAAGCATCCCCAAATTCTTCCCGCTACATCTTCAGCGACACGGCCTGCTTCAGTCCACGCTGCTCAATCGGTATTCATTGCCCTCAATGGCAGGAATTCAGTCCCGATCGGCCATGGCAGCTCCTTTTTCCCTCTCCACAGCCTTTCGCAGCCTGTCACTCTCGACACCGAAGCGCTGCTTCTCGACTACGTTGACCGCGCAATCCGACAAGAAACTCCCGGAAGATGTCCCAGCCTACCCCTACGGTCCCAGGCAATGGTACAAACAAGCCGACACCGGTCTCTATGGAGGCTCAGTGATTCGTTTCGGCAACAAGATCTCTCGAGGCCGAAATGAAGGCAAGACACGACGAAGCTGGAAGCCCAATGTGCGACGCAAGAAGCTTTGGAGTGAGGCTCTGCAAGAACACCTCTTCATCAAAATTACTCGCCGAGCCCTGCGGACAATCTATAAGGAAGGTGGGGTCGACAAATACCTCATGGGCAACAGCCCAGCTCGTATCAAGGAGCTCGGCGTGTTCGGATGGGAGCTGCGACACAAGGTCATGCAAAGTCCTGCAATCCAGGAAGAATTCCGGCAGCAACGAGAGAAATACGGTCTTCCGGAGCCTGTATCATTTGAGGAGTTCCTTGAGTCCAAGAAAGATGAGATTGAAGCCAAGGTCGAAGAGAGACTCAACATTAAAGGCCTCACAAAACCCCGTGGAAAGGGGAAGGGTGATCCTCAGCGTGTCCGTACAGGCGTACATCAAAGTGAGGCTGTCAAGTCGGCCTGAAACGACTCATTGAGCGGGATACTTTAAAATCTGGCGATGCCTTGCAATTTGCTCAAGGCATGCACACAAGCACGGAGACCGGCGCTTCTTATATTGTACCATTATCGCGACGAAACAGTTGACGTTTTTTGCGCACCATACTTTTCTTCGCTTTTTTCGAATTATCTTTTCCATTGTCTGATTTTTGAGCAATATGGTGAACTCTTCCCATGGCTGTGACCTTGTGGGACTTTGCATACCAAACCTTCTGTGTATTTATACTCCAATATCATCCACATTTCTACAGTCCAGTCCCTCGCTTTCTCTATATCTGTGCGTAGTAAGATACATCTGCTGTCAGATGAGCTTGTTATGTTTGATGGGCGTTTTCAATTTCCTCTCGAGCAGAAATTATCTCGTAGTAATTAGAGCGGCTTGTGCGATCCAGTACGAAGCTATTGGTCAATGAGACATGACCTGGGCTAATGGTTGAATTGAATTCGCTCGCTGGCTTTTTCTTATCGCTGAAAATCCAGTGCTAACTGGAAACGGGCGATGTTGGTGAAGTTGGAAGGGCTCTGGAATGCGCAGAGACGCCGGCCGCCCACCGGATTCGGAGGTGGCCAGAACCTGGTTCAACCTCGCCCTGGCAACTACCTATTGACAACTCACCATCGGCAGCAGCAAACCATTCTCCTTGAAGCTCCGGCCTGCAATACGCTTTGCTATGATTTGATTTACTGTAACCGATTCTGTCCATTTCCAGCATCATAGTGCTGGGGACGATCCTCGGCCATGCAGTTCGCATTGCCTCCGCGGAGGAGCCCTCTTCCTCACCCGGGCGCCCACTCTTCCCGACTTCCGCTATATCGGAAGAAGCAGCTGAAGACAGTTGCTTTGTTTGCGCTTGCGATTCTTTCCATCTTATATCTGATCTCTCATCTCTTCTCCCTCGGCTCGACTTCCATTGCAACGCCGGCTGGTACGGCGGGCGTGGTCATCGTTACGGTGCTGGATCGACAACGGTTTAGCGATAGCTACATCAACAAGATCGTTACGAATCGAGAAGACTACGCAAAGCGCCATGGTAATTGATGCCTATTTCCTCATATCTGCTTGTTAGGTTCATCTCTGCTCGGACCAAATTTCCGCTAATACGGTGTCCATGGATAGGCTACACGAACTTCTTCGCAAGCGTCTCCGAATACAATGAAGCTATCGGCGATTCCCCCCGAAGCTGGGCTTTGGTCCCAGCTGTTCGACACGCAATGGCGCAACACCCTCACTCGAAATATTTCTTTCACCTGAGTCCTCATGCTCTCTTCATGAATCCGTCGAAGTCCCTCACATCCCTTTTGCTAGACCGGAATCGCCTCGAAGGGTTGATGCTGAAGGACCAACCAGTCGTGCCACCAGACAGCATTATCAGAACATTCTCACATCTGAAGGAGAAAAATATCGATCTCATCGCCACCCAGGATGGGGAGGATCTCTGCGCCGGTAGCTTTATCCTCAAGAATGGCGATTTCGCGCGCTTTTTCTTGGACCTGTGGTTTGACCCGCTTTACCGGAGCTATAACTTTGCAAAGGCGGAGACTCATGGCCTGGTAAGATATCATCACTCCCCAGGCTTAAAGTGAAAAGTTCCTTGAACCAATACTGACCCTGACAACTCATCTAGGATCACATTATGCAATGGCACCCAACTGTGCTATCTCGGACTGCTTTGGTTCCGCAGCGTATCATGAATGCCTATAGCAAAGACTCATTGGGTGCTGCTATTGATGGGACTTACAAAGATGGAGATCTTGTTCTCAGATTCCCGGGATGCGAAGATGGCAGCAGTCGTGATTGCGAGGAACTGGAGTCATATTACGGCCTGTGGCAGAAAAAAATCAAGAGTAGTTGAATTGCCCTACTTGGGGAAAGGCTACTCACCTGCTAGGACAGTCTACTGTCTTATGTGATTCGCACTGTGCAGAATAGTTTGGTGTTATTGATTCTTTGATTTTATTATAGATTGGCTTTTTTAACATATAGCGCGGTGCTCATTTGCTATTATTATTGGCGTGCATAAGATACAAAGGGAACACGGTCATTATTATTCTTTTCTATACCCAGTAATAAAATCCACGCTTCGTAAGTTCACTATTATTCAAAGACTACTTGAGAAGAGCCCCGAGATGAACAATTATTTGGTCGTGTAGACCAACAAATCCATCAAGGAAGCATCTATGTAATTGAAAAGAAAACAGCAGGAAAACATGGGACTCATGCCCACAGAATGCCTCGTCATTTCGAATTCGGTAGAGTCGGGACTCCCGTGTCAGAAAGTGACCTTATATCACCAACCAACGATTCAATTCGCAGATTAGCAGATACCAGCGAGAAGGACGGTACGCTTCTTCTTGTACTTGTCACCAAAATCCTTACGGTAGCGGATCTCCTTCTTCCATGCCCAGCTCCACATTTGAATACCACCAACAGTCACAAAGAGTAACACACTCCAGCTCAGCTGGCTGACCAGGAACACGCCCAGCCAAGCGATAATCTCAAACATATAATTGGGGCAGGTCACGAGATTGAATCCGAATCCAGAGGGAATGCCCCGATCGGTGGTACCCGGGCGACGGAGATCTCGCAGGATCAAGTGGGCGTTGAAGTTGGCCAGCTCGCCAAACACGAACAGCGCAAGACCGGCGTACACGAGGACAGGGTTGGGGGTCGCGCTGGCCGCGGCGGCATCCGGGCGGAAGACCCAGTACGCGATATTGAACCCCGCCAGGGCCCAGTAATGGGCGCTGTTCTTGATGATGTTGCGAACAGGCATGGTGGCATTGCTAAAGCGGTGCACGAAGACTGTCTCATACTCGCGCTTAAGGAAGTGGATGGTCAGAAGGGCGCAGACCAGGAGCTGTGTCTCGGATGGCTCGGGAAGCTGGTCGAAATTGAAGTACACAAGTGGGCGGAGAGAGAAAAGGAACAGTGCCGGGATGAGGAGCGGACCAAGATACTCGATGATGAAGACGGTACGCCACGCGATTTGGGGACCTTTACAACAGGGAGAACTTCCATTAGCATTGCCTTGGGATGTGCGGGGGAGCAGATCTTTTCCTTGACTCCAGCCCTGATCAGCTATAGTGGAATCGAAAAATCACATACCCAGATCCTTGACATGAATGACGCTTGACTCCCGCAGACCAGTGTCCTTGATGGCAGTGGTCTTCGCATTGGGCACAACGCTGCGGTCACTTCCCTTGGTAATGCGCAAACGGTGGACAGAAGAGCCAGAGACATCAGCGAGGAGATTGTACAGGTCCTCACCGGAGGAATTGAGCGCAACAGTGACCTCCTTGGGGAGTCTGCGAATGGGTTTGCCTGTACTTTGTCAGTGTCAGGTCTCAGAGGTTCCGGATTCAACAAGTCCGGTATGTTTATAGGAGCTATAGCTGCATACCCCGTGGCTCAATGATGAGAGTGATTTTAGATGACGACATCTGGGGCATTTACTAGCTGCAAGAAAAAAAGCGACAGGAAAGAAGAAGCGATTCAGGCTATCCCGGGGGCCGATTAGGTCACACAGGAGTATCGAGAAACCGAGCCTGTTGGGATTTGATTAGCCTCAACGGCAGCCTCGGCCGACCCCACGTGATGTGACACCTGAGGCCATAAATGGGGAGTATACAGCTCTCACTCCTGCCAAAAGGCTCGGTAGGATATCCGAACTACACGCAAGACCTTTACGGTTTGCAGTGCTAAAATTTTCTCTATTTTTATTTTTTTGAAATTGTCCACAGCCCCCTTAAGCATTTGTCATTTGCAGCCAAAACGGTCAAACGGGCAGACTAGTAAGCCTCCTTGACCAATTATTCATTTTTGAATTATTATGCACACTAAGGTCAGCAAAATTGGGCTATTGTCTAATATGTGGCTGCAGAATAGTAGCTGAGGTGAAGGGGGGTCCACTTATGGTGAGGTGGATTGGACGGGTCTCAAAGGCCAGTTGATGGCTAGGTTAGGATCCACAAACAGCAATGCACTGAGACACCTACAATAGAATGCTTCCCTCGTTGCTCAACTGCATTATATTTTTGAAAGTCTTATGATTGCTACCGATATCATGAAACGAAGATAATTCTGACACTTAACATCTCTTTGATTTATGCCCTTTTTATAGGGCTTTAAGCGCAATTAAAGTGTTGGACCCAAGGTAGCAAAACTCCTCGTGGCAATACTATACACCTGAAAGAATTAAGCTCCTATCACATCCAGACCCATTCAGTCGAAAAGAAGCCACCCACTGAATCGATGTAGCTGTTTCAAATTTAGGAAATAATTGGAAATGATGCTATTTCATGCTTTGCTCCTTCCAGTGCGGTGCCATATTCTCGACTACCTGCTGTTCATTGCCAGTGATTTGGTCAAGCTCCGTCTCAGCTCAGACAACCCCAACCTCGACGGATAGTCTGTCCGAACTGTGTCGCCAATCAACTCGCCTCGGTAAACGATCACAATGTTCTCTATAAGCAGCCCCGAAATCCTGTCACTAGTACCCGGGCTAGAAGTCTTGGTGTGCATCAGCAGACTGCTAATCCTTAACCGTCTTGACAATTTTGCACATCAGGCCGGCACGATGCTTACTGTACTGAACTGGGCGTCGACTCAGCCAATGGCAGATGTGGACTAAAAGGCTATTATTGCGGCAATGTCCGAAGCCACCAAGCCGCAGCGTAACCTCGAGTGCCTTTCAGCTGACTGGGGATCCCCGGCTCCAAAAAACTCGTATCGCTAAGCACGGAGCAAAAGGTTCCCTTCTATGCCGAACCTTTGCGCCTGGCTATTTTTGATGACGCTGGGCCAAAATTGGCAAATTTGGAACCATTTTCGACCAGGATTTTGACGCGCGAATGAGAGGCGCCCCATTTATCACACTACGAAGTGGGGCGTCGTCTGCATTTGCCCATTGCTGCATGCGGAGGGTGGCGCTAGGATGACGGTCCAAAACCGATCCAGACAAGCCCATATGAACTACGGAGACATTTACGAGCTGAAGGTCATTCAGCCGTGGCTCATTTAACCATATTCGTGGGAGGCTTTGTAGCAGAGAGGGGTCTAGGCTTATACATAACCCCATCATGCTTCCCCCTTCCCCAATTGCATATCCTCCGACGTGGACGTATCATGACCAACTTTTTCCCTTGGAAACATATATCTTGACCTTACGTGTATCGCTATTATTGTCGCGATCCAGTGTGGTGGCCTCGTGAACACCCACCAAAACTTTGCCGGCATCCACGAACGAAGACTGCTGCTGTATATTTCGCATCGCTTGTGATTTTCTATTCGGGCTTGGTACGCGTTTCCTATTTGTCATTTTTGGCACCAGTCAACGATATCCATTGATGCACGCCGATCCGAGGCCTCTGGTTTCGATTCTTTCTTATTCCGAGTTCAAAAGCTCTTATATTGAGACGAGGGTTTGCTGATCCTTAGGCTCACAGTTGAATAGTTTTGGACAGCTCACTCTGTGACTTGTGATTTGCGCTCTGTATTTTTTTGTTGTATAACCATCGTTGAAACTCCTGAACCATGGCCGACAAAACCAATGGCAACGGCAACCCTCTTGCCCAAGTTGAAAAAGTTGTCGCTGCATCCCTCAGACCCTTGCCAACTGAAACTGGCGATGGCACCTACATCAAGAGTAATACGACCACAGGCCTGGCCCAGGACCTGGGTCACTTTGATTTGAAGGATGTCAAGACACTGGCAGAAGTCGCAAAAAGCTCGATTACCGGGGACCCCGTGAATGACCGACAGTATATCATGGAACGAGTGATTCAGGTTCGTCTATCAAGTTTGATCTCCTGCCTATAGTGACCAGTTGTGGCTTATATTCTCCTAGCTCGCGGCTGGGTTGCCTTCCACGTCGAAAAACGGCAAAGATTTGACGAATACCTTCCTGAACACTTTATGGAATGATTTAGAGCACCCGCCTATATCGTAAGCCGACTTCTCTATCCCCAGCTGGGCATGTGCTTTGCTGTTGGTGATGGACTAACACCGCGGATTGGGCAGATACCTGGGGCGGGATTCTGCATATCGAAAAGCTGATGGATCAGGCAATGTATGCAATGTAAATCTGTAGGTCCCAGAGGACAACCGCTGACTCCTAGCATAGAACTTCTTTTGGCAGCAGATCGGTGCTGCTGGTACCCCCTACGCACGATCTGTCCGACCGCAGACAATGCTGCCTGCTGCTCTTCCAGAGCCAGAGGCTCTTTTTGACAGTCTTTTGGCTCGGAAGGATTTCAAGGAGCACCCGAACAAGATCTCCAGCGTCCTTTTCTACCTCGCATCTATTATTATCCATGGTTGGTCTCACTCCCTCTATAGGCACCTGTGGCAACTAACACAAGCTAGATCTCTTCCAAACGGACCCCCGTGATAGCACGATATCCTTGACTTCCTCATATCTCGACCTGGGCCCTCTCTATGGTAACAACCAGGACGAGCAGAATGCAGTGAGAACCTTCAAGGACGGCAAGTTGAAGCCGGATTGCTTTTCTGCAAAGCGAATCTTGGGATTTCCTCCTGGTGTCGGTGTCCTTCTAATCATGTTCAATCGTTTCCACAACTACGTTGTCACTCAGCTGGCAGCAATCAACGAAGGCGGTCGGTTCACCAAACCCGACGAGTCCAATACAAAGGCTTATGCGACCTGGGATAATGACCTGTTCCAGACGTCTCGTTTGATCACTTGTGGCCTTTATGTGAACATCATCTTGAAAGATTATGTTCGAACCATCCTCAACCTGAACCGTACAGACAGTACATGGAGTCTGGATCCTCGCGCAGACATCAAGGATGGTCTTCTTGGGGAAGCTGCCAAGCAGGCTACTGGAAACCAGGTGTCCGCGGAGTTCAACCTTGTCTATAGATGGCACTCATGCATCTCAGCTCGGGACCAAAAGTGGTCCGAAGGCTTATACAAGGAATTGTTTCCAAATGTGGAAGACCCGAGCCAGCTTTCTCTGCAGCAATTTACCATGGGACTTGGTAAATGGGAGGCCACGCTTCCCCAGGACCCTCAGGAACGTCCGTTTGGCAACTTGCACCGCAAGGCGGACGGCTCATTTGAGGATGATGACTTGGTTAAAATCTTCGAAGAAAGCGTAGAAGATGTGGCTGGAGCGTTCGGGGCATCTAACGTACCTACTGTCTTCCGAACTATCGAAGTCCTGGGCATCAAGCAGGCGCGGTCATGGAACTTGGCCACATTGAACGAATTCCGGTCGTTTTTCAAACTGGCACCCTATAAGACATTTGAAGAGATTAACTCGGATCCACATATCGTCGATCAATTGCGACGATTCTATGACCACCCGGACCTTGTGGAGCTTTATCCAGGACTGGTTGTTGAAGATGCGAAAGAGCCTCTCTCACCGAGCAGTGGACTATGTGCCAACTTTACTACGTCAAGAGCAATTCTTTCGGATGCTGTGGCTCTTGTTCGTGGCGATCGATTTTATACTGTCGACTACACCCCCAGACATCTCACAAACTGGGGCTTCAATGAAATCAGCTATGACGACACCGTGGACAAGGGCCATGTCTTCTATAAGCTGGTACTCAGAGCTTTCCCCAATCACTTCCGCGGGGACTCGGTCTATGCCCATTTCCCGTTCGTGATTCCACAAGAAAACCGAAAGATCCTGAGCAGCCTGAAACTGGATAAAATATACAGCTTCGACCAACCTTCCTTCGTTCCGACGCCTCGGCTTATCAACTCGCATGCTGCCTGCATGTCCATTCTCGCAGATCGGGAGGGCTTCAGAGTGACGCTGGCTAAAAAGTTGGAATTTATCTTGCAACGTGACGGTCATCCTTACGGTCGAGACTTCATGTTAGCAGACGACCGTCCTGCGAATGCCTCATCGCGGAAGATAGTGGGAAAGGCCCTGTATAGGGAGAAGTGGGAATCGGAAGTGCGTTCGTTCTACGAGGAGATTACCATTCAACTTCTACGCCAGAACTCATACAAAATCGCCGGCGTCAACCAAGTCGACCTCGTTCGAGACGTGGCCAACCTTGCCCAAATTCATTTCTGCGCTAATCTATTCTCCCTCCCGATGAAGACTGAGTCCAACCCGCGAGGCATCTTTAGTCCGGTGGAACTCTATCAGATCCTGGCCTTGGTTTTTACATGTATTTTCTATGATGTCGATGTTTCTAAGTCATTCCAGCTCGAGCAAGCCTCGCGCAATCTTGCGCAGCAGCTCGGTGATCTGGTCATGGCAAATGTGGAGCTTGTTGACAAGGCTGGATTCATCGCCAATCTACTGAATCGCCTCCATCGCCATGACACCCTCTCGGACTATGGAGTTCACATGATTCAGCACCTCCTTGAGAGTGGTCTTCCTCCGAAGGATATTGTCTGGACCCATATCCTGCCGTCTGCAACCTCGATGGTGGCGAACCAGGCCCAGCTATTCATCCAATGTATGGACTTCTATCTGGAGCCTGAAAATGCCCATCACCTTGCGGAGATCCAGCGCTTGTCTAAAGAAGAGACCCCCGAATCCGATGAGTTGCTTCTGAGATAGTGAGTATAAATTTCTCTATGTTTTGTCTCCACTCCTCTATTTTCAAGTTGTATACTGACTTCCAACAGCTTCATGGAAGGTGGCCGGATCAGGTCATCGGTTGCCCTTGTCCGAGAGGTCAACAAGCCCACAGTTATCGATGATAATGGAGAAAAAGTGACAGTGAAAGCTGGGCAATTCATTTGGACTAACTTGGTCGCTGCAAGTCATGATCCCAAAGCGTGGCCTGAGCCTGACAAGGTTCGCTTAGATCGGGACCTGTCGCAGTATTGTCACTTCGGCTTCGGTCCGCATCAATGCCTGGGGCGCGCCGTGTGTCAGATTTCACTGCCAACCATGATGCGTGTGATCGGAAAATTGGAGAACTTACGCCGTGCCCCTGGGCCCCAAGGCCAGCTGAAAAAATTGAAAATGCTTGGCGGACTTACTATGTATATGGATGCCGAGCAGAGTATGGTTTCGCCGTTCCCTTCGACGATGAAAATCCAGTGGGATGGAGAGTTGCCTGTTGTGAAGAACCAGTGAACAGAAAACCCTGTTTGCTTTTCTCGTTGTCGATAAACTATTATGAATTCAATGGAAGGTTCAAGTTGGCCGTTTTTATAGTTGTTTGGGCGGTCATGCTCGGACGACAAGGCAATAACATCTCAGGCGCCCATAAATTTACAAAATGGGCTTAGTTGCCGAAATCCTATTGTCTTGTATGGAAGGGGAACAGGACTCGTGGCAATGCTTGATTACGAATTTGCCATAGAATGTCTCGAGTTAGTACATATGCCTTATGTGGAGCTGCTCTCTCTATTTGGGGACTCTGTGATGCGTGGACGCTCGAGTGGTGGGTAGTCATATCGTGTCATGCTGGTACCGCGCTTGCTCTTGTGTATTATCATTTATTATTGCTTCTGGGCTCCTCAAGCTCAATTCAAAATTCGAGCTGGTTTCTCGAATTGATGAATCAAAACTTCCTGACAATGCTGTCAAAATGCAACTGCATGGTGGCTACCAATGCGCGGAACTCACAGTGACAGTATACGAGTCCATTGCTCGCAAGTAAGAAAGCATGTTCTCATGATGAATACCACAATCCGGTGACCGATCATGTTCACGGTCGTCCGCGCGGAATGTAGAGATAAATTGCATGGCTGACTCTTGAGCGACGAAGGACTCTTTGCTGGTGAGCGCCGCTTTTGCAAGCCAGGGCTCTGGGGCGCCATTCCCGATGGCCTATTTTATTTTATAAGTACAGTCGAATTCGTCTCGTCGAGTGGGTAACTGATGATAGGATATCTGATTGAAGGTAAAAGGCGGGCGGATAACAAAGCTTTAAAGAGCTGCATTGCCAGTGCATGTGATACTCATATAGCCCCGGTGAAAAAGGCTAGGAAGGGCAAATTGATCTGTTCATTTATATCTAAGCAAGCCAGTTGTTTTGCCTCTTACTCTGCAAGCCGACGTTCACAAAAAGATCCGCCTAGGTTGCTGGGGTTGACCAAACAAGCTACATTATTCCGTTCAGGTAGGTCAGGAATGGCGTTCAAGGTTTCCAATAAATAGCTATATTTATATGAATTGTGTAGCAGATACAGACTTGAAAAGATTTCTTGTGATGTAGGCTTGTTCCGATCAATGACAAAATACCCGAAAGTTTTAAGCGCCATCCTCGTCTCTGGCGGTCTTCGAAGAACATTAAATAAACACAAGTTCCATTCCAGACCACTATGGAAATTACATCCTAGTATGAGGAACATCAAGTCCATATATAGATGAAGGAGGCTCAAGCTTTAGTGTTGCATTGTTCTCAGAGAATATATGTCAAAGCCGGCGAGAAAACCGAGATCAGGGACCTCCACTGTTGCACTGGCTCTGTATTTCGGGTAGGGTCGTAAGCCGCAAATGCCTCATCCCACGCAGCCTTATGGTCTACAGTTATCTGCTTCATGGCCGGAATATCCTTCTGAGGCATAAGAGCTTGGAGTGCGACGGAGTAGTCGTCCGCCTCTCGGAATAAAGCTTGCATCATGATTGGCACCAAAAAGCTGACACTGGCCTGGTTCAGTAATGGTGCCTATTGCCAGCAATATTAGCCATCATCATACAAGCTCCAATAAGGTGAAGATAACCAACCTTCTCACGATACAAATCTAACAAGTCCATAGAATCTTGATTCAGGGAGGAGAACTGCTTGACGACCTCTTTGGACTCGCTTGGTGTGAATTTCGTGTCGGTGAGCTTAGAATGTGCCTCTCTCAGGGCATACCAGCAATCATAGTTTTTGCGGCCAACAGGAATAGCGGCGAGAGAACCACCCTGATAGTGGTTAATGGCATCTTTGTTTACCTGTACAGCCTGGGAGACTCTAGCGATGCTGCTAATGACACTATCTTTCTGGGTTGCGGGTGCAGCGCAGGCCACCAGAAATAGTGACGAGAAAGTGACAAAGGACTTCAAAAACCGCATAGTGCAGAAAGTAAATCAAACGAAGCGGAGTGACTGGTCGAGGGATATTGTGGGATGAAAGTGCGTTGGAGAAGCCAAATAATAATAAATTGCTACTCCGTACAAACTTTTGAATTGTCTTAGGCAGCATTTTCTTTCGTGCGGAATCCTAGGTAGGGGTTTTGTTATTGCATGCGAGACCGGTTTAAAATTACTAGTCAGTCAATAAACCGTCAACATCAGTAAATTAGCATTAGAGGTGCTATGCAAGTTCATGTACGGAGTGCTGTGGCCTTGCAGAAGCCGGATTTCATGGATCATGGAGCGGTTGAAAGTCTTGCAGCCGTTGATCAATCATCTGATCTGTAGGTCGGTTGGAAAATTTCTTTATAGAAATCTTAATAGATGTTGATGGATATGCAAGGGGCATTTCCCCTGCATTATAGCGGGGCTCATTCGTCCAAAATGAACCGCGATCCTTCTGCCCCTTTATTTCGAAGAGAAAGAAAAACATAAAGAATGTTGCCTATGGAATAAAGTTCAATAAGTTGTCAAACTGCCAGCTGATCTATCATCAAGCTTGGGTACGGGGTGACGGTTGGCAAATGAGTAGCTGAGTAATTGCTTTTTCCACGGGGGTTGAGCTGAAGATATGTCATTCTGGACCGACAGTTGGGTCACGGAAAAGTAAACATATCATTTTCAGGATGAGCTCACGATAGAGTCAAAGCAACAGCTAAATGGAATGAGGGAGTTCTCCATCTGTCTAGCGATAGTTAGTTCGATTGTTCAAGCACTGGACATGTATGTTAGTCTGTGCAAGAAATTCCCCAAGTACAGTATATAGCATTACTTTCCTTATTATTTTTTTCTACCTTTCCCAAAATTTGGAGTCACAATACGTCTCGCCACACGAGTTGGCTCATGATTGATCAAGATGTCGTGGATTTCAGCCAAAACACCACTTGATGGCTCATCAATGCCGGAGGGTAGAGCTGGTCCTATTGGTATTGCACCTCAGGTGGCACGCGAGGAATCGCAGCAAGATGTCGCAGGACAGAATCGTTCTAGCAAAGTTCCCTTTCCAATTGCTATTGTTGGGATGGCAGTCAGACTTCCCGGAGGGGTAAATACTATGGATAAGTTCTGGGACATGTTGATCAACAAAAAGGATGGACACTGCAAAGTCCCAGAGACAAGATATGGGGCGGACGCATTTTACAACGCTACCCGGCCGGGTACCGTCAAAACCCGCCATGGATACTTCCTACAAGAAGATGTTGGTCATATTGACCGGTCATTTTTTTCCATGAGCAAGACTGAAGCAGCAAAGCTAGATCCACAGCAGAGGCTGCTTCTGGAGGTCGTATGGGAATGCATGGAGTCTGGTGGACAGACGAACTGGCGTGGTCAAAGCATTGGCTGCTATGTCGGCGTCTTTGGAGAAGACTGGTTGGAAATGTCTAGCAAGGATACCCAACACATGGACCGATTCCATGTCGTAAGCGCGGGGGACTTTGCGCTCTCGAATCGCGTGTCCTACGAATACGACCTACAGGGACCGAGGTAAGTAGTCCAAATCAAACCGCCCCGTATAGTCTGGACTCTAAGATAATTGGCAGTATCACATATCGAACGGCTTGTTCATCCTCTATGGTTGCCTTACATGATGCCTGTCAGGCACTGTATAGTGGTGAATGTTCCTCGGCCGTCGTCGCCGGGTCGAATCTTATTCTGACACCCACCATGACCATATCTATCTCAGATAACATGATCTTATCACCAGACGGAGTTTGTAAGACATTCGATGCCTCCGCTGATGGCTATGGTAGAGGCGAGGCTATCAACGCCATCTATATTAAACCATTGGCGGAAGCATTGCGACAAGGAGACCCTATTCGCGCTGTCATTCGCTCAACGGCTGTGAATTGTGATGGAAGAACACCAAGCATCACAACACCTGGCTCGGAGGCTCAAGAGCGCCTCATTCGACGCGCATATCAGAAGGCTGGCATTGAAAACATCTCCCAGACAGGATTTTTCGAATGCCATGGAACGGGGACAATTGCTGGTGATACGGCGGAGACATCTGTCGTCGCGAAGGTCTTCCCTGAGGGTATCCATATTGGAGCGGTCGGTCAAGCCACAAATCTCGTCATTTCGCCAGAAATTCACTAATAATTCTTTAGGTCAAAGCCAATGTTGGACATTCGGAAGGTGCGTCGGGGATAACCTCGATCATCAAGTCTGCTCTCGCACTCGAGAAGAGGATCATCCCTCCCAATGTGCATTTCACGAGTCCAAACCCGTCAAGTAAGCAAATACTATGGAATTCAATCGTAGGCAATTGCTAACTCTTTTTATGAAGTTCCTTTCGAAGAGGCAGGTCTGAAAGTGCCACTAAGCCCAACAGCATGGCCTGACGGTCGATGCGAACGAGTGAGCGTGAATTCATTCGGGATTGGTGGAACAAATGCACATGTACGTGAGAACACGGAAAACATTTCATGATGGGTTTGATTTTTACTCACGCCGTCAAGGTCATCCTGGAATCCCTTGCCTCCATATCTCACGCTCAACAACAGCGACCCACAGATACGACAAGCCCTCAAGTATTGGTTCTGTCTGCAAAGAATGGAAAGTCTTTACAGAAGGCTGTGGATCACATGAAAGAGTACATCACCAAAATGCCATGTCCAGTGAATGATCTCGCATATACCCTAGGCGTGAGACGGGAACATCTAGCTCACCGAGCATTCGCCATCATTGATCCCGATGGAACAACGTCAGATTTTGAGAAGTGCCGCGACATAACATCTGAAATCACTTTTGTCTTCACTGGCCAAGGTGCACAATGGGCCGGGATGGGAAAAGAGTTAATGTCCACATCACCATGTTTCCTGAACAGCATTAGGGCCATGGATCAAGAGTTGTCCTTGCTGAAGAATCCTCCCAGCTGGACTTTGGAAGGTGAGAATTACCGTGCACTTGTGCCAATACACGATCTGGTCTAACCATTTTGATGAAACAGAAGAGCTAGCGAAAGATGACGAATCAAGCAGGATTCAGCAGCCTGAATTTGCTCAGCCGCTCTCCACAGCAGTACAGGTCGCACTGGTAGATCTTCTTGAAGAATGGGGTGTACGTCCAACATCAGTAATAGGTCACTCTAGTGGCGAGATCGCCGCTGCATATGCTTCTGGTGCAATAAAAGCAGGTGTGGCAATTTCAATATCATACTTGAGGGGTAGAGCCGTAGGTGAGGTGACTACGAAGCCTGGTGGCATGGCTGCAGTTGGTCTCCCAGCCGACAAGGCCAGAAAGTACCTTCTGGGTGATGTGACTGTGGCGTGTGATAATAGTCCACAGTCCGTGACGCTCTCTGGTGATGCAGGCTCTCTTGACAAGGTGCTTGAGAATATTGAAGCAGATGACCCAGAAACATTTTGTAAACGCCTGAAAATCTCTGTGGCATATCACTCTGGTGAGTCCACAGTTTGTATCTACTAGTGCTATTGAAGCTAACCTTGCTACAGAAAGCATGAAGGAACCTGGCATTGCATATGAGACCATGATGAAGCCGATCATATCCCATAATGACAATATGATACCGCTTTACTCGACGGCCCAAGACGGTGTCATATTGGATCCGACGATGCTGGATGCGTCATATTGGCGGGATAATCTGCAATCCACGGTTTTGTTTAACGGTGCCGTTCAGCGATTGCTTCAAGAAACACGGCTGCCAAATCTTTTTGTTGAGATTGGTCCTCACTCAACACTCTCAAGCCCGCTGCGCCAAATCCTACGCAAATACGATGCCGATCAAATGTCCAAGTATATCCCGACCCTCGTTCGCGGCCAGCCTCAGTGGAAGGCTCTTCTTATGACTGCTGGAAGACTTCATAGTAACGGAGCCTTTGTTGACCTGAATGTGGTCAATAATACTAAAGGCGCTTCGATTTTGACGGAACTTCCGGCTTATCCATGGCTGCACGAGGAGAGTTTTTTCAGCGAAACGAGGCTGGTTCATGAATGGAGAAACCCAAAGACGCCACATCACGAGCTACTAGGGCCTCGCTCTCTGGAATCAACAGATCTGGAACCTTCATGGAGGAGAGTTCTCTTTGTCGGACATGTACCCTGGTTGTGGGACCACATGCTGGGAAAAGAGCTCATTTTCCCCTGCGCTGGATACATTGCCATGGCCGGTGAGGCGATTCGACAGACAGTCGGGATGGAAGATTACACAATCCATAACTTGACCTTGAAGACGCCATTAGTGCTCAAAGAGAGCGAAGCCGCAGAGCTAGTGACCAGCCTTCGTCCGACAAGACTCACCATGACGACGGATTCTCCGTGGTACGAGTTCACAATATCGGCGTATCAGAATGGGACATGGAAAAAGCATTGCACTGGCAAAGTCAGAGCCGGAACAGTGAAACAACATGTCCCACCTGATTTCATCTCATATCCGCGCATGGTTTCTTCCAAGTCATGGTACGAAGCGATGAAAAGGCGCGGTCTAAACTTTGGCCCTGAATTCCGAAGATTGAAGAACATTTCTGCCAATCCCTGCAGTCCCCAGGCAAGGGCCCGTGTCCAATATAGTGACGAGAGTGATGCGAAACACTCTAGCTTTTATGCCATCCATCCGACCATAATTGATCAGAATCTTCAGATGCTCGGCGTCGCAATTTGTCGGGGATCTTCTCGTCATATGACCAAACTCTGTATGCCCATGGCAATCGAAAGCATCTATATTGCTCCAGGTCGTGGGCTGATGTTTATTGATGCGTCATGCAATCCTACTGGCGACTGTATAATCGGCAACGCAATGATGATCTCTGAAAATCGGGTTGTTCTTTCAATGGAAAAAGGCGTACTTTTCGGAGTCGAAGATTCAGATGACACGGAAAGGAATGATTGTTTGGTTGCCCGTATTGATTGGAAGCCACACGTCGACATGGTTTCCTTGGCGGAGGACCTCCTACCCAAGATTTTGAATAACCGTGCTTCAACTCTCCTTGATGCTTTCTTTGAATCAGTCATAATAACAACAGCGGACAAAATTCAACCGTTGCACCCGAATAATTTCCATCTTGAAGGATATCAACGCTGGATCTGCTCCCAAGCGGATGCAAGGAAGCAATCCAGGAAATGCGGAAAATCACTCTGCCAAGATGATCATCTGACCGAGATCATGAAAGAAATCGAGGAAGAGTACACTGAGCTGGCGCCTCTCATGAAACTGGCAAGGAAAGTTTCAATGGTTTCGGACGTCTTGGTGGAGGGGACGGTCGGCCCTGAGGAACTGGGACATACAGCAGTAGATCTTTTCAGGTTTTACAAGTCATTGTCAGTGACGGCAGGATACGCTGAGTTCTTCTCTCTTCTTAGCCATTCTAACCCGGTGATGCGAGTCTTGACTATTGGACTGGGCAATGGGTTCGCTGTGACCCAAGCTTTATGCGGGCTAACATCAAATAATGGCACTCCCATGTATTCAAAATACACTGTCACCGACAGGACAGAAGATGGAGTTGGTCGTGCAAAAGAGACATTCTCATGGGCCCCCAGAATACAGTGCACACTACTCGATATTGCCCGGGACCCTATTGAGCAGGGCTTCGAGGCTGAGGGCTATGATCTGATCATCGCTTCAGAGGCTTTCGATGCTGACATGCCAATGTCGCCCTCCCTAAAGAACATATTTACCTTGCTTGCCCCAGGTGGTCGACTGTTCTACCAAGGGGTGTTGTGCACAATTCCTTTGATCACATACGTGATGGGCATCTTCCCCGAATGGTGGGCTCAACATGACCCCTCCTGCAGCAAGCCTTCCATCACACCCGAGCAATGGGAGAATGAACTGAGGGAGACCGGGTTCGAGGTTTCTGGCATGTTGACACTAAAGGACTCATCGATCTACCACAAGGGTACAGCTATTGCATCGCGGCCATACCCTCTGGCCAATAAACATTCCAAGGAAATTGCGATTCTCTATCTTTCCACAGTGCCGGATTGGGCTCGCATCTTAGCAAAGGAGATAGAGAGAAGAGGGCAGCTCGTAACATGGGTGGCTCTTGGAGCGAACCCTCCTGCAGGGATAGATTGGATTTCAGTTATAGACTTGGAAGGTCCATTCTTCGATGACATCTCTCCAGAAAGGTTTGCTCAGTTCCAACAGTTCGTGAGTCAAATCAAAAGCTCTCATATTCTCTGGATCACAGGAAGCTCTCAGATATCATGCAATGATTCGCGATTGGGCCTCACTCTGGGAGTTATCCGAACAATTAGACACGAAGTGTCGCCTGAATTCTATACCCTCGAGATCGATGACTTTGACGATACATCTGCCAGTGCCACAGTTCGGGTTTTAGAGCACATGAGGCGACAACTGAACCGTTCAATCGTGGATCCTGATCGTGAATTTGCATTTCATCAAGGAAGGCTTCATATTGGTAGGGCTCACTGGGTTAGCGCTCGCCAGGAGTTGTCCTCCACAAGGCCTGCCGACTGCGAAGCCAAGTTCCTAGATATCAGATCATATGGATTACTCGACACACTTGCGTGGTCGGAACGTGAGCACTGCGAATTGCAAAAAAGTGACGTTGAAATCGACATGAAATACGTTGGGCTCAATTTCCGGGTAAGCATATTTACTTGAAGTAGGCTGCTCTTGGGGGACTTGTTGGCTAAATTTTTATTTTCAGGACATGATGGTCGCTCTAGGTGTGGTCGGCGACAGAAGTGAATTCGGTGTTGAAGGCAGCGGTGTTGTCCGTCGAATAGGCTCATCAGTGACTCATGTTAATGTTGGCGATGCGGTGATTGTTATTGGCGATGGACTTCTGTGCACACGCAAAATTGTTGCTGGGGAGCGCTGCTTCCCTCTCCCCGACGGGATCGGCTTGGAAGATGCGGCCACAATTGCTTGTGTTTATGGTACTGTAATCCTGTCACTCACTCAGATTGGCAGACTTCAGAAAGGCCAGTCTGTTTTGATACATTGTGGATGCGGTGGTGTTGGACTGGCAGCCATTCAAATTTGCCAAATGATAGGGGCCGAGGTACATTTCCTTCGCTTTCGCATCTTTTGCTCGATTTTAGTAGCTAACAATGGCAGATATTCACAACTGTTGGCAATGAAGATAAAATGCGCCATCTGATGGACACATTTGGCATCTCTCGAAATCGCATTTTTAGTTCTCGAGACCCATCCTTCTTCCAGGGAGTAATGGAGCAAACTGGAAATCGCGGAGTGGACCTTGTTCTCAACTCTCTCTCCGGCGAGCTTCTACATCTTTCTTGGAGATGTGTTGCTAAGTTTGGAAAAATGATTGAGTTAGGGAAGCGTGATCTGCTAGGAAATGGCCAATTGGACATGAATGTTTTTGCAGGAAATAGGTCTTTCATCGGTGTCGATGCGAAGCAGATCATAGATGAAGACATCAGCCAGTTTCACAGGTAAGTTAGCATTTCCAACCAATTCCCTGTGTCAGTGGACTAATGGATTGGGGAATCTAGTGTAATGCAAGAATGCATGGAATTCATCGGGCAAGGAACGATTAAACCCATTCGACCACTTACGGTTTTCGACGCAGCAGACATCTGCCAAGCTTTTCGGTTTATGCAGACCGGGAAACATATGGGTAAAATTGTTGTGAAGATGCCCGATGATTCTTCGGAGCTTGGTGCTTCCCTGAGTTCCACATTCATATCCCTCCCCTCCGATGCTTCAATTGTGATGGTTGGGGGTCTAGGTGGTTTGGGCCGCACCGTGGCAAACTGGTTGGTCGAGAAGGGAGCGAGAAATTTGGTATTTCTCAGTCGATCGGCAGGGAGCACCCCCGGATCTCAGTCATTCCTGGAAGAACTTCGCAATCAAAATTGTTCAGTGACTGTGATCGCAGGAGATGTGGCCAATATGGATGAGGTACAACGTGCAGTGACGGCTTGCCAGAGGCGTATTGCCGGGGTTATCCACATGCCCATGATGTTGAAGGTAGGCTGAAGTTCCCCGTCAAATTTAAGAACCAAATAATAGTTTATGGGTCAAACAGGATCAATTACTGTCGAAAATGACGCACGATGAGTGGTGCTCGGTTTTGGCCTCCAAGGTACAGGGAACGCAGAACTTGCACAACGCTCTCGTTGACCATACACTTGACTTCTTTGTGTGTTTCGGTTCACTTGCTGGTCTCTGCGGGAATGCTGGTCAAGCAAATTACGCTGCAGCAAATGCATTCCTGGATGCTTTTGTCCAGTACAGATCAGGACGCGGACTTGCAGCAAGTGTCATTGATCTCGGTCTGATGAACGATGCAGGGTTTGCATATGAGAATGCACCTAAACTCATACAACGTGCAAATTCCGCCTCAATGCAAACTGTTGAAGAGCGCGAGCTATTTCAGGCTCTGGAACTGGCAATTTGCCAGTCAGGTCAAATAGCACTGGGTCTCGGAACTACAAAGCCTCTCACTAGTCCCGGTGTCGTACCACCTTGGACTCGGGACGCGCGCTATAGCATGTGGTCAAATATCATCTCGAACACTGAGCCAGTAGCATCTGCGTTGGATGGTGATCTTAAGGAGCTGATGGATTCCGTGAAGAGTTATCCTCATATACTAGATGACCCTGCTACCCAAGTGAGAATCACCAGAGTTCTTGGGGTGGAGATTGGATCTCATTTAGGAAACATTGACGATATGGACGAGAATGAGATCAACAACATAGTGATTGAGTCATTGGCTATGATCGAAATCAGAAGCTGGTATCGCCGCCATCTCGGCTTGGAGTTGCCTCTCGTCGAGATTTCAAACTCGCAGACAATAGGAGGCCTTGGAAAGGTGACGCTGCAGGCGCTACGTGCCAAATACCAAGAAACCACCAACACGGAGGTTTCCGCGGGAGATTCCACGCTCACATCAAACGATAAAGATCTTCAGTATCTCCAAGATGCGACACTCGGTCGGACTATTCAGCCCATCCCAGAGCCAATATCCGAATGGTATGCTGAATCTGAAGGGCATGTACTTTTGATAGGCGGCACTGGGTTTATTGGCGCGTTCATGTTGTCCATGTTGGTCGCCCTGCCTGAACTGCAGACTGTCACTTGCCTGGTTCGCGCTGACTGCACGGTGACAGCGATGAAACGGCTTGAAACAGCATTTGCCAAGTTCCGCATACCAATCCAGTCCTGGGACAAGGTTCGAGCTGTTCCAGGAGATATCGCTCACCAAGAACTTGGTCTGGAAGCGGATGAGCATGATCGTCTATCCAGTCAATGCAGTGCCATTTTTCATTTGGCCGCCTTTGTCAATTTTACTCTACCATACTCTGCTCATCGGGACATCAATGTCCTTGGGCTTTTGAATGTCCTCAAATTTGCCAATTCTCGCCGCCTCAAACCTGTTCATTATTTCTCGGGAATGGCAGCATATGGCCCATCAGGCTTTCTCAGCAGCCTGACATACGTGCCAGAAAATGAGAGGCCAGCACCTGGTTCCGGAGATCTACAACACCATACGGGTTACTCGCTCAGCAAATACGTTGGGGAATGCATCGTATGGGATGCCATCTCAAATGGGTTTCCTCTCGCAATTCATCGAGCTGGTTTTGTTCTGGGAGATAGTGCAACGGGAATAGGAAACGCAGACGATGCTATTAATCGCCTCATGTCGACTTGCATTAGTCTGGGCGCATATCCGATTCCTCCTGCCCAGCGGAACTATTTTGTCCCTGTTGACTTTGTGTGCTCGGCTGCTTTGCATATCTCACTGTCCAATGGTAACCTCGGCCAGGCGTATAACTTGATTCATCCAGACCAAGACCAAAATATCGATCTATCAACAACATTCGGCATACTCAGCCAATTGACTTCGCCGCCACTCCGCGCTGTCGAGATTTCTGAATGGGCAGAACTAATGTCAAAGAGAGTCGGTCATCGTTTGAGTAGCATGGCACCCGTAGTTGCAGAGAGATTAATGAAAGGGTCTATTTGGTGGAACAGCAAACAAGATGCAATGGTGACTCATGGGACTGAAAATCTTCACAGAGCTTTGGCAGACCGGCCGGATATTCTAAAGTGCAAGACCATGTTTGAACTAATGGAGACATACTTCACTCAGTGGCAGCATCTTTAGAATCCGTGGCTTGATACTGAAGGCCTGAATCTGATGTTATTAAACCTGCGAAATGCTTAGTATGAATTCAGAAAATCACAAAGTACAATCCATTGCTTCCATCCTCCATGAGTACCTCATATCTGCGCAGTTCATACGTGGGGTGCACTACAAGAAGTAGAGAATCAATTTCGAATCCCTTAAATACATGAATTGATGCTGCATGGCCGTGGCAGCCAAAATGCTTCAGGTAACTACTGTGAAACTATATCATAAATTGCATACTCCAAGGTGTCCGAGGGAGTTGAAAAGCTGCAAAGAATGCTTCCTGCCCAGGATCATCAAGTTGCCAAGGGAGTATTAAGAGGAGCCAAGTGATTGATGACATCACTTCAATAGCCCAAACTAGAAACGAACTTGTGGTTGGAGCCTTCTTCGCCCGTGACACAATCCACTGAGCATTTGATTTTTGATATATTGTTGCTATTGGCTGGAAGCAGTAGGCGATGAAAACCCTTATTGCAGGAATAGCATGTCGAGAGGATGTAAATGATGCCATACCGTGTGAGGCAGCAGTTATTGCAAACATCACCCAGATGTGAGTTTTGCTGGATGCCTCGGAGGGCATCAGCCACTGAGCAACGGACCACATTGGGCGTCGAAGTACATCATGCCACCAGTTGGCCCAAAAATCTGAAAGAAAATATAAGCTTCAGTGGCCTGGTTTCTGATGCAACACACTTGCCTTTTAGATTGGGTGAAGATAGCCGGAATCCTCCAAAAAGAGTTGGATGCGTCCACGTCTCCCCTGCAATATCGTTTGAGATACCTGAAATGATACCCACTGCAATGAGAGAGAAAAATGCGTGCGACCCATCCAGGAAAACCTGAGCGCTAATAATACGTGCAACTCGCCCCAACCACTTGAATATCTCATGGCTCATAGCCAGTGTGAGTTGCACCCCAAGGCTTTCGGAAACGTTATTGATCATCCGCATCGCGAGACGGCCATTCTGATGAGAGAATACTGCCAGATACATATCAAACCATAAATATGCGATTATAATGCGCCGTGTCTGAGTCATAACGAAGGACCAAAGGCTGGGTTTCCAGTCGCTGACCCGCTTCCATGAAGTACGAGCACCACCTTCACTGATTATCAAACCCGCGGGAGGAAGATGGCGTATGGGGCCATGACTCCAACCAATGGCTCGTGGATTTGCAAGCAAGTCGATGATGCAAAAAATACGACGAATGTCATTGGGTGGTGGAATGGACTCCCAGCAGTACAGAGGGCCGACTTTTCTCAAGCGCCGCATGGACAGCGGGTTGGAGACGATGAGAAGTTCTATCGCTCGCACAGGATGATAAATAGCCATGAAACCGGTCATATAGTTGAAAAGCGGACCTGTGGTTGGGTGCTGTACGGAATAGCAAGAGTAGAGGATACTGAGCCCACAACAGCCATACCGCAGACGATCATACTTGGCAAGATGCTCGTAAAACAAGAGACCCAGCCCATAGATTCCAAACGGAACGCCCATCCAAATCACAGAGACGATAAGGGTCAGGAATTCTGATGCCATTTCAGCAGATCCGGGGTGATGTTGACAGACAAAAGAATCTGTAAAAAAAAAAAAAAAGTCTCCGAGTGTCATCAAAACATGGGATAATTCCACCACAAGTGTTTTCTCTTTTTTCACTGCCCCTAAACAGCGTGTCACTTTCTGATTAAGGATCGTCTGACTGAGCTGCCTAAACATGCTTGAAAATCAGCAGCCTTGCATTTTGCATCGGGTGACAGCTGGACATCCATGCTGCGGGAACAAGCCATACATGTCAGATAGGACCCAGGTCAACTCAAATCTCCACGCTGTTGAGAACAGATTTTCTCTTGGTCGGACTAATCAATAGATAGTTTATCTTTTAGGAAGTCGTCAAAGTTCACAGTCGCAATAGTGAGGATCAGTAGTTCATGCACGTTCGTAATTGCTTTTGGGGCTCGGACTCGGACGTGTTCATCCCTTGCATAACGGTGGGAGGTGTCACTTTGATCGAAAAATCGTGTTCTCTGGGGGATTTCAAGATGAAGAACACGCTAATTTATATGGATCTTCCGAAGATGAAGACGAGAATCAAAAGCCTATTTCCTTCAAGGTACAGACACAACGGCACCGATTGCAAGGCAAGTTCAACACTCTTGTGCACGCTATCAACATGGGCTCTACTGCCGCTCACCAGCCGGGGGAATTTGGAGCTCATCCTATTGCCATCGTCGGCATGTCGATGAGGTTGCCAGGAGGTGTTCGCTCTGCTGCGGATTTCTGGCAACTACTGAGTGAAGGACGTGATGGAAATTGCGTTACCCCGGATTCGCGGTATAACGAGGAGGGATTCTATTCAGATTCCGGAGCGCATTCCGTAAGAATGCGACGCGGCTACTACCTTGAAGAAGACTTGGAGACTTTAGACACCTCTTTCTTTGACATGGACGGGCTACAGCCTTCTCGGATGGATCCGCAGCAAAAAATGCTCCTCCAGGTGGTATGGGACTGTCTCGAAAATGCTGGACAGGTCGACTGGCGCGGAAAACCCATCGGTTGCTTTGTCGGCACGTACGGAGGAGATTGGGAAGAAATAGAAGTTAGAGATGCTCAAAATGCACATAACTTTCATATGATTGGACACGGAAAATTTTCACTCGCCAATGTGGTTTCTTATGAGCTTCATTTCAATGGCCCTAGGTAAGAATGTCGCAATATGAGCACGGAATTGTTCTCCCACTAAAGATATCTTAGCATGACAATTGAGACTGGCTGTTCTTCTTCTATGGTTGCTCTGCATCAAGCATGCCAGGCTGTTCTGCTAGGAGACTGCTCTGCGGCCATTGTGGCTGGATCCAATCTGATCTTGACACCTTCTGTCGGAATACATGGCTCGGGCCTTGGCGTTTTCTCCCCCTCTGGCATATCCAAATGTTTTGATGCTTCTGCAGATGGTTACGGAAGAGGCGAAGCTGTCAATGCAGTTTTCATCAAGCGGCTAGATGATGCATTGAGGGATAGAGACCAGATTCGAGCTGTCATTCGATCATCTATGGTCAATTGCAATGGTAGAAGCCCTGGAATCACCACGCCCTCTGCCGAAGCACAGGAGAAGCTAATAAGAGAAACCTACGAGCGAGCTTCGATCAGTGATCTCTCGCAGACTGCCTTCATTGAGTGTCATGGCACTGGCACTTTGGCAGGGGACCCAATTGAATGTTCCGCGATAGCCAAGACCTTTTCCAAAGAAATATATATTGGCTCAGTGTGTAGTTGCCCTTTCTCATTGCAAAATAGACACTGATTCTTTTGAAAACAGGTCAAAGCCAATGTTGGTCATTCTGAAGGAGCATCAGGACTTACAAGCCTCATAAAAGCAGTTCTTTCTTTGGAGAATAGATTGATACCGCCGAATATCCACTTCCATCAACCGAATCCACGAAGTGCGTGTTGATCCATATCTTAAACTAGAAATTACTTACATAATTCTTAGTTCCTTGGGACAATGGACGTCTTCGTGTCCCTAAAAGTCTTACTGCGTGGCCAAAGAATCGAAAGGAGAGAATTAGCGTCAGCAATTTTGGTATTGGGGGCTCAAACGCACATGTGAGAAGATCAGAACTTGACACTAGTTGAAACAGATCACTGACAGACTTCTAGGTAATTCTTGATTCGTTCTCATCTTTCATGCCGACCTCTTTTCTTGAAGACGGAGTGAAAAAATCAAAGCCCCAACTGCTGGTTATTTCTGCAAAAAGCCAAGAAGCCCTGTTAAGTCGAGAGCAGAGTCTTCTGGAGTACATGAGCCTGTATCCAGATCGTCTGAGCGATCTTACATATACCCTTGGTGTTCGTCGTGAGCATCTTTCGCATAGGGGCTTTTTAATCAATACGAATGGTATAACTCCAGAGATAGCAGCCATTAAGTATTCTGTTGCCGGTCGGGCTCCTAACCTGACTTACATTTTCACGGGCCAAGGAGCCCAATGGGCTGGAATGGGCAGAGGACTAATGAAATCCTTCAAAAGCTTCCGGGATATGATCCAGTCCCTGAATACTGTTTTGCAAAACTTGAAAAGACCTCCCTCATGGAATTTAGAAGGTAAGCATGCCCCCAAGCAGTCGTTGCTTCAATTCTAGAGCGAGCACTTACAGAGTCCCATAATAGTCGCACTTGCGGAGTTTGATGGTGATCAAATAAACGAGCCTCAGCTTTCCCAAACTCTATGTTGTGCATTGCAGATCGCATTGGTGAGTCTCCTGGGTGAATGGGGAATCAAGCCCGCCGCAGTTATCGGCCATTCGAGTGGTGAGATCGCAGCGTCATATGCTGCGGGAGCAATCACAGCAGAGTCTGCAATTGTTTTGAGTTACTACCGTGGTCTGCTGGTAGACGAAGAGGGCAGTAAGGGAGCAATGGCGGCCGTTAGCCTCGGTCGAGTGCAAGTGGCATCGTATCTACAGGACAGTGTTGTCATCGCGTGCGAAAATAGCCCCAACAGCGTCACTCTATCTGGAGAGCCCTATCGAGTAGAGGAGGTGATCAAGAAGATCAAATCAGATTTCCCAGATGCGCTCTGCAGAACGCTTCGTGTCAATAGATCATATCATTCAGGTATTGATTCCCTTTTCATGCCGGAAGGCGACGAGACAAAAATCCTGCAAGCTAAACGGAAAAACTTAGGTTCTATGACCGCCGTCGGCAAGGTATATGAGACCAGCATTCGACCCTACATCAAGACACAGAATACAATGATCCCGATGTATTCCAGTGTGACTGGAGAAATCATTATGGACCCGAAAGAGCTCAATTCCAACTATTGGGTTCAGAATCTTGTGTCTCCTGTCTTGTTCTGGGGCGCCGCTGAGTCCGTCATGCAAGATCATGCTAAGTTATTTTTCTTGGAAATTGGACCTCATTCTGCTCTTTCAGGTCCTCTTCGCGACATTCACAAATCTTTGGGCGATGTGAAGCAGGAGATGTCATATGCCTCCTGCCTCATTCGCGGCCAATGCCAGGAGACGGCTCTCTTGACGGCAGCAGGAGAGTTATTTCTGAGTGGCATTCAGCTGAAATTTGAGGCAATTAATGGAAGCGGGAAGCTTCTCACTGATTTTGATCCTTACCCTTGGAAAAGTGGAAAGGTAGAGTGGTCTGAAGGCCGAATAACTCGAGAGTGGAGGCGCCGCAAGCACGCCCACCATCAGCTTTTAGGTTCTCGGGCTGTAGAATCGACACAACTTGAGCCCTCTTGGAGAAACATGCTCAGCGTCGATGACGTTCCCTGCCTTTGGGATCATCGTATTGGAGGATCAACGGTGTTCCCTTGCGCAGGGTATATCGTTATGGCCGGTGAAGCCATGCGCCAGGTCACTGGGTGTCACAAGTACCGCCTAAGAAACCTTCGCATGTCTAAGGCATTGACGCTCGACGATCGTGGCCGAGTAGAAGTTGTGTCAAACTTCCGACCAGCGAGACCCACAGACGAGCCTGGCTCAGGTTGGTATGAGTTCTCCATATCAAGTTTTCGGATGGGTTCATGGGTCAAGCATTGCACAGGACAAGTGCGAAGCGAAGCGTCCTCGCCTACTCCACGAGATATCAGAGGACTACCAAGATCTGTAACTTCTCATTCTTGGTACGAAAACCTGAAGGAGCGTGGACTCGAATATGGGCCCAAATTCAGACTGCTCCAGCATATATCCGCTCACCCGACACAACTTTCAGCGACTGCCAGCTTGGAGAGAGATAGGTCTTCTGATATCGTTAATGCTCCTGACATCGACCAATGCCTGCAGCTTGTAGCAGTTGCCATGTCCAATGGTCTGTCTCGAAGGTGCAACACTGTAGGAATGCCTGTGTATATCCAGGAAGTCTTCGTTGGTAAGGCGGGGCCTGACATGTTTCTTGAAGCTACCGCAGCGGGAACAACACTGGGAATGACTTCTGGTTCCGCATGGGGCCAGTCGGGAGCTGAAGTTGGAATCAAAATTGATGGTGTTGAGTTTATGGGCTTTGATGAAGGCTCACGGGGAGACGGTGATCAAAAACTGTGCTCCAATCTGGTGTGGGCTCCAGACGTAGATCTAGTACCAGAGGGTCGTCTTCTCATGCCTTCCAACCAATCAATGTCTACCATTGATGATGCTTACGCCCCAAAGCAACAGTTCTTTGACATGTGCATCATTGAAACTGCACGGCTAATCACCGATTTAGAACCAGCCTCAGAGCACCTGCGCAAGTATCAGCATTGGATGACCATGACTTCAGCTCAGGTCCTCAAAAATATCCATTCAAAGGTACTAGCTACAGACAGAGAATTCTTGCAAGTGCCTCGAGGTGACTGGACCAAGATACTGGCCGGCCTAAAGTGGCAGATCGATGAAACAATGCCACTCAGCAAACATTTCGCTGAGCTTTCGCTTGTTGTCTTGGAAAATTGCACTGATATCGTGCAGGGTAGATGCCAACCTTTGGGTCTGCTGATGGAAAATGATGGACTATCGCGGCTCTACAACACTGGAACAAGCAGAAATTACGAAGAGTTCTTGAGGCTCCTAGGGCACTCTCAGCCCGACCTTCAGATTATCGAGATTGGAGCGGGCACGGGAGCAACAACAGCAAGAGCACTACAATGCCTCCATCGTGAAGGAAAGATCCGCCAGTATTCACGATACGTGTTTACTGATATTTCTTCGGCTTTTTTCCGGCCAGCCATGGAGCGATTCAAAAAATATGAGGCTGTTGAATACGCGGTGTTAGATATCAGTCAGCCTCCGGTGGACCAGGGAATCGAATTCGCAAGCTTTGATCTAGTCATTGCGTCGAATGTGAGCTTTTGAGATTCTTTTTAGCATATAATGAGATACTCACATCGTTTTTAGGTACTTCATGCTACATGCAGTATACAAGAGACCCTGAAAAATGTCAAATCCCTACTCAAGCCCGGTGGGCGAGTCTTGATCGAAGAAATATGTTCTGGTGAGTTGAAGAAATCGGGATACAATTTCGCAAACGAGGACTGGGCTGACACAATTGAAGAGGCCCAACCAATTGACTTCATCATGGTAAGTGTATTCAGGCTCCACATGCACATGTGACGAAAGCTGATATGAATGACTGCAGGGTGTGCTCCCTGGCTGGTGGATAGGCGAACACGACAAGCGTGTAAACGCCCCGTATATTTCGGTAGACCGCTGGCGCAGCGAGCTACAAGAAGCCGGATTTGAAAATTTTCACTCGGCACCAGGTGAAGCAGAGATCTACATGACCTCAATATTAGCGTCTATTCCCCCGCTATCTCGTAGCGAAGGGAGTTCAGTGAGCATACTGTGCAATTCGCAGAGACCTCAATGGGCAGTTCAAGTTGCTGAAAGGATAGAGGCTCTGGGTTTCCCAGTCCGTTGGTGTACACTCTCAGAGCCGCCTCCTGCCAACGAAGACGTTATCTCCTTCCTGGATAATGAAGAACCGTTTTTGTATTCCTTGACGAACACTCAACTGGCCCAGTTTCAAGAGTATCTCTCTTCATGCACATCTACCCGTGTTCTGTGGGTGACTCGCAGCTCCCAGATGCGTTGTCCAGATCCTCGTTATGGGTTAACTCTAGGTTTTGCGCGGACAATGCGTACGGAATACGAAATGGACTTTGATACTATCGAGCTGGAAGAGTTTGATCACATCTCGGGGATCGCTGTCGTTGAGATGTACAGGAAGTTTCAACAGCAGCGATTCCGAGAGAATGAAACAGTTGATCATGAGTTCGCTATCCAGGACGGAGTGATTCATATTCCCAGATACCACTCGAGTAATTTGTTTGAGAATTTGCTCGGAGACCCTTCTCCGGCCCATCCCAAGACCCTTTCAGTCGAGCAGCCTGGGATTCTGGACTCTCTTAAGTGGATTGAGAAAGAGTTGCCCCCCTAGAAAAGGACGATGTGGAGATCGATGTCAAATTCGTGGGCCTCAACTTCCGCGTAAGTTATTTCACTTATTTTGAGTATCAGAAACTGATCATATGAGTAGGACCTGATGGTGAGCCTGGGTATGTTGCAAGGCAAGAGCGATATTGGATTAGAGGGAAGCGGCGTGGTTCGACGAGTTGGGAGTGATGTTGCACATGTCCATGAAGGTGATCGAGTGTTATTTCTGGCTTCGCCGGCTTTTAGTACCCGTGTCGTTGTTTCGGGAGCTTTAGTGGTCGCGTTGCCGGCTGAGCTTCCCTTAGATCAAGCGGCCACAATCGGATGTGCATACACTACTGCGGTATACTGTCTGCTGAATTTGGGACGACTACAGAAAAACATGGTACGAATCGCCGATTTAAAGAAAACGATCTATGAACTCTTTTTGATCCCATATTAGTCAGTGTTAATTCACTCTGCTGCTGGTGGAGTAGGCATCGCATCCATCATGCTCTGTCAGATGCTCGGTGTACAGGTGAGTTCGAATGAGAGCCCATGATGATTACATCTCCGAGCGTGATTTGCACAGTCGTTGCACTATCTCTAACTCTAACAGATCTTTGCTACGGTTGGCAATCAAGAGAAAGCACAATATCTCATTGAAACCTTTGGAATCCGGAAAGAGCATATCTTCGACTCTCGGAGTACTTCCTTCGCGCCGAACCTGTTGAAGAGAACACGAGGCCAAGGCGTGGATCTAGTCCTCAATTCTCTGGCGGGAGATCTCTTGCTAGCATCATGGGAGTGTGTAGCTGAAGGAGGCATGATGGTGGAAATTGGTAAACGCGACTTGATGGGTCATTCTATGCTGCCCATGGATCGGTTCCTTGCAAATCGATCTTTTATGGGTGTTGACATTCTTTCCCTCGCCAAATCACGACCTCAGGTCGTATTAGAGTGAGTTTATCCAATATTCTTGCAGTATATCAGATATTAACATGAGCTTACAGATGTTTGAAAACAATTTCGACTCTTTTGGCCAAGAAATCCATTGCGCCTATTCAGCCGATACGTAGATTTGCAGCCGATCAAATAACCGACGCATTCAAGCATATGCAAGAGGGGAAACACATGGGTAAAATCGTCGTTGAAATGCCGAATGATACCAGCTCACTTCCCATGACCAAGACACCGGCACAAATCTCTTTCTGCGAGGACGTCGCCTACCTTCTGGTCGGTGGTCTTGGTGGCTTAGGCCGTGCAGTAGCGCAATGGATGGTTGAGAATGGTGCCAGAAACCTGGTCTTCCTTTCCCGCACTGCAGGAACTCGCGATAAAGATGTCAAGTTTATCTACGAGCTAGAGCTCCAAGGGTGCCATCCCCTCTTGATTCAGGGTGATGTTGCCAACCTGGAGGATGTCAAAAGGGCCGTTGCTGCCAGCGGCAAGCCGATGAAGGGTGTCATCCATATGGCAATGCTCATGAAGGTAAGCCACTATCTCTCACTCTCACTCCTACTAAAGCACGAGACTGATCTAGAATAATTTCCAGGACTCTCCTTTCTTTAGCATGACTCACGACCAGTGGACGGAAGCATTGCGCCCCAAGGTTGAAGGAGTCTGGAACCTGCACAAAGCCTTGCAATCTGACAAGCTCGACTTCTTCCTCATGTTCAGCTCTGTCGCAGCAGCAGCTGGCTCTGCTGGGCAGGCAAATTATACCGCGGCCAATACCTTCCTTAATGCCTTCGCACGTTACCGGCAGTCTTTGGGTCTGACAGCATCTGTTCTCGATGTTGGTTGGATTACTGATGTCGGCTATGTCAGCCAGCGTCCCGAGCTCTTGGATATGATGCGGTCCAAAGGCTTCATTCCACTGCGCGAGATCCATCTCCTTGCTGCCATGCAATTACTCTTGGCCCCGCCCAAACTGGTCGATGGAGCGCCATCCAAATTTAGTGAAGAATACCACCTCTCGATCGGGTTAGGCCTCCTATGGAACCAGGCTTCCGGTGATGTACGATGCAAAGATGCCCGGTACCGTCACGACCCAGCGGTAGAAGTCGCCCGCCTCCGGCCGCGCTCTTCAGAGACAAGTAATATCAAAACTTTTCTTCACTCTGTGGAAAAAAATCCCGAAATCTTGAAGCTTGCCCCTACGGTTGATTTTCTCAATAAGGAAATGGCACTTTTGATGGGGCCATATTCGGCCGCTGTCAAGAACGAAGATTGGGCGGCTATGGCTGAAATCTCGGTGGACTCGCTGGTTGCCGTGGAAGCTCGAGCATGGTTGAAGCGCAACCTTGAGGTGGAGCTTGGCCTAGTCGACATCGCGACAGCAGGCACTGTTGGCGGTGTTGTTACTCTCACCATAGCTGCGCTAAGCCTGAAACACGCCGCTAAACGGTGATAAGTCTGCTAACAGTATCAGGGAGTCGTATGATGTACATAGGTCCGACTGTATAACAATGTAACCGGTAAAGATCATTAAGTTCATCAGGTCCTTCGTGGATTTCACGGGATCCAAAGCTAGACTGAATGGTATCAAACATGTATGGATTTTTAAAAACATCTTCGAAAGGGTTTGAAAGGGCCAAAAAATCAGTGACGAGGATTCTCTAAAATAGAGACCTGTAGATTCTTCAGGATATTATCAGCATGGGGGGAGTGAAAATGAATTCTATTATACAGATCAGTTGCATCCTTCCCAATGGATTGTTGAATCAGATCACGACCGCCTGGGTGATCGTCCCTAAAGTCCGAAACGTCATATACCGCTCCGTTTATGCAGGTGAGTTCTTCGACACCATCACATCGCTTCCTGAACTCTTTCCAGCTCATCCGAGAAAGCCTGTACAAGACCTGCATATCCTCGTTATTGCCATTTTGGCTCTCGGTGCTTTCCTTCTTCCGTTTGAAGCGAGCTTGTTCTATCTCCAATGGGCTGGCAACTTTTAGATCATTCACCCAACCAAGTCTTCCCCATAGCCAGATAATCCATCGCGAAAAGTCCGGCTCACTCCAATTCACTCCATTTCGATAATCAGTCGGAAACGCATGGTGGTAGTTGTGGTTCGCTTCTCCAAGTGTCAAAATGGCGAGAAGAGGGTTATTCCGGGCAGTTGTACGGGTAGAGTACGGCTGAGTCCCAGCCCACGGGGCATGAGCCACTGAGTTGATCAAAAACGTGATGTGTTGCGTTAAAATAATTCGAGTTATCCCTGCGTAGAGTACGCCACCCTCCCAGTCATCCCAGCCGCAATGAGCTACGGCACCGGGCAGAAGAATGCCGACCGTGATGAGAAGAGGCCAGTATAATCGATCTTGCCAAATGACTACCGGATCCTTTTTCAGGTCTGATAAGTCTACCGGACCCCATGCTCTCTCGTTTAACCCCAGTAGCCAGCCAATATGAGAGAATAGCAGGCCTCTTTTAGCATTATAGGGATCTTGATCCGTGTCTGTGTATTGATGGTGGGCTCGGTGATGTTTCACCCACCACATAATGGGCCATTGATTCTGAGCAGCTCCAACGACAGCAAGGGCGATTCTTATCCCGATGCATGCCGAGAATGATCGATGAGCCCAAAGTCGATGATATCCTACAGTTGCGTTAGCTACGGACGTTCCCGCCTCCGATGGTCTGGGTTCAATGACCCACTTACCAATTGTAATGCTAAAGCCCCCTACAATCCCCCAAGTAATAGCCATGATGATGGTGTTTTTCCTGGCAACAACGTATGGGGCAGCCCAGAATATGACAGCTATTGGTCCCAAAAGACCCGCATGGAGAACTTTGTGGAAATTCTTTCGATACCACTCGAATTCATACTTCCAGGTGTGGCGGCGTGAAGCAACCTGGAGCACCGGTTGAGCAAGCTCGCCCTCTGACTTTGACATTATGATAATGCAATTCTGTGAGATTCGATGCGAGATTATGTTGCATTTTTGAATAGATTATTGAGGAACTGACGTGATGGGAACCGACTGTCGTTTATACTAGGCATTTGCATTAACTGGTTGGGGGGTTGCTTCTTGCCCCCTTGCTTTTGCATGGATTGAGGCATGCAGTTGATCCATAAAGTTCAATAAACATATCCGCCACCAAAAGCAAATCCGACACAGGATCGAACTGATCACGAACGGTAGATCCCCAGATAATAGTTGCTTTTCCCATAACGGCTATTGAAAATGTACTGACAGTCTGAGGCCAATGTGGACTAGCAATTGTAAAAGATCTAAACAACATCCATGTCTTCTTCATCCTTTCACTATAATTAATAATGTTAAATATACTCTACGTATTCCTAAGATAGTATCATACTTTCTCGCGTTTTTCGCGGTTTAATAGATACCGGTATATTCAAGGACTTCTTCGACTAGCTTCTTCGTAACTATAGAAGATAGCCGGAGCCTAGATCTATCTTGGTTATAGATAACGTATCTTTTCACTACTCTAAACGTATTGCGCAGATATATACTGATGCTAGAGTCGAGTTAATATAGCTACCTCCTTATTCACCGGACCTCAACCTAATTAAGGAGTTGTTTGCTAAGCTCAAGAGCTTTATTAGACGTAATTAGTCCTAATTTAAGGAAGACCGTAGTCAAAGATTTGTCAAAGATTTAATTCTTTCCTTGATTAGTGTATTGAAGCAGTTAGAGCAAGAGAGGAGAGTACTCAAGGTCAAGCGAGGAATAGTGGACTACCTGAGGGACTACTATAATACGTAGAATAGTTGCGGACAGCGAATAATATTATTCAGAGTGGATTCATTATGATCAAATCTTTGATTGATTAGGTAGAACTTTATTACAAAAAAAGATTCCATTCATGAAGACGTTTCCAGATCCTATAAATACCCAATTTCACACGCCTGGAAAAAGTGCTGCAGCACCGCCAGCTTCCCGTAGTGCCTTTTGCCAAATCTCTGCTTTTTGTTAGTTATCTACTTCTCTCAGGCTAATTAACAGGTCTTGGGGATTTACTCACTGTCGTTATTAGTTCTAATTTCCTTCACGCCATTCTTAGCACTGTTGAGTGCATGCTGTGCCGCCTCGATATGAGTCCCAATAGAAATCACATCACCATAAGCAGTTTCAAATTTTTGCATGAACTCTAATCGAGCTTTACCTGCCCTAAAGATAAGCCATATTCATTAGCCTGGTGACCAATTTGAATTCGATATAAGATAGCAAGCACAAAATATCATAGGATATCGCAAGGTAGGGGCAATATGATTCCGTACTCATATGCATCTTTAGCCCAAGAAATAGCTAGTTTTGCACGGTGAATGTTCGTCTCGGGGTCTTGGTCTTTTTTATGTTTAGCAAAATGCTGGTCATGTAGACGCTTGCTCCTCGTGTGGCGATCAACCAGTTTCTTGTAGTGATCATACAAGCCTTCCATCTCCGTTGTCCATTCACATTTAGAGTAATTTCCTGGATCGATTGTCCTTGCCCATGCCGTTGGATCATTCGCAACCTGTTCCTGCAAGTGAATATCATGACTGATTCTACTTGCCGTTGAACTCGGTGAATGGAAGGATCGAATGCTTGCCACCGAAAGTTGTGTGCTGTCAGAGCTTGTGCTCTGGGCATCAGTAGCAACATTTGACTAGCAAAATAATGACCAAACTTAGTAATGTAGAATTAAATGAAGTTGAGAATTCTCACCTCATTCACCAGTTGTACTTGCCGGGCGGGTTCAACCGAAGAGCTTCTATCTCTCGGGTTCTGTTCCTGGCCGGTTCCCGTCCCCTCTGCTTATTACAGGGTCTCCCCATACACCCCTTCATCTTACACTTACTGCAAGGCATCTTATTGATGAATAATTGAGAACCAAGAAAGGTAGAAAAGCTATTTTCGTATACAGAGGATAGTAGATGACCGTCTCGCAGCGAAAGATATTGTGTAGACGGAGGTGATGGACATTATTTATATGTCAAATTCCAGTAAGTCTAGCACAAGCCTTTTGTTACCAATTCCAAGCTTGGAAGTTAGGAAGTATGAAGGTCCAAGATCAAACAGGTCGGGCATCCAACAGGAGTATTCCAACTAGCACTCAGCGTAACGCGATGGTGGGCCAAAATACACTAAACTAGAAAGTTCAATATAAGTCACTACGGAATCCGGGAGGGGGTTACTATTTGGAGAGATCCTATTAATGTGCTGACTGGAAACGCCAATAATATCTTGAGAGGTATTATAAAAGTTCAGGTTGACATTCGCGCCTATAGTTGTTAATTATAGGATTCTTTCGGGACGGCACGACAACTAGTTACTCGAAACCCACAAACAGCGTATCTTGTGATCCTACCTATATATGACTTACTCAATAGCACCTGTTTCCCAATACTTAAAGGTGATGGACGTTTTATGTAGCTCGAGAAGCGATCCTTTCTGCTCGGTAACTATGCATCCATTGCTTCCTCTTCACTCTCGTGACTCCTTAGGGAGCGGGAGAGTAAAATATCGACGCTCAACTATCTAAGCCATAGTCACTAACACAAGACGTCGAGGGGCGGTTTTGACATCACTCAACATAGATGAAACATGGCCAAGCGTTGGAGAGCCAAATACCACGAAGTAGATCTCAGCCATTGATCCATAAATAGTAGGGAGTCACTGGCCAACAAGCTACGAACAATCACCACCATAGACAAAAGTAGGTGTTTTTCCAGGACAGTGGACGAGTTGGTATCTCCAACCCGAGATCGCACTAAGGGGACCGTGCGGTGACCAGCAACTTCGAGGTAAGGAATTTCATTAGCTAAAAAGAAAAGGAGAACTTCAAGCGCGGGCTCAGGCTTCTGCTTGCCAACACGCACACTCACACCCACATTGGCACTGGCCAGCAGTCTCCAAGTGATTGGGACTCGGACTCAGGACTCGGAGTGACCAATGCCATTATGTAATCAGCTGTCGGGGGGCCGTCACGATTTAGCGCTACTGGCAACCTCAATGCCTCTTCCCCCGCCTTGGGCTACAACGTGCACTCGACGGGACACTTGAGCCGTAGGCGGCTGAGCGACCAAACTAGCTCGAGCGCGTAGCCAAACATCCAAAATTTGATCATGTTTCCAGAGCCAGCCTCCACCAATCTTCCCTCACATAGTTTCCTGTCCAAATACGCTCAGTTTGTCGGCGTCGCGTGCTCCAATCATTGCTATTACTACACTCCTCGGCTTCAATATTGTTCCATATCAACCCTGTCTCTATGACTATCTCGATGCAGAAACATTTATCACCATGAAAAAGACTATCTCAAAGTTCAGAAAGCCCCTGCGGCTTTCCCCCGCCGTACCTGATCTTATCCCCGATCTCGCCCCTGATCACGCTTCTCATCCGTCTCGATCGCCGGCGACAGCTGAAGTCGGGCCATCCCAAAATGTTCCCTCATCGTCGCCACCAGGCGCTTTGCAGGCCAAGAGTTTTGATATCTCTAATCATCCCGATACACCCCTAGAGAATCTTCCGCCCGAAATTCGGCGCTATCTACTGTCTAGTCTTGAACTGGACGAGCTAAGTGCCTTGGTTCATGCCTCCCCCGTCTTTCACCGGCAGTATCTGCTCGATCGCTGGCTACTGCTTTCTCAATCTTTGAAGAACACACTACAACTTGTCATAGTGGATGCTTCTTTTGTCTATGAATCTAGCTCGCTCGAGTTTGCAAAAGCTTGCACTAGCGGGAAGATCTCCTTGTTCATCCAATCATACCAGGATCGCCGCAATAAGCCCCAGTATATGGGTCTTACTAACAGAATCCCTACGGATGAGCTTTGTTCTTTAGTGAACTTTCATAACTCTGTTATCAGGCCTCTAACCCGGCAGTATACTAGCTGGGCCCTAGATAGCTTGACCGACTTAAGTGATTCCTTATATCAAAAAAGAACTCTAACCCGATCCGAAAAAAAAGGATTATCCGTGCTCTTTATCGATTCCAACTCTGTTGCAATCTCTTCGGGGTAGGATATCACCAGGTCTTCGGGTTACCTAGCCTCAACTACGAGTCTAACTATGATCTTATGAATATATTCATAAGCACGTACGAGCCTTGGGAAGTCGAGGAAATTGCGTGTATCGAGGCTTTTTCGAAGTACACCTTTAACAGAATATTTGATAATATCAAGTGGGATGTCAATCAGGAGAATCCCAGATTCGCGAATTATCAACGGCCGCCTACTCCACCAGGGGCATTTAACTTGGATAATAGCTGTTAGTTCCCTACTTTATCGTTCTTATTAACCAGCGTCCACGACGTATCACTTTCTTCCAGTACGATTAACATTAGATTATAAAATAGATACAAGGTCGGCCCTTTTGCAGGGCGTAGTTTCCCGTGGGCTCGAACTACTTCATATAGTTCTCCATAAGACTAAATACCACGCGCAAATTGTTTCAACAATGCAAGAGTATATGAGGTTCCCGGTGCGGAATTTTCTTGAGGATGATGTTCTAGGTGAAACAGCACAGTCACAGCGACGTAGGAAGCAACTCTCGAATCAGGATTTGAAGGAAGAGGAACGAGTTCCGCTGCCTTTTGAAGGTGATAAGGTTCCAAATGCTGTTAAATCTTATCCACCACTTGCTTGGACCCTAATTTGGCAAGGAACCTACAGTAACCTTTACGGATACTATGTCCCGGATACAATGCGTCGCTGGGGGTATATTATGTGGAATAAGTCACGGCTTGAGGAGACGGGTGCTTTAGAAGTGTTAGCTCGTCAATGGGAAGAGGAATGGGGGGCGAGGACCCGCGAGACACCATTTTTTACTAGACATAGTAGCAATGTCATGCAATAAAGAGACTTGGAGGCTTAACAAGCAAGAATAAAAGAAATCAAAGTGTAGTGGAGTACAAGAATGTTTACTAGGGTAAACTATACACGTCTAATTGCTGAATAAACTCAGCAACCTAGTGAACCAGGGCACTCTACGGCAAGCCAGAGAATGCAGGCAGGATGAGATAGGTCGACGAACAGACCAACAAACCACCACACACCACGATAGAGGAAGCCTCCGAAAAGGAAAAGCAGAAGTAGATGAAGCGAAGAGAGTGTGAAAGTTGATTCTCTCCCTATCGGAGATACGAAGCTATATCCTGCAAAGACTGTGTACTAGGAAAGATATCCTCCAATCAGAGACCTCCCTAGTGTTGGCTATTTCCCCACTGCAATACTCAATACTATACGCTCACAATTAACAGTGCATTACATCCAATAGACCAAAAAGATCACAGAAACAAAAAACATACAACAGCAGGGATTCGCTGGTGGTCACCCACCCAACTACTAACCTGCCGGCGTGTGGCTTAAGTACGGCTGAGCGGACGGGAAGCCCTGTTCTCCACACCCTGTGGTCGTATGTGCTAGATAATTGATGAGCATGAATCTCATATTGAGAAAGCCACATTGCGAATTGGAAATATAGTAGTGTGTATGTAATTCTGATCGGTCACGGAGTGATTGGTGGCTATGTATTATTCATACCTCACATGAGTCCATTGACCTGATCACTGATTCTAAGCGTGTGCTGGTCATCTATTCACCGAGCCTGAGCTTGAGCCTGAATGCTCTCGCAAAAGCGGCAGCAGCCGAGACAAGAAAGCCTCACCTGGCAGACCATATCGTGTCAATATGACTAGTTGTGATATATGGCTAGAAGCTGTATTGTGCGGTTCCAGTGATATCCGTGGGTAATTCATCAAAATTTTTGAGCGATTGGTTATTTTCTATCTTGAGCCCACTGCCTCGGGTCACTCTATTTTGCGGGGGCATAGTACGCAGCCTGGAATGTTCAAGGCAGGCTCTCACTGAGTAAATCACGGTGCTCAACCTTAGAGAAGACAGGAGAGCGCTATGAGGTGCCAGACATTATCCGAATTCACCTTGAGCAAGAGCCGGTGCGGAATCAGGCGCATTGTCGGGCGTGCTAATTCCGCTCTCCAACCAGTGAATATGCCCGCGCGGAAGTATCCATGTCTCAATTAAACAACAACTACAGTATTCAACATATTCACTGTCCAGAACCAGGATACAGCATAACTCAAGAGTGCTGGACGCTTTATTATTGTAGAAGCTCGACATCCACGTACCATAATTCCCGTTCGTAGGCTCGAAGTCCTTTCTCCGAGCTACCATCTCCCGACCCGTCGGAACTGCCAGTGATGTTTCTTCCCCCTCATTGCCTCTCCGCCCCGTTGCTACCCCGCCAGCGAACCGTACATCCGGCGGGATATAAAAGACCCCCGATCAGCCCCGATGCCCCCCAGCGTAGGCCAGAACTTGATCCGTCGTCTCTCTTGTTCCCTATCTCCCCCACACGCCCTCAGAACAGCATCATCCCTCTCCACTACTGCTACTAGCACCATGGCCCCAATCGAGCGCATCACTCTCTTCAAGATCCCGAACGAGGCGGATCAGCAGCGCCTGCTGGAGCAGTACAAGGTGCTGACGAAGACGGCGACCAAGGTACGCGATCCTTGAATATCCTGTTGGCTCGGACTATCCCAAGACATTGCACTCCTTGTTGCTTGTGCCACCACCAGCACTTCTCCTACCACCTCTCACCCAGCATAATAAGCCCACAATCGAGAATCAGAACAAGCTGACTGACTCTCCAATCTCAATGACTAGGATGGCAAGCCATACATCGTCGCCGCCGCAGTCGGCCTGTCCTACCCTGACCCGCGCAACAAGGGCTACACCGTCTCCGTCAAGACGACCTTTGCCTCGATGGAGGACATGAAGTACTATGACACCGAGTGCGAGGCTCACAAGGCCTTGAAGGCAGTGGCCGGGCCGATTAAAGAGGATATTTTGACGACCTTCTACGAAAGTGTGCTATAAATAAACGAGAATTAGGGAAGGGGTTTGTTTGCAAAGGACATAACCGCGATCATTGGTTTGGGCAATATTATCTTCCTGTCTTCAACACGGGCTTAAGCTTTGGATGTGTAAAACTTGGAAACCAGGGTGTTGTAGATAAACACCCTATTGGCCGGAATTTCAATAAAGGACTCCAAAATCAAAGAAATCAGAAATTATAACTCCAGATCTCCAAATCTAGGCCCAAAGGATATAATAGAAAAAGGTCAATTCATTGCAAGATGTACACTGCATACATCGAATATGATCTAAACTGTCACAGAGGTACAGAACACCAGCAGGCGAGAAGGGGGTGGCACAAGGGCATCAACAGAGTGAGACATGAAATAGAAAGACATGGAAAACATGCAAGGAAAAAAAAGGGATCCTCAAAAGAGAGTAAGACACATAATAGGAGAGGAAAAGGGGGAACACCACTATTGCTCTACGAGGAACATGCTGGGGTGGAGCAACATGACTTAGAGGGAAAAAAAACCCTTACAAAATTTCATTGGTAATAGAGAATTCTGTAGAGAAGTAGCAGAGGAACTAATCGGCCAGAGGAATCATAGCGGGCCGCAGTGCAACGCGCGCAAATCGCAGGAAAATAGAGCAGACAGCCAGCCCATAGGCATGGTCCAGCGCAGCACGGGAAGGGATCACAGATCCGGCTTGCCAAGCTGCGCGATCAAAAATATACAAGACGCTGGTCCAAGGGGGAAATAATCCCATCCGGAAGGGGGAAGAAGATAGGGGGATTAGTCAAGAGCCCGACGGAGGTCGCTCCATTTCTGACGAAGAGTCTCATGATTTTCAGACATCTAAGAACAATGTGGTCAATTCGTCTGCACGATAAAATCAAGCTTGAATGCAGGGGACATACCTCGGCCCATTTCATTTTCGTCGCCACAAGCTCCTTCTCCATCTCAGCCATGGAGTCTTCCATCGCACGGTTCTCGTTCTGCACTTCGATGTTCCGCTTCATTATGCGTTCCATCTCCATGCGAAGCTTCTCCTCCACTTCGGCAGGCTGCTTGTCGACAACAATTTTCAGCTCGCTGACCTGGAGCTTCAGTGCATCATTCAAATCCCGCAGTTCCTCATTCTCCACCTTGACATGAACCAGCTCCGACGCCAGTTGGACGTGTTCTTTGTCTGATGCCTCGGCGCGCTCCTCGAGCAGTCGGACGCGAGAAGCCTGGGTGGAGACCGTGTGTCGAAGATGCTCCAATTCCGCCTCACGCTCTTTCTCGGTGCGTGTCTTTTCTTCCCATTCAGCGGTGTAGGAATTAATCATGTTTTGAGTGAGAGGCACGTCACAGGCATCTTGCACGAGAAGATCGGCCCGATAGACTTCCTTGTCAGCAGCGCCAGAGCTTCCAAAGAAGCCTGACTCTAGGATAGAGGACGCAGATGGCTGCTTGTCAATGTATGCATCGAAGAGACGCTCCTTTAAGAACGTCGTCAAGGGACTCATGTCCTTCATTCCCAGAAGCGCCTCGGTGTTTCGACGCATTATAGCAATGCCAAACTTGAGGATTGTGCTCTCAAGGCCTTCCTCGAAGATCAGATCGTAGATACGAAGCACAAGCTGCAGAGGGAAACGATAGGCAAACAAGGTCAAGAACCATTGAGTGGCGTACAGTTGGGGGGGCACGCCGCGTCGTCGGAGATGACAGTAAAGAGCAGGCTCCAGGTCTTCCAGAAGGCGTTCGAATTGGTAGAGGCTGCGATGAAGACCGGGCATGTCCTGAATGAACATCTCTCGAAGTTTGTATTTGTTCATCAGCTTCACGAGAAGCTCGAAAGCATCGATCTCGTCCATCTGTATTTCGCTATCCGTTAGTCAATTCCTATGCCGAGCCGGAAAAAAACTCACATTAAACAACAGAGGCATGACGATAAAATTCATGCCCTGTGCATATCCCACGGCTTCATCATACAGAGCGTACGCCTTGCACAGTCCAAAGAGGCTTTCCTGACTGCCTTGCGAGATGAAGTATTTTGAATAGCTGGTGCGGGCACCCAAATCCCGTCGAATGGTTTTTTCCCAGCTTCTGCAGAGCAGTAGCGTCATCTTTAGCTTTCTTCAAGAGAGCCGCTTGCTCTTTCGCCAATTTCTCGGAATCAGTCTCTGCAGAGGGGCTAGCAGCGACACTGGTGGGCTGAGTGGCAGACCCTGAGTTGTTAGACCGAATAGAGGAGCGTGACGAGGTTGTAGACTCTTTCTCGATCGATCCATTCATTTGGACACTTGGTCTCCGCTGATCTTTGTCAGTTCCACGAGCGACAAGTTCGCGGTATGTGTCTTCCAATTCACCGATCCGGCAATCAGCCAAAATCTGCCAGATCACACCTCGAATGGTTTGCGGAATACCTCGCTTGATGGCAGCATTCAGTTCCTCAGAGCTGGCCAGCGCTTGAGGTCCATTGTTCACCAGTTGTTGCCAGAGATCCCAATCGACGGGGGTGGATGCGTCGCTCGCAGACCGAGAGAATCCAGAGACAGTGCCTGGGGCCAGGTTGGGGTTGATTGTAGATGGCGAAGTCGCACCCGGCGACGTCGCTTCCGAGGCCGGAGCAGGAGGAGCTTCCAGAATACCATCCTCGCCCTCCTCTGGGATGATGGGCGGACTCGCTCCAGTCTGACTGATGCTGGCATGGCCTGATCGGATGCTTCCCTCATCGTTCTCGTGAACGACAAATTCTTCCCTCATCCGCAGCAACTTGAACTGGTCCTTCAGACTGTTCCGCCTCGGCCTCCTGGAGTTCACGCTCGAAGCATCTCCATCCTCCCCATGAGCCACCAGATCCAAGTTGCTCGCAATCGTCGACACAGAGTTGGATGTATTTCGTCGGCCGGTTTGAGGTGGGGACTTGATATCCTTGGCTCCGGTTGAGCTTCGAGAGAACCAGGAAAAGGGACCGCTGGGTTTGCGGGCTGGTGGAGGGGGTGCGGCGGGAGGAGGGTTCTTGTTGACTGGGGGCGGTCCCCATGGCAAGGAGGGCAGGGTACCAGAAAGGCCCTTCAGAGCCAAGCCTGCCGAAGATGCTGTCTCGTCCTTAGGGGGAACTGGAGGCGACTCCGACTTGAGGTCTGAATCGCCCTCCCCAACAATAACGGGTTCATCTTCCTTGCTATTCGTCAGGTTCACCTCATCAAGCGAAGATGTGGTGGATAGGCGATGAGACGTGAGCAAGGGGGACTTCTGCTTCATCGGTTTCCGGGGCGTCTCTTCCTCCTCACCGGCCTCTACTGCTTCGCCAGGCTCGCCCAGCTGGACCGGTGTGGCAGGCGCTTGTAACTCATCGGCCGGGTCTAACTTCACATCCTCCACCGGGGTCTGGAGGTCTTCAACCTCATCCTCATCTTGCTTGGCCTTCTTCTTGTTCTTCTTTCTGTTCTTCTTCTTGCCTATCGATTCACCACCATCCGTCTGCTCGTCCTTCTGCTCGTCCTGCGATTCAGAAGTAAAGAACGGCTGTGCCGCGGTTTCGGGGGAAGCTCCTGATCCGACAGGCGGGCTATCGGTCAAGGATCGTGTCGAGGAGGATTGGGGAATCTTGACATTCAACTGATCGGGGGCTTCAGGGGCGTCGGCGAAGGACTCCTGAGAGGTGGTTAGCACTATAACGGTGAAACACACGACACTGTCCTTACCCCTACGTAGTCAGAGCTTTTCCGGTTCGACATGTCGGTCTCATGAGGATCTCAATCAGCGAGTGCAACACTCCATAGGAGAGAATATTGTGTGGCCCAGAAGGTCATACGAAGATCAGAAGGGGGATGGGGGAGTTGGAATGAGCCAGCGTGGAAGGAATTCGGGGATGTCAGTTTGGCGATTAAATCGAGGGCCAGGCACGTCCGCCCGTGATTGGCTCGAGTGGGGCCTTTGGGGGGGGAAGTCAACCTGTCGATCGGGACGTTGGAATTCACCGTGTGCGCTTGCATGCAGAATGCAGGATTCTTCTATAAGACAGGTAGAGGCTATGGCCCGGGCTTGGAGCAATGTTGGCCCATTATGCACGGTATACCGAGTCGAATGGTCTCAAGGACCGCTCAAAAGCGCTACCAAGGCACCCTCTCTAGACGCGCCAAACCAACGTGAATCACCATAGAGTAGAGCGAATGCACATGTACATCATCCTATCTCGGAGTAATTGCATTCGTAAGAAATAAGAGATTCTTCTGGATAGATCTACAGGGTCTTCTCGAAATCCAGCCACCGCTGTCGTCGCAGTGGATCTAATTGCTTCAGCTCCGAGAGCCAGCTCAGAATCTGGGCCCGGTCGGCCGCGGACAAGTGATCCGCTACCTTGGAGGCAAGCAATGTACATTCAATCAGGGCCTGGTAGATGTACTTGCAATCTTCTGCCCCATCCAGCATCTCCTGAACAGTATCGATCTCATCACGGAGGTAATGAAGTCGCTCTGACGTGCTCAGGTTCGGAGCCAGAGTCCGGCTGGCCATGGCCGGGTCAAACACGCACATCAGATTCTGGTGATAGAACCACAAGGACTGGTCGTAAGGATCAATCAAGGCCTGGTGAACAAGAGACAGCTCTGTCCCAAAAGTATCAGGTCAGTCACAGTGTCTCAGATTAAAAAAAAGATGGCGGGAAAATGCAAATGCTCCGAGGAAACAGAACTAACCTTCGTCCAACATCCTTCGTCGCTCCTCGTCACTTGCGGTCTGTTCCTCCAATAGTTGGTGGATAAGCTTCGTACGGTAGTGCCATGCGGAGAAGTTCGACAGATTGGCGCCGATCATCTTCTTCGCATATTCAAATTCCATCTGGGTCATGCTGGCAGCCTCGACCGGGGTCCCAAGTTGACGCAAGGTCTCGACTACGAGGCGTCGATATCCCCAGCCATGAAAGTTGCGCCCGTCCAGTGTCAGCATCTTGCTCACTAAAGCCAGTTCCTCTTGCCAGAACTGACGAGCCAAGGCCAGTGGGAGCAAACGGCGACCTTCATCTAAGAGCCACAGGCGGTAGTTCCAGATCCAGTAGCATTTCGGGAAGCTGCGCAACAGGGGAATTAAAAACATCAGGTCATTCTTGATCAATTCTGCGATCTGGTTCGATGCCTCTTTCTCTGGTAAAGCTTCAGCTTCGGAAAACTGATGCCGGAGCACCTGTCGTCGATAGTTCCAAATCGTGTAGTATTCTGGGTTGCGACTCAGCAAATCCGAGGTCTTCCTCAGTGTATCAGCTGTATATTCATGCTCGGCGACCTAGATTCTAGTAAGCACCATTCCCACTCTGCTATCACAAAAGGAAATCAAGCAATCACCTTTTCGGAGACCAGGCGTTCTAGGGCTTTGTAGTCGTCTATCTTCTGCAGCTCCAGTTGCCTCTCCTCCGGCGTCTTCTCTACTACTTTGAAGCGCCGAACGCCATGCTATCAAAATCTCAGTAAAGCCCGAGCTCAAATTCAATTAAACCATTGCCTGACTCACACTAGCCATTTTGACGGAATTTGCAGCAAGCGCTCGAGGAGGCGGAGGAGGAAACAGCCACCGTTAGACATCCCACCGTCGGGCATCACGTAATCATCGCGGCCCCGAAGGCAGCTTCTCTACAATACGTTTGTGTGCATCTACTTCGTACCTGCAACGTCAAACCTGGGCTTTTTCTTGACAATCATGCTTCTTCGACTCGTGGAATCCACTATACACTCCTTTTCTTAACTGAATCTTACTTTTCTATTGTATTCAGCCAATTCGCGTTCTGTCTAGACAATGGTAGACTCGCGATGCCACTCATTCGAGGATGTTTCCTCAGCCCACCATCACCGCATGTCACTAACCTCTCTCTCCCAATATGAGTCTCCTCAGGACAGCGGGCCTGTCATCCTCACCGAATTTGCAACTATCAACTTACCCCTTTTGGACTCACCTACCAGTTCTCAGATATCATTGACTCTCAAACCCAAGGCGAGTGCAGCCAATGTCACCACACGCTTAAAGGAAAACAGAAGCGTGGACAGTCCTCCTCCTGAGCAAAGCCGAAGCAGAGTGAGAGGAAATTTCAACAGGCAATTGACACACGGGACTTTCACTGGTCTGATATCTCCAGATAGATTCATTCCAAAGCGAGAGTTTACGGAAACGCCGTCCACTCCCTACCGCATAAACAAGTATGCATATCAGCTTTCTCCTCGTGAAAAAGTCGTTCGGCGACGCCTGCTTGGCGATGACCCGTTTCTTTCATCAACTCGACGGCCATCGGCACTTCACGGGCAAAGACCTGCATCCGCTAGGCCGCGGCAAAGACCTTATCAACAGCCTCATCTGGTCACAGACTCAACCATCATGGGGGCAAACAGTCGCAACGACTTCATCCGGCAAGTCAGTGCAAGGGCTGTCTGGGGCGTTGGGGGAACCTCTGCCGCCCTCGGAGATTCTTCAACAGTCGCCCCGGTCCCGAACGAGACAAGAAGTGTTTCGAGCAGAGGCTCCTCGGCTCCGAGATTCGTCGCGAAATTCTTACCAATAAATACCAGGGCCGATGATCAGAATAAGCATGAATCCAGATTAGCCCTCGCATTGGATATTGACCCAACGACCAGGCTTCTTGGAACGTGTATGAGATGCGAGGAGAACGCCCCCAGTCCAGCATCACCGGATTATGAGCGGCTTTCACCGTTTGTATGGAAAGACAGTACCTGGAAAAAGGTTGAAATGGAGTACTGTGAGTAGTGATTTCCATGGTTGTTTTTGCTTGGTTTTCAGGCCTCGGGTCCTCTCGATTTACTTCTTCCGCGTGCTTCAAGCTGTTCAATCACTATTAAACCGGAATTACAATCTAAATGACATCTACAGAATTTATTTCAAATGGTGAGGCAGTGGTATTTGCAGTCATTCCTGCAGCATTAAACTAATATCCATCCTATCACCCAGGGCCAAGACGTCTCCCTAGGCCAGAAATTGTCCCACCTAAGCCTTTTCGGATTCTCGATGCCCCTTATCTGCGAGACGATTTCTACTGCTCCACCCTTGCATACTCGCTCGCAGCTGGCGTTCTTGCCGTGGGCCTTGCCCAGTATGTTTACTTGTGGTCTGAAAGCTTTGCTGTCGACCATCCACCTTTTGGAGATGTCCATCCATCCAACTTCGTGACGTCTTTGTCATTCTCTTCTGAAAATGGAAGCCGAAGCATTCTCGCAGTGGGCCGTCAGTCTGGTCAACTATCTCTGTGGAGTGTCTTTGAGACCAAGGTCCGCTTTGAGGTCAGCCATCCCAACAGCATCTCGTGCGTCTCGTTCAAGCCCAAAGTCTCGCAAAGACCTTCAGAGCGTTATTCGAATTTGATGGTGGAGGTGGAGGATCTCGCCGTTGGTGATGAAATGGGCAATATTTGGTATTACTCGGTCGAGTGGCCGGAGATTCACAATAAGTGGAGCTGGACAGGCTCGATGACTCTTCTCGCGAAGATATCCGCACATTCACAGCAAATCTGCGGGCTCGCGTGGTCTCCCGATGAACGGTTCCTCGCGACTGGAGGTAATGACAACGTCTGCCTACTCTTCGAGTTGCCTGAGATTATTCCTTCACCGGCTTTACCTCCTTCACTGGTGTCAGCCTTGTCGGGTGATTCTTTAAGAAATATGAATGTCCGCACATTCCCATCCCTCAACCTGGGGACTACTCCCCAGCAATTACTCGGTCGACAGCATATCGTTAGCCATCTGCTCCCATCGTGGGTTCATCCCCCGCCAATAAAGCCTTCCATGGCGGTACCTCTCATGAGCCATGCGGGCACCCTGATCTCAGGGACGGGCAAGACCGTTCTGGTTCCTTCTAACCGTCAGAAACACCGCTTGGCGCACGCCGCGGCAGTCAAAGCAATTGCATTCGCACCCTGGCAGCCCTCGCTTCTGGCCACTGGGGGAGGCTCCAATGATCGAGCGATCCACTTCTACCACACTCGCACTGGAGTATGTCTTGCTACCATCAATGTGTTCGCGCAAGTCACCAGCTTGATCTGGAGTCAGACCCGGCGTGAAATCGCAGCAACCTTTGGGTATGCCCAGCCCGACCACCCGTTCCGGATCGCCGTCTTTGCCTGGCCTAGTTGTACCCAAGTTGCTGTCATCCCTTGGGGGCCATATGGAACCAGCTGGGATGAACTTGGTCCTGAGCCTAGTTACGACTGTGGACGTGCGCTTTGGGCTATCAGTTACCCAGGAAAATCACCCGCTCTGTCCAGTATCGAACTCGAAGGCCCCAATATCCTCACTCCACCTTCATCCCCTCCATCACGATCAACTAGCCCCTCGCCTCTCAGCTCGCAAGTGTCGGGGCAGGGGAATGCCTCTACGATGCGTCGAAGGGGCCCGCGAGAGGTGCGGCCGAAGGAGAAAGAGGGCGGAATGTGGTGTACGCGCACCATGGAAGAAGGATGCATCATCGTCGCGTCTAGTGACCAGACCGTCAAGTTCCATGAAGTCTGGACTGGGCGCCGCAAGAGCATCGGCATCGGATCTGCTGCTTCTGGGCTACTCGGGGGCAGTGATATTTTGGAGAGCATGGAAGGCATTGAAAAGCCTGGTGGGGAAATCATTCGCTAAAATCCCCGTTGGTTAGAATGGCGTTGTGTGTTGTTTTTTAGGGCTGTTTGACGAGGAATTGACGGCTTTTGTCTTCTATTCCATTTTGCTGTGTGACATTCTTAGGTCTTTGTTTGTACCTTCCAAGTTGTTTGTGTACTTTGGAACTATACTTTCTACAACTTTTAAAACTTCAAGGTTTACGTTACTCTGTGTATCTTGACAACCTTCTCACCTGGATCTCGCAGCCAAGTATAATCAAGCTCCCGGTCCTCTGGGTCACCACATCACTCTGGAGCCCGCTGGAACCCGATTGCTCCAATTTTCATGTCCGTCATGCCGATCCCTCCCCACCCGCCTTCTTCAGGCCCCCTTGGCATCTAGTAGTGCGCCACACACTAATATAATCTAGGAGGATTGTTTATACTCCAATTAGGACCATTTCCATTCTTCTACCAATTCTCCAACTGAACGTGGATGATCTTGCAATCTCGCATCCCTACCGACAGATCCTCTCCTCTGAGCTCACACCTGCGAATCTCTCCATCATGCGTCTCACATCCCTTACGCCGATTCTCCTCTCCACCCTCGCAGCCGCCAACACGCTCAACATTACTGTCCTCGGCGCCCGGCATAACCGCTCCACCCTTGAATGCTGGGCTCTTGAGCCCGGTTTCACCACCTCCTCTGAGTCTGGTACGTCAGGCTCACAGGCTCTTAATCTTGGACCCATCGGCGGCGGCAATGCAGGCAATGCGACATACACTATCATCCCAGCCGGATTTGACGGTGGACGACATAATGCTCCGGAGCTGCAGTACGTGAAACACCCCCCTTCGCTCGCCTGCGTGGCAAATGCACTCGGTTCAGAGCTATATACATCGTTGCACATGCCGCCTATTATCCCCAAACAGACAAGCCTAAGACAAGCTGTCTTCCCCTTCTCTGCTATATCAGAACTCTTCCTCTCTAGACCTGTTTGCGGGTCCATATAATCCTAAAATACCAGTTGACCATTGCCCCTTCTTCCCTCATCAGATGGGTAGTCTTCCTCTCCGGCGTGGCGCACATCACTTTGCCCAACTCTACTACTGAGGCATGGATCACAGGCGGCAAGAACGGAGCCATTCTAGCCCTCGACACAGCCGACGCTAGTGCCCTGGGGCATATCACCACGTATCCGTCGCAGGAAAAGACGATTGCACTGGAGATTCCTCTCGGCGCGGGGAGTGTACCAGGACATACGGTGCTGCATGAGGGAGCTTGTCGTGAAGCGGAGTTGCTTGAATAAAACATTGGCTAGAAGAACGAGGAACGAGTTGATACAGTACATAGCTGGATAAAAACCTTCACTATGCAGTAGAAACCCGATTGATCAAAACGAGCAGAATCAAGTTTTACATAGAAAATAAATTCTGGATGCCAGTGATGGTCGTCCTAGATCTCATCGATCTAATGTATCAAAGCACGAAAGTAAATCACAAAGAAGAAAATGCAGGCATTGATGCATCAAGAGTATATAATAAATAGGAGAGAGAAAAAAAACCGTTCTTTTTAGCACAAAATATTTCATCCCAGATAGCCACGTCTTATCCGCCAGTCAATTCGTACACATAAAACCTCCTCCCAAGCACCAAGAAACCGATCCTGCTCCATCATAGGTTTCGGCCAACTGGTCCATGCATGGGGCCGCTCATTTCTTGCCGGCCTTCTTTTTCCCAGTCTTGGCCTTCTTGGTCGGCGGCGGCTGCTCAATCGCTTCATCGGACTCGTCGTCCTCGGTGTCAGCAATGAAATCGACCATCGATCCATCGCTTTCATCATCATCCTCGTCGTCCTCGTTCTCCTCAAGCGACTCCTCCGCGTCCGACGAGCCCGCCGACTCCTCCGCCTCGATATCCAGCAGGTCCTCATCTTCGTCCTCGTCGTCGTCCTCGCTACCGTCATCCTCCTCATCCTCCGACTCATCCGCAATGCCATTCATCATGGACTCATCCTCGTCGAACGCCGCCTCGCGGATCGACTTGGGCCGCGGCTTCGCCTCTATCTCGCTGTCGCTATCCTCATCCTGGCCCTCCACGTAGATGACGTTGTCCTCGTCCTCGCTGTCCAGCCCCTCGTTGCCACCGTGCAGCGCCTGCCGCAGGCCCAGCTGCGCGTCCAGCATGTCCAGCTTGCCCTTGAGCAGAAGCAGCGACGGCAAGCTTGACGACCGCTGGTCCATGACCTTGTACAGCGTGGCCATACGCTTCAGGAGCTCAGGCTGACCGGCCAACGCGCCACCGTGCGCGACACACGTCCATTGCACCCAGATGAGCAGGTGGCCATAACGGCCCGGCCGGGCGGACAACCGCTCGGCCAGTTTCTGGAGCAGGGTCGCGGCCAGCGACGAGTCGAGACGCTGGATGGTCGTGCGAATGATTGAGGTGTCGTTCGTGTGGAAGCAGGATTCCAGCATGTTCATGTCGTTCGTCTTCAGGGATTGCGTCAGCACCGTCGCCAGCGACACGCCCGTCGGGATCTGTTGCACCGCGGCTGTCGGCTTGCCCGGCACCAGCGCGCCCATCAGCACATCGTCCTCTAGCTCGGCCTCCACATCGACTTCCTGGCCGGCGTTGGCGCGCAGCAGCTCGCCGAAGGAGGGTTCGGCACCGGCGTCCTCCTCTTGCTCATCTTCCTCGTCGTCATTGTCGGAAGCGACGCTGTCCATCTCGACGTCCTCATCGGCGGCGGTTTGCTTGGCGGACTTACTCTTCTTCTCGGTAGGCTTGGCAGCGTCCTCGACATCAGAGTCCACATCGCTACCAGACTCGGAGCCGGCATCGTCGTTCATCTCGATATCATTGTCGACAATGTTCCCATCCTCGACGGCTGTATGGGTCTCGTCGACGCGGCTCTCGCTCGCGTCCTTGGCTCTGTTCGTGGTGATGGATGTGATGACGGAGCTGGACTTAGTCTTTGCGACGGCTTTGGGACCGGTAAACAAGAGTTCCTCGGTAGTCTCGTCGATGAACTTGACACGCTCAAAGACAGGGATCACACCACCCTCGGCGTAGGCCACGACGATCTCGGGTCCGTAGAAAGAAGTTGATACAACGGGTACGGAGGCACTTGAGGAATCGCCACGGGTGATCTTCAGAGAGGCATTGGCCTTCTGCGTCATCTGTTTCCGATTGGCCTTGGCACTGGCAGTCGGTGCGCTTAGCTGGGCAAACGGCTTTGTGAAAAACTCGATGGTTCCGTCTTCGGTGACGGCGGCGAGAATCTGCTTCTCAGCAGCGGAGTCGGTAGCGTCATACAAAGAGACAGAAGACACGTCCTGGTCAGCGACAAGGTTTCGAACAAGCTTTTGGCTAGACGTATCGAAAACGTTAATGAATCGCTCGCCGTCAGAAGCGAGGAAAGCGCCGGCGGATGAGACGACTGTGTGAATTTGGTTGCGCATGGCGGGGAATTGGACCGGCGGCTCTTCGGGGTTCTCCACGTTTATTAAGAACGGGGTCTGCGAGGCGCAGATGACAGGCGTGCTGGAGGGGACGGGGCGAGAGATAGCAGAGAAAGTCGAAGGAGAGGGCAAGTGAATTGTTCTGCGAGATAATTCATGAGAAAACCATACTTGTCGAGGGGAAATGGATAATATATCAGACGGTTGACTCCAACATACCTTACGCTTTGCCCAGTGCGCAGATCCCACTGGATCAGCTTGTTGTCACCACCAATACTCCAAGCCTCCTGGGCGGGAGCTCCGGCCGAGAACTTGAAATCCTTGATGCCCTTGTCGTGCGCGCCGGTAAGGATGCCGACGACCTTATCCTCTGAAGGTGAGAACATTCGGATATCCGAGGTACTGGTACCGAATGCCACCACGATATCCCCCTGGTCTAATCCGTTGACATCGGATCCGCGCTTGCGCTTCTTCTTCGACGCATCGCGGTTCTTGCCCTGGCCCCCGTAGTATCCCCAGTCCAGCGAGGTGACGGTCTCCTTCGGTCCCAACGCATGCTCACACTGAAGCCGGCCGGTGTTGATGTCGTGGATCCGGAGGTGCTGCGCATCCAAGCCCTGGATGACAGATGCGAACAGAGCCAACTGATATTCCGATGGCGAGAAAGCGGCTCGCAGAATGGAGGATTTGCTGCCAGCAGACGAGAGACCTGAGGCGGGTGATGCGGCCGTGCCAACCTTGGCCGACGAGCGAGCAGTCTTCTTGCCCATTTTCTGTTTCGAAGTCGAAGCTTTTTTTTTCCTGTTTGGGAGGTCTCGAGTTTTTCCCCCTTGCGCGGGTGAATTGGAGGAGAGATGGAGAAGCGCCAATTCTCCAATAGGGTCGGACGAGATTCCCGTGAACAATTTTCTGAACCCCGAAGAAACGTTGACTAGGGGAGGGGTTCTGGGACTCTGGTGGTCTCGCAGTTGCGGAAAGGAAAAAAATGTTCTGTAGACCTCCCGGGATGGGCACTAGGCTTGATATGGACTAGCGTAAGACGATTGAGCCTTATCTAATCAGCCCGAGCTTCAATCCAGAGGGTGGCCTATAAGACATGGAATTCATTCAGGGTCTATATGGGGATGTTCTTATGCATTCATGTATTGGAATTCTCAAAATATCAGTTCCAACCTTTCTTTGATTTGGTTGATTGCAGATACCCAACCATCACGGCAAATGTTCTCTATCCTCCTTTCAGGCCAAATGATGCGTTAAATATATATGAACGCTCAAACTTAGAAATTAAACATGCGGCATGGTTTAGTCAACTTTAAGCCAACATACCTATGAAGACTTCATTTCTTGGGAATCACCACCTACATGGAATCAATGGCAACTGAATGGACTCTGAATAGACTGTTTCCCAATGCCAAATTGAAGTCAGGCTTCCACCTGTTACGGTGATCTATAACTAGGACTCGGATTTTCATGTAGGGTCCTGACCAGATAATAGGCGGTCGAGGGATGTTCTCGGTCCATGTCGGACGGGATTTGCTGGGCCGCGAGTCTCGTGGTGATAGTTTTTGTATGAAAGCTTCATGGGCAAAGTCGATCTGGTTCGGTTAGTTTCACTCAACAAACTCGGAGCCTAGGATGTAAGGTCTACGGATTTCGAGATGATGATTGAATCATGTCCGGTCAAAGACAAAGTACCAGAGTCTCTTATTCAAACTTCTCCGTGATACGATCTACATTTATGGCGTACCAAATCCGAAGACCAAAGCACTATGTATATTATGTAGCAGCCTCGCTGGCTCGCCAGGCCGAGACCAATCATGTGACCCATGTCCACGCAAGATTAGAAATTCGTTGCCTCATCTGTAAGGGTGGAAGCCGAGTATGCCACATGATTGGCTCCGCCCCCAACATTGGCAGATGAATCTGTAGAATGCCCCCAAATTACTCTGGAATCCCTTCTCCTGGCATGTGGAGTGTTTCATTTTCTAAATCCAACCCGTTTTCTGACAGCTGCAATGACAAACCCCGTCCTGGGGCTGCGCCTGCAGTCCTATTTGATCGTCTTGGATCATACCCCTACTGTTTGCTGCGCACCACGTGACACGCCCGGACTACTTGGGCGATAACGCTAGACCGCATTTGACGATAACCCTAGGGCTTCCGCGCGGACCAGGGGGAAACACTGGAGAAATTTCGATGACACCGAGTCATCCATGATGATCTCATTTCCATCCCTCGCAGATCCAGGAAGTCTCCACCGAGTCGATATTAATAACTATGAGGATGGGAGTCCCATCCCATTATTCATGCGGGAAACGCCAGCTGAAAAAAAATGGAGTCCCCCGATCCCTGCCCACGAATTCGAATTCGACGTGTATTGTGTATAGCGTGTAAAGGGCCGTGGTTGAGATCGGCCCCAAAAAACGGCGAGCGGCCACCAAAAAAGAAAAATTTGCGAAGGACCAATACGGTACGGTACTGGGCTGGGCGTTACGTACCGTACGGAGTCCCCAGCAAGGCCAATCACGAGGACGGGCCAGGCAAACGCGTTGGGGCCAAGCCAATCAAGCTGCGGCGGAACCAGTAGAATCCGGCCCAGCGCGGGCGGTGGAGGCTCTCCCGAGCCCTTGCCAAAGCCTGGGACCGAAGCTGGACCAGGCGTGCTGGCCGTACTTAAGGATTCGGGCATCCGCCTCCGAAATTGTGTCTGCTTCCGTCCTTTTTTGCCCTTGACCGCCCCCCTGTCGTGGTTACTCCTGGGTCACTCTGGCTGATTGGTTCCTCCTGACCGCGTCCACCCTCTCAACTCCTTCTTCCCCCTTTACCCGAATCTGCCCAAACAACGCGTCTCGCGTCGCGAACCCCCCTGTACTCCCCCTCCCCCCAATCCCCAAGCTTCTTTTTAACCGCCCGCCATTCGCCAATCTTAATTTCTTTATTCAGATTATTTTGGCTCCCCATTTTTCTGCGTGCTTCCCCCGATTCGCGACCCCACACCTGAGGCATCTACCCACCCTCAGTCGGGTTCGGCTTTCTTCTCAAGCTCTGGCCGTGAATTTTCTGACTCATCCTCTTCCCTCCCTGTCGTCACCATTTGACCCTTTTTCCCTGCCCGTCGACCAATCTTGCCTCAAACATCGAGTCACCGCCCACGTGACCGTCTCACCGCCTTCTTGGCGGTATAAATTCTTTTGCCCCCGATCGCATTCTCCACTCTCCATATCTCCCGAGCCTCCCTCAGATCCTTATCACTCCGATCACTCGATCTCTCGAATCATTCAAGTCACACTCCCCGTTCGTCGCGCGTTCTGTGCTTTTGTGTCCGTGGCGCGATTTGTCTTCCTTCTTCAGGTAGCCTGCCTTAGCGCGTGCCGTGTATCCAGTTGAATTGTTTTTACCCGAACCAGTCGCGTGCGATCTCCGCTCTCACCCGTCGTTTCCTCTCCATTACACACCTCCCCACTCAACCCTAGACGTGTGTATTCCCAGTCCGTGCCTGGAGTACAGCGTATCCTTCATGGCGACTCCGCCTCCCGAGGCCTCTCCGATTGTCAAGGGGGAGAAGCCACAGCTGCCACCCTCTCCAACTGGTGCATCGGCGCTGGATGTCGCGCCAAACAGGTATGGCTACCTCGGTTATCGGCGATGTGTTTTTCTCACCTGCGCACCCCACTAACCTCACTTGCTCCGCTTGCAGCGTCGCCAGTGCTACCTCGGATCTCAAAACAGATGAATCCTCCAAACTGAATATGACCAACCACTCCGCCATGAACGGTCACACCAGCTCTCCTGCAAATGCCAACGGCACGACCACCGCAGCCTCTCCTCCCAAGTCACCGGCCTCTGCGGCTCCACAAACTGAAACCCCTGCTCCGTCGGCCCCAGCCGAGCCCGCTTGCTCTAATCAATCCACTGCGCCGCAAGAGACGCAGGCCTCAGAGAAGGCGGAACGGGCGACTCCCATCGTCCCAAGTGCGTCCCCTGAGAACAGCATCTCTCACACTCCTCGACCTGCTCCTGCCTCCTCTTCCGGAGGCATCGCCTCTGGACCATTCGACGGCTCCGCGGATTCATCGGATAAGATGGCTGTCGATGGTCCCCAGGGTACTACAGGGGTCAAGACTGAGCTTCCTCACCACCCGAGTACCGAACCTGGCACCCCCAGCCTACCTGCACTCCAGACTGACCACGAAATGAAAGACGCACCCAGCGCGCCCCTTTCTCCCTCGAAGGTTTCCCGCGAACGCGAGATGGATCCGGCTGAGGAGCCGGCTGCCAAACGCACGAAGGTTGAACCTGAGGACGGCACTGTGGATTTCAAGCAGCCCGAGTTGCCTACCCCGGCTGCTGAGACTCCGGGCCCCGCTGCTCAAGTTGGAGAATCCAGCATCACCAAGATGCAGCACAAGTTTCTCGTGAAGTGCCTAACCAGTTTGAAGCGCATGCATGATGCACGCTTCTACAAGGTTCCCGTGGATCCGATCACGTTGAACATCCCCAATTATCATAACGTTATTACCAGACCCATGGATTTGGGTACCATGGAGAAGAAGCTGAAGGCCAACGAGTATCCATCCCCACAGGCTGTTAAAGCTGACTTTGCTCTGATGGTGGACAATGCGAATAAATTCAACGGTCCCGATCACGTGGTTTCACAAGAGGGGCGTAAACTGCAGGCCACCTTTGAAAAGCAAATGCTGAACATGCCAAGGCCCGACGAGGTGGAAGAAAAGAAGCCCAAGAAGATGACAGAAAAGACTTCAGCAGCCCGTCGGGAGCCACGCACTTCCACTGGCGGCCTGCCTGTCCCTGCGGCTGCTCCCGCTCCCGTTCAGCCGCCGGCTCCAGCACCCAAGGCGACATCGCCCCAGAGCACTACCTTCGCCCTGGGTCCTGAGGGCCTACCGGTCATTCGCCGCGACTCGTCCAACCCCGATGGACGCCCTAAGCGGTCCATTCACCCCCCCAAGCGCGACATGCCGTACTCCACTAAGCCCAAGAAAAAGAAGTACCAGTGGGAACTGCGCTTCTGCCAGGACGTCCTGGAGGAGCTTCACAAGCCGAAGCATCAAATGATTGCGTTGCCTTTCTACTACCCTGTCGACCCGGTGGCTCTCAACATCCCTACCTATCACAGCGTGATCAAGAAGCCCATGGATCTGTCAACCATCAAGTCAAAGCTCACGACTGGTCAGTATGAGAACTCTAAGGAGTTTGAAGTTGACATCCGCCTGATGTTCAAGAATTGCTACCGATTTAACCTTCCCGGTGACCCCACTTACCTGGCTGGACAGAGCCTGGAGGCAACCTTCGATGAGAAGTGGCAGCAGAAGGCCGCCTACCTGGAGAAACATGAGCCGCACCCCGAACATAACAGTGATTCCTCTGAGGATGATAGCGATGAGGATGTTGATGAGAGTGATGATGACGACGCCAGACTCAGCCAACTCCAGAAGCAGATTGCGGAGATGTCTCGCCAGGTGGAAATGATTACCCAGAATAAGAAGAAGACCCCTCCGGCTAAGAAGGCCAAGTCGAAGTCAACCGGCAAGAAGGATCCGAAGAAGAGCAGCAGCGGCAAGAAGGATAAGAAGAGCAAGAGCTTCTCCGGCAAGCCTGAAAAGCGCAACATAACCTACCATGAGAAGCAGATCATTTCGAACGGCATTAGCAGTCTCCCAGACAAAAAGATGCAGGAGGCTCTCGGCATCATCCAGAAGAATGTTCCGGCTTTGAAGGTAAGTTTTGCATCCTGCTCTTTTTTTTTCTTCCTCCCACGAATCTCGATTTTCAAGATGGATGTAACTGATGCCTGTCTACTTTTAGGGTACCCAAGAGGCCGAGATTGAACTGGACATTGACGAGCTGCCGAACGATGTCCTGCTGTTGCTGCTCAAATTTGTGAAGAAAAATTGCCCCAACATCATGGATGATGAGGATGATGCCCCTGTCAGCAGCGTGGCTGCCCCGAAGCCGAAGAAAAACAAGCCCATGAGCAAGTACGAGCAAGAAGCTCAAATCAATATGCTTGAAAGCAATCTCTCTCGCTTCCAGGGTGGCGGGGGCTCCCCTGTCCCAATGCCTTCTGTCGAGGCCAATGAAACCAGCGAGGACGAATCAGATGATGACTCGGAGGAGAGCGAAGAAGAGTAAATGCTCTGCAGGTGTGAATTGTTCTCTCTTCGGAGAGGTGGCTGCCTTGCTATTGCTTTGCGTTCCGAGCGTTTCTCCCCTCTCTTGTCCTCTCCCCTTCCTGAACTGATTCTTGCCCACCATTTCCAGATCTAATACGAAACTCGGATCCTCCAAAAGGGCGCTAGCCTGCTTGCAATTTTTTGATTGCATCCATCCTTTTGCGCCCTCTGCGGTGATCGATCTGGGTCGGACAACCTTGTACATAAATCTTTTTTTCTCTTGTTCTCTTCAAATTTCCTCCACTTCTGCATGCATCGCCTTTGAATGCCATCCGGTGTGTTCATTGCGACATATTGCGAAAGTCTCATGGGATCTGGATTGCTTGAACTGTTTAGTCCCTTCCTTTCTAACCGAGTGTACATTTTTATCTCTCTTCGCTGCGTTTGCTGAGGAAGAGAGATCGTTGCTTCTCGATGAGATTGATGGAAAAACGGGGATGGACCTGGAGCGAGCAGCTTCACATGTATGATTACGAAACGAAACGCGGAAATGCCAAAAATGTACGTGTAGTAGCGTTTTTCAAAAATACTGTTCTTTGTAGTTACGAGACGAGGTTCAGTAAGTTCCATGTACAGAGTAGCCTATTCACTATACTTTTAAGATTCCAAAGTCGATCCAATCTTTGGTTGGTCGACTCCGCGGAGGTCGTCGATCCCGCACCCGGCGGTCAACAAACTTGCTTTTAACCTCCCACTGTTCGCCATGATACCCCCCTGTGACCCTTCAATTCTCGAGAATAACCCGCAGTTTAAACGACTTTATGAAAATTTGACCATCAATCTATTGAATCCAGATGGCTCAACAGCTGTCTATGACACGGAACCGACACGAAAAGCTGTGGTGGAGGTACGTTGCGACGCGCCCAAAACAGCGCCTCTCACGACATGTCGACGAACTCAATTAGCAGAGACGGATTTTGATAATGGGATCCCTATAGGAAGTGAAACAATGTCAAATACAGAAAGCAAAACGAAGACTCAAGGAGCGGATGCTTCGGCAGCTGGCGTTTGCATCCAATGGCAGCCTTCCTGAGGAGGTGAGAGCTATATCTCCGCAAAACAAACGGATATCCCAGAATGCTAAGACTCATCCGTGTAATGAAGTGCCAGGATAATCTTGCCATCATATCGATATATCTTGATACACCATACTGCGCCCTGGGCCTAAATACCCCACCGGCAAATATGCACGAAACATCCGAGCTCCCACAAGACGACGTTCTGTCCCTCCTTGCCCCAGACATCGAAGCCTTCTACTCGCACATACCCTCGTTCATTCTACACTTCTCAAACCTCCTCTCTACAGCTATTACGGACCTCCGCACCATTGTATCTACAAACGCCGAACTTCAGCTCGATGCAGCTGCCGATATCACCGCAGGCGCGTCGCGCAACATCCCCGCCCCAACCCGATCCAAACACCATGACCGCGCACGTGCTCGAGACCGCCGTGTACGGACCTCAATGGCACCCGTTGCCCCTCTGGCATCGCAGCTGACGGACCGGGTTGCTACTCTCCGCCGGGTCCAACTATCAGAGTTACCGGCAGCTCGTCGGGAAATGGCCGCGACTGCAGCTGCAGTGTTGGCAGCCCGTGCAATGGTTTTGGAGCGGACAGTTATGATTCTAGAGCGGGCAAAGCATGGGACCTTGGCACGGGCGACGAGAGCGAAGGCAGAGCACTTGGCTACTGTTGCGCAGGGTGTGGAGGGGAAACTTGAGTGAGTGCTACCATTCCACCCCGTGATGCTGCGTACCTGTATGCGCGTGGGCTTCTACCTAAGAACCGAATAACTGACTAGGCTGTCACAGAGTCATGAAGCTCGAGATCGCGGCTTCGCTTTATACACCTGAAACCACCGCCGCACTTGCCCGCTATCAGCAACATCTTCACGACACAAGAGAGCGTTTAAATGAGCGCCGGGGCCTTGCTATCCGGGAGCTGAAGAGTTATGGAGATGTTGAGGAATCGGAGACGGCAGGATCGGAGCACATAGACAGTACAGCTGCAGGAACGTTGGCGCAAATCGCTCGTCGATATGGTATGCTAGCACGGGAAGTCGAGACCGTGCGAATGGAGATTGCACGGCTAGAAAAATAATTACTGGAATTTTAGGCATGAAAAACAGAAGATCAAATATATATATCGAACCTTTTTTTTTTTTCATTTTTAACCAGGCTATGACTTCCAATTCCCGGGATATGAACTATATGGACCGATATACTCCGCAATCACATGACCTCTTCGCGCCAAACTTTTTGTCCGCCACCGAGAAAGTTCCTGGTTAGTCACATCGCCCTCTCCTCAATCTAGACTCGCTCTTGATTTCCTCTTTACCTGAAAAACACCCTCAAAACCTACTGGGAGCCAAATTCAAAAGTCGTCTTGGCACAAAACGATCTTCAAACAAGCATCACCCCACCTCCACCATGGCCGACGACGCCCTCTCTATCTACGATGAGATCGAGATCGAGGATATGACCTTCGATCCGGCTCTCCAGATCTATACCTTCCCCTGCCCATGTGGTGACCGCTTCGAGATCGCGATCGACGATCTACGCGATGGCGAAGAGATCGCCGTGTGCCCGAGTTGTAGTCTTATGATTCGAGTTATCTTCGATTTGGTATGTGATACATCCTTGCGGTGACCAGTGATTGTTCACATTTGCTATACTTGGTTTGTTATGCTTTACACGGTGCTAACGTATCTTATAAAACAGGCCGATCTTCCCAAAGCCGATGATGGACAAAATGCCGGTGCCGTTGCCGTTCAGGCGTGAACTTGAGTGTGAACTATAAGGAAACATCTATTCTCATTTGAACCACATTTTTGTCCTGGTGGGCCAACGGGCACCTACAGCACCAAGGACAACATGACATCCTGGTCGATCAACCGGCCCCCAACGACTCTAGTCAGCACCGAACCTCTTGCTATCAATGATCTATCTGGTTCGCATAATGACCCGCTGATAAGTGATCACTGCGCCGAGTTATCCACAGAGCCAAACACGTCTCATTGGCCATGGGTTCTTCGCGGCCCAGTTCTATTATGAGCTACTGCACCATCAAAGTCAGACCTGGCGGTCATTTAGATGCATATCGGAAACCCCCGTTTATGCGCTCTCAATGGCGCTGGGAGGGCTTAGTTCTTTTTTTCCTTCTGGAATGAGAGGGAGCTTTGCGGAAAGGATAGTCTTTTCCTAAATTATTATTTGAACATACCCTGTCCTAAACCGCAAGCCGTATAAATATCGAACATCGCCTCTTATTCATGTCATGTCTCCCTCAATGATTATCTATGAGACGTTTCTATGTAGATGCAATAAACCGTCTTTTTTTTAACTACCTTCAGACCTCACCCTAGTCAATGAAAGAAGTGAATATCACCATCATAATATATGGGATAACGTTGCAGGAGGCTGCAGGAGTTCGCTGGAAACCATCATAATTCCAAGTAAAGCACTCCTGATAATTCATTATGACTAGATTTCCCCTACCATTTGCTATCCCCTCTATTCCCTATCTTAAACTCCCTCCCTCCCTTCGATTTTATCCTCTTATTTTCTCGGTCTATCTTGTTGTTTCTTTTTTCTCTCTTTGAATCAAACTACAAACAAGTTCATTGGCGCTGTTTTCTTTCGTGTACTATGTAGCCACCGATGGCCACCGTCCTTCCTCGTGGAAACCCTAGGTATAAAAGAGTTGGGCATCCGACCAAGGTGCTTGCTGATATCTTGGCTGATCGAATATCTGTGAATCCAGCTGCTCTGAGAATGGCGTATGGCCTATGTTCGTTCCTAATGTACAGGAGCGACTACATACTCTGTAGCTACGAGCCCCCACCTGCAACGGAGAATACCAGATTCATGGCAAGAGTAACCGCCGTATCGAATCAAGGACAGCAACCTGGCACGACACACCTTTAAAATATCTGCATGGAGTCTAGTGCATATTTCAAGACAAAAGGAAGAGCAAAGAGAGCAAAACCAGGGAGATGAGAAAGTCGCCGAGGCTTCTTCGGAGCTCTAGTGACTCCTTGATCTTTCATTTCCCTAACTATTAGATCTATCTATCATAAAATAAATATTCCGCTGATTGATTCCCAATGACTTGGAGGTCACGGTCAGATCTTTGTGGATTTTTTGTATCGTCATCTCGGATGTAGGACTTCCTTTCAATGTGTTCTTAACGAGTAATATTAAGCGTCCATAAAGCTACAGTACATGCGTCATGCATCCCCATGAAGAAAACTTCAGGGATATCGGATCTTCATTAGACCGTAAACCATCGAACCGGAGATCGGATGAAATAAATGTCAGGTAAATGCTCCTTCCCCACGATGCACAATTCACTCCCACATTTCTCATCCTTAAACGGGCTAGGCTGGCCATAAAATCTTGATAACCAATTTATGCGTCAGTTATTTCACCGTAGATATCTTTCGGGAGCTGCAGTGTCAATTCAGAGTTCAACAGCTCGGTCAAGTTCGACCCGTCCCGAAGATAGATCCACTGGCCGTGGACAAAGGGCCGGGAGTCCTGCTTCTCGTACATGCGGTCGCCTTCGACAATCCAGTCATATCGCTTGGGCCCAGAGATGGGTGAACTGAGCCAGATCTGCTTGTTGGGGGGTTGCTTGTTCAGAACAAAGGTGCCGATGGCGGGGACAGAGATATTTAGGACGCCGGCCTGGCGATAATTGAGTTAGTTTTCATCATATCTCGGAAGCACAATTTAAGCACAATTGAGATTTCCAAGGAAACAGAAGCAATTGATATTGGATGTGTGATAGGCATGTTAGAAAAGAACTGGATAGCTCACGCTGTACTCTGCCTCAACATCAGATCCCTCCTCCTGCGCCTTCTCCAATTCCGCAAGCAGTACGTTGAAGTAGTGCTCTGAATATTCACGGTATTCCTCTTCTGAGAGTGGAGTTGGTTCAGTTACATGTGCTGCAGCACCAGCAATGGGGGTGCTTTGAGGGTTCGGTGGGTTGGGATCTTCAGAGTCCGGTTGGATGCCTTTGGCGAAAGTCGGGGAGGCGTGGAATGCCCGCGGGTGCGATGGGTAGCTGCGGGAGAGCGTATTGGAAGCTGGGCGGACTGTGTAGGAGGTTCGGATAGAGGAGCGGATGGCAGATCCAACACGAAGTAGACGGGGGGCACTGCGGGACAGCATTTTGTATTGTCTGGTCGTTTGTGTGCAAGGGAATTTGCAGAAGAATCCGGAACTGGAGCTGCGGAGAAAGAGCTCGCGCATACATCATCACCGGGTTTTGGAGTTACCGCCTTCTATTTTAGGGCTGGCAGAAGGGTCGATCGCTGATTGGTGGATAGCCTCTGCATATCGTCTTTTTCCCTAATTCTACTTTTTTTGCCTTGATGAATCTCTCTTGATTTGAAGAACTAGATATGGTATGCTGCTCTTTCAGAAATCCGAAAGATATCAGTATTTTCTTTACAATCATTATAAGATGATGTTGTAATCATATCGCAACTTGAATGGCAACAGTCCATCACACGTACACTCTTATCTTGTACAATAATGTCAGTTTGCCCTCCCTGGTGGATCAAGGTCTCTGTAATGAGCCTTTGCCAAAACCAATATCGGAGACTTTGATTCTAGCTCAGAGTGCAGATTGAACCTATTAAGAAAGCATGATGTTGGGGTAGTTAGTATCGCTAGTTCCTTGCGTCTATTGTGAACCACATATGATCCAAGAGGGCTTGAAATATGAACTTTTCAGAGAAACCATTTCAACCGTACCGGCCATAGGTAGCGGCATAGGCAGGCAAGTTCTCCACTTACTGGAGATGAAACGCCAACACGGTCAGCAACTTCACCGGGCCGGCACACATTTCGGTAAGGCTTGGCTGGGGGCCTAGACCTTGGCTTCCTCCCCCGTCAAAGCATAGAGCGATCGGGGATAATTCGGTAATTGGGAGATTCAAGGTGTTTCAGGAACAAAAAAGTTTCAACCTCCGCTGAAACATGACGACCTGTGCGCTAGATGATGATCGAATCTTGAGTGCTTACACTGTGATGTTGGGATGGACAGCGGTGTTGGCTGGCGGATCGGGACTCATGGGAGAAGGATTCAGCAGCTAAGCTTCCAAGGCAAGAACTATTTTTTCTAGGAGGCTTCCAAATTAACCGCTGTTACTTGGCATAGAAATGATGATACTGGAGATGGGTGAGGGCCGTAGAGGTCATGTGGCAACACGATTGGAAGACGATGGGACCAAGTATAGAACCAACAACCCATTATGATCTCCTTATTGTGCCTCCATGATCTATCGTAACTACTTTAGGCAAGCAGCTCACAGTATACGTAAGAAGAGCCAGAAACGCAGCATGTTTGGGATTCCCCCGAAGGCGTTTCCTCCACCAATAAGGATGCATGGTAGGGCGCCCGAGCACTGATCCTCTAACCAACAAGCGCACTCCCCAACCACTCCCGAACCACTACCAAAACGGACCAACCTGTCGATAAGAGTGCCTATTTTCAAGTTCGTGCTCACAGCTTACACCGGTCTCTCCCCTTGCTTGTGGGTCGGCAACCCCACTCTTCACTTCCCTCCATCCTTTGAACACTTACATACCACCCCCTTAAAGACCAGGTCTTAAGGTCGCATGAAACACTGCTATGAGATCGGCCAATACCGAGTCATCGCTGAGTGTTACTTTCTCAGCTGTAATTTGTTGGATCATATTTGAATCTCAAATGGAGACACACACCCAGCGCTCCGTCTGCCCTGGCAATCCAGTTTGGTTCCAGGTCGCTCCTGAATATTCATAGATCGGGCTTCTCCACTTGAAGCCGGCTTGTGGGCTGAACAAGCCTCCTCGCTTACAACTGGAGATTCATAATGATCGCTGGAGGTCTATGATGTAGAAATTGCCCAGGGATTTCTGGGCTGTAAAAATACTATATGTTCTTCAAAAGAAAAGAAGAGTGTCTGTCCACTTTGGGCCCTAGTAGTTTGGACATGTAGATCCAAAAAAAAATATCTATACAATAGTTATACAGAATTGTAAGCCAGCAGAAAACCAGCTGGAGATCGGACCAATGATATTAATGATCAAACCTAGCTGTTCGGTGGACCCGTCCCAGACCCGCCAAACCCCCCCCCCCAAAACCCAGGCGTCTCTTCCCAAAATAACCTCGCGTTGGGATAGAGGATGCCACTGGGTAGAGGGTTTCATGAAAGGATCTGATGCTTGCGCACGAAAGGTATGGTGAAGCCAACCCGGCGTACCCCTGTCATAGGATTAGACTGCCAGCACGACTGAATGATCCAAAAAGAAGCAGGCCGAAGAGCTCGGTCTGGCCATGAGACCAGGTGATACGTTGGATGTATCGAGAGACAAGGACTTAACATGAAGAACTAAGATGATGATTGAACACAAGGATTTAATAACCTCCTCTTCTCTCACTTACTTCTTTCTCTTTCCCTTATTTCTTTCTTTTCCAGCTCACAGTAGTCTGTGCCTTTCTTTTACTTTTCCCTTCATTTCTACCTTCTAGTCCATGTGCTGTGCACGGCCTGGACGGAGTCCTTCCATTTGAATAGACTACATTCTTTTAAAGAACAGGCTTCTTTTTCTCTTTCCACGCTCCGTTTTTCACTTCTGGCTATTTCAGGGAAGCATTTGATCAAGTCTTCGCCAAATCTAGCAATGATATCATTTACCAACTTATATACTTTCTCTTTGCTTGCAACCGCAGTCCTCGGTGACACAACCTCCACAACCTCCAAACGTGGTGCCGCTTACAATGATGCTGTATCCGTGACCAAGATAACTGGTGGTAGCGGCAAAGGCAAGGTAAATTGGGGGTTACAACTGGGCTTATGCTGAAGGAGGAAACACTGGTGTCGAATACGTGCCCATGCTTTGGGGCAAAGGCAGTGAAGATTTCACCACAGGGATTAAGAATCTGCTGACAGCGAGAGGGGATGATAAGACAACCAAGATATTAGGCTTCAATGAGCCCGATATCAAGGGTCAGTCCTATCTAAGCGTCGCTGATGCCGTTACAGAGTGGCAAACATACATGACCCAGTTTGCAAAAAACGCCACGCTGATTTCCCCCGCTCCGACCTCATCAGAGAATGCTGATCAAGGGCTGAATTGGCTCAAATCTTTCATGACAGAATGCAAAAATTGTAACATAAGTGGTCTTGCATTTCATTGGTACGGGACCTCAGCTGATCAATTCAAAACCCACGTCCAAGAAGCCATCGATATTGCCAATCTGCACAACATTGACAATGTTTGGTGTACCGAGTTTGGCTTGAATGATGATATGAACACAACAATAGGTGTCCGTCATTCAGAAAATACTGTGGCATTCCTCGATGAAGTCCTCCCCTGGCTGGATGACCAGCCCAACATAACCCATTATTCGTGGTTCATGTCCGCCAACAAGTTCACCTACTTCTCAAATAATAATACAATGACCGATGCAGGAACCCAGTACATTGCGAATTAGGATTCAGCACAAATTGAATAATTTCTGTTTGATTGATTGATCTGAGATTATATGATCACAAATGTCAATTGAATTTATATGCACTAATTGAAATGAAGAAAAAAGATGTCAAGGACGTGGCCTATTATCAGGCGTCTTAGTGGAATATGGAACTCATATCTTCCTTTTAAAAATTCCAGCTGTGATGTAGTGCAGCTTAAGTGCAAGTGCAGTAGTATGCGTTTCTTCAACTAATTTATTCCTGTGTCCTTTGGTCTTAATTCTTTTTCACGTTCTTTTACCTTGTCTAATACTTACTCGCAATGTGCACACATTCTAGTTGCAAATTTCTTTTTTGAATACTTCCCGTCTTCAAATAATTTCTTCATACAGCACTTCAAATTGAGCCCCTCAGTATCTGACAATTTGTCCTTTAATATCCACGGTAAATAATAGGATCCCTTTGTCCTTGACCCTAAGCTTAGGGCACCAGCAACCCGAAGTCTAATCTAGATCGATCTCTAGTCTTCGTGGTGAAGTGGCTTTGAAAATTTCCAATGTTGAAAAAGCATGAAACCCATTAAGACACTTCAATAGCAGCATCTGTTAGATTCTGATGGTTGTAAAATCCAGACACAACCCAGCAAAAATGTGCTTCCTCATTGAAGATTAGAGAACCTGCAGAATACCTAGAAAATGAGACAAACGGGACATATAGAGGATTCCATGTCGCAACCTTCTGTTGGTATATGTGTTATCATGAGCTGAACTAGGAGGCTCATGATAGATGTATATATTCTTCTAATGCTAAACAATTTAATGAAGACTGAAAAGAAGTAAAGTAATAGGACTCCTGCAGCATGATCCTCTATACACCCAAAGATAACATGAAAAATAGACAGGTGTCTGTGCCTGTGAATGCATCTTGGAAAGAAGAAACCGAAAGAAATCTCTTTCTGCCTATCTGCCAGCTCTTTTTTTGGGTGAAAAGTTCTTTTTGTTTGTTGGGCAGCTCTCAGTATAAATATGGCCTATCTTATTTCAATAGTTGAACCAACCATTTCTCTTCGCTCATCTCGCATAAAGTTTCTAAACTTCTTCCAAGGTTCATAACCAGAAATCGAAATGCCTCATTCCAGGACAGCCTTTGAGACTGTCGAGATTTCCCGGTGGGACCGGGAACTCAGCAACTCCACTTCCGAAAGAGCAACCATCACCGATGTGAAGCATTTGGCTTCTTACAACTGGATCGATGCACCCACGCCAACCATCGTTGTTCCAGGATGTCCACCTTATTGGTTTCCCCCCAAAGGGGCCCATCGCTTGCAAAAGGATACCGGCCTCATTTACATAGACCGGAATGCGGCGCTCCATCCCAACAGCCCGCTAGAACCGTTGTTTCGCTCTCTTTACTTGGCGAGTCCCTCATTCGATATCAATGCAGTCGACATTGTGACTGATCGAAATATCATCCGAAAGCTCCTGTCTTTTGTCAACTCGTCGTTTGCCAAGAACGGACTGAAATCTTTCACTATCCAAGTTGAAATCAATTTTGAGACTGCTATTTTTTGCCGCGAGGAAATTGCGAGCCGGGAAGTCATTGAACCGGAAGAGTTCAGGGGCTATGGTCATGGGTTTGAGAAGGCATACACCAAAGATCAGATACCTGGTAGCACCGCGCATCACCGTATCATTTCGTACCAACTGGCGGGCCTAAAGTTCCTTGTTCGCCATGAAACAGATGGCTATGTTGATAATCCGGGATTTATGAAGAGCGATCAGTCTATCGCAGGCCTTGGAGGGCTTCTGGAGTCATTGTCACTTTCCTCAACGACAACTTCCACGGTTCAGCCTCCAGCGCGATCACAGCTGACCATCAAGAATGCAGGCCGGGTCGTACCCCGAGCATCAACCCTTGAACTCAAGACCCGGGCTGCTCACAAACCATTCGATTTTTCGGAAGTTGCGCCCCAAATATGGATATCCCAGACACCCAAGCTGGTTCGTGCCTACCATAATCGAGGCACATTCTCCGATCCCGATGTAGAGGATGTCGCTGCGGCGATCAAGGAATGGGAATGGTCTCACCAAGATGACATCAAAAAACTCGTCGCACTCCTCAACTGGATCCTGAAAGTGGCCAGAAGCTGGGGTGGGAGCTCGATCATTCGCTATGATGACCGGAAGGACAAACTCGTGATCATGAGGACCCAGACAAGGAAGATGCTGCCGGACGATCTTTACAAACGATGGACTAGAACCGTCTCTACTAGCACCCGGTCGGAAGATTAAGAGTCGTCCTACTCGCCTTGAGAAAAAAGGCCAATTCTCAAAAGCTGCTGGGATTGTGAGAAAAGAGAGGCGCTGAGATCAAACCGGTTGTACAAGGTTCTTCCTGGTCCAGACGGCAGAAATTTCAGGGAGTGGGAAACAAACACTATGTAACTTGGATTCTTGCCCCGGAATTTGGTAGTACCTTGACAAGACAGACATGCAGAACCACCATGAAATGAGTTGTTAATGGCTGTGCACGTTTCTGTCTCGCTCTGGCGCGAGAAGGCATTACAAACCTCTTTTCCTTGTAAAGAACATGCTTGCGATACTGTACTAATCTTTTCCTGCTCAAGCAACTATTTCAAATCCAGATAAATCCAGACCCCCCTGTTTGATGTGCATCCTGTTCCGCCCTCAAAGCCTCCATTCAGGCCGCCCGCGGTCAAAACGGGTATCTTCATCATAATGCCCAGCGCCCCGTCCATGCCAGCAAACTGGCGGGTCTATCCAATCAATGAAGGCTGAATTACCGCAATCATTTCCGCAAATGTCAATCGTCAAAAGTTTATCCTGCTCACTTGATCGGGGGTTGATTTGTAACTTTTTGTTAAAATGAAGGCGGTCCCTGTTTCAACCGGGGTTTTTTTCATACGACATGATAAGTAGTTGGTCCTTGCCAATATGTTACTCTTTTATGTTTTCCTTCCACCGCTCCTCTTCATATTCCTTCGCGCATATGGCCTTATCAAGAATTACCAAAATGCCCGGAAATTTGGCCTCCCGATCATTCTTCTTCCCGTCTCCTTTGAAGATTCATGGTGGATGCCGCTCAGACCACTTTTCGCCTGGGTCGAACATCTTCCATGGGGACTAGGAAGCTGGTACGTCTACACGGAAATGGGATGGCCAACGATCGATGGTAATCGGACCACTGCGCGCCTCGGCGAGAACTTTGTTCTTTGCTCTCCATCTAGCAATCAGATAATAACTTGTTACCGTGCTGGACTGAAAAGTTCGTTTGGGCAGCACAAGAACTGGATGCTTCCCAAAGCACAGTCCCAGCTATTCGCATTTTATGGTCAAAATGTATCCTCGACAAATGGTACGGATTGGCAACGACATCGAAAAATTACTGCGGCCGCGTTTAATGAAGATATGATGGAGCGAGTCTGGCATGAGTCCACAAATCGTGCAGGGTCGTTCGACCGTGTGGGCGAACGCAACTTTACACTTGGAAGCCTCCGATCAGAACTAGAGATCATTGCTATGCAAGTTCTGGCTGTCGTTGGATTTGGCCAGGACCGGTCATTGACCTCCATTCCGTCAGGTCATAAGGAATCATTGTTGGAATGCCTTAACGCTGTCCTGAAGCATCTGATTTTGACCCTTGTCTTCAGTGGACTGAAAGCTCCTAATTTCCTCCTACCTCGCATTCTTCGCCGTCTGAAGGTCTCAGTTGCCGAGCTCAGGCTTTATATGGAGGAGTCTGTTTTATACCAGATGCGCCAATCAAGTAGCACAGATTCCAAATCCCAATCGCCGAGTCTTCTCGAGGCTATGGTCAAAGCTAACGAGGTAGAGAAGCAAGAGTCTCTGAAGAAAACCGCTCGTGCTTCGTATCTAACAGACTCCGAGCTGTACGGAAACCTTTTTGTGTTCAACATTGCCGGATTTGAAACTACTGCTTCTTCGATGACTTTTGCCCTCCCCTTCCTAGCTGCCTACAGAGACGTACAAGATTGGATCATTGAAGAAGTTGATCGCCATTACACAGCTTCCAGCGATCGCAGCTACGCAACTGCCTACCCAAAATTGGTGCGATGCTTGGCATGCCTGTATGAGACGCTTCGAGTTGCTAGCCCTGCGCCACTACTCATTCGAGAACCTACGGTCGCACAAACGCTGCCCATCATAACACCACATGGAGAGTCCTCAATCATAGTTAACCCTGGTACTTTAGTCGGCGGTCACCTCTATGGAGCTCACCTATCTTCTCGCTGGGGTCATGATGCTGAAACTTTCAACCCAAAACGCTTTATCTTAGTCGCTTCAAACGGAGATGAGACGTTGGTATTGCCAGATAATGTCTCATTTCTGCCCTGGATGATAGGATCACGAATTTGTCCTGGGAAAAAGTTCAGTCAAGTCGAATTCGTTGGTGTGATGGCGAGGGTTTTGTCAAACTTTTGTTTGCGGCCCGAACAATCGAATGGTGAGTCTGAGGAAGAAGCAAGAGCCCGCCTGCTCGCGACGCTTGCGCAGAAATACTTCAATATTAGTGCACACCTTCGCCAGCCTGAGAGTGCAAGTGTGCGATTTGAACGCCGATGAAGTTGATAGGAGACAGTGGTCGGAAACTCCGGCTTTGAGTATCGAAACATTTTAATTTTATCACCTACTCGAGAAGTGAGCTTGATGCATTGCCTTCTGCTCATATCATTACTAGTGAAGGACGGATTTTAAGCACGTGAATTCTATTGTCCCCAGAAAAAAAAGCAAAACGTACAGACAGCGTAGATGGAAAGGTGATAGAATCGCCATTAATTGAGCCCTCGCTCCAGGCGATGATATGATTTCCATAACAAAGTAAAGATAAGACTGGTTTTAGGTAGCTTTAGAGTGTCTGTGAGAGTATTGCAACTCGCGGTTATGAGAAGAGCCTGCCATGTTGACAAATGAGATCTCTGTTAAATAAATCGAAATACTTTACTCAGACTCTCATATCATGACTACGAAGCAGTAGTTCTCTACTAGAGTTACTGAGTAATAAATGTACTGATGACAAAAGCGATCAAGATAGAGCGAAAAGAGCACGGCACATATAGGGCTGCTCCTCGGGCATTTGAGGCAACCAGCCATCTGCTCGAAACGAATAGAGCTATAATGGGCTATTTTTGGCAGTTTACATGATTTTGGACTGTATTCTGGACCAATAGGTTGCAGGGAATTGCTATAATCAACAGAGCTAAGAAGAAATCAGCATTTTCCAACATAATATCTTAGCACAGCCCATAAGATGAGCAGCAATTCTGAAACAATTCACGGCGCGTCAAAATGTTGGACCGACAATTCTGTGCTTAGCGATTTTTTCCCTCCATGAAGTAACTTTTTGTCTAATCTCCTTTACTCTACTTGGCTAAGCGCATAATATGATGAAATACCAGGTGTTGCCGAGATCTAAAAAAAGGGATGGTTGTTTCTGGAGTTTCCCAACATGCTCTATATAACTGCCGGCGCTACAAACCCAGGTTCATTTTGGCCTCCAATTTGTCTTCCCATGCCTGAAGTGATTAATTTTCACGCAGCTAGAACCACCTTTCGAATCTATCGCATCTTTTAAAAGTCCTTCACCGTGAAGTTGAAATATCATCTCCATACGTCGTCATGACTGAGCAGTCGTTCCAGATGGATTCTCTACCCCCCGCCAAGGAAATCCATGATTGCATCAGAACCAAAGTGATGGACGAACTCAAAAATCTATACGATCCGACCCCACTGGTCGAACGGCTATATTCCCGCTCTAATGGAAATATTCTATGGGTGCATATTGTCGTGAGGATGCTGGCCAGAAAATACCGTGAGGGACTGGAGTTGGAGCTTTTGGATTTTGTGGACGAAGCTCCAGCGGACATGAATGACCTCTATCGGGAGATTTTGCATCAGCTCTGTCCTCAAAAAAAGCTACGGGGGCTTGCAAGGGCTCATTTTCAGTGGGTACTTTGTGCAAAGCGACCGATGACAGTTCAAGAATATCGCCTGGGCGTATTTGGAACATTTGGCCCCACTCGATGGGTAAAGGAGGAGTCTCTGATCAATGAATTCGAATTAATCAACTTCAAATCTCAAGTGGATTTTTTCTGCGGTGGTCTGATCAAGTTCGTCCCCAACGAGAAAGGAGAACTTGTAGTTGAGATGGTCGATCAATCAGCGCAGGATTTCCTGAACAATAATCCTGACTGTTGGTTCTTTGATGAGCCGGACACCGAAGGCCCGGATTGGGCCTCACAAGCGAATTTGCAACTCGCTGCAGCATGTATGGAATATATCTGTAGCTGCGATATGGCGGAAGGGCCGACACAAGAGACTCACTGGACAGCAGTTTCCCAGCGATACAAGGAGCGACTGAACCAACATCAGTTCCTACAGTACGCTTCTCTATACTGGACTCATCATCTAGACAGCGCGGCCGAATGCATCTGGGATCTTTGGGATGATATTGTGTATTTCATGGAAGATGAAAACGCACCTTCAGCATATCAAATTGCCCAGTTTGAACGGCAGAGGGACTTCCGCCCATATTGTCATCCTATCCACCTCGCTAGCATACTCGGACACACAGCTGTTTTGAGACTCTTTTTAGAAAATGGAGTCAATGTAGACCTGACAGATGGGTTTGATTTGACGCCACTGGCATATGCAGCCGAAGAAGGACATCTGGGGGTTGTGAAGCTGTTGGTTGCCAACGGCGCAAACGTGAATCACCGGCAAGCAAAATGGAATATCTCACCTGAGCAACCTGTCAAAAACACCGACACCCCTGTGGTTCAATACTTGCTGGATAGTGGGGCAGCTCTTGACCAGTTAGAGGATCTTTTACATGAAGTTGCTTCCTTTGGTCACATAGCCGCTGCGAAGTCCCTCAATCAGATTGACCTTGACATCCAAGGAACGCCTCTTCAGGCGGCCTGCACCCGGGGAAATACGGAGATTGCCAAGTTTCTCATCGATACCCTAGCTGATGTGAACCTACCTGGGGGCTTGTATGGTACCCCTCTTCAGGCTGCCGCCGCTAAAGGGCATGCGTCCTTGATTAGCTTACTTCTTGATCACGGCGCAACAGTCAACATCAACAATGGCGAATACGGCTCACCCCTCCAAGCTGCGTGCGCCGAAGGCTATCACAAGATTAAAGAGCTACTACTACATGCAGGAGCTGATGTTAACCTGACCGGGGGGTTCTATGGGGATGCCATGCAAGCTGCGCTCGCGGGTGGCCATCCAGATATCGCAATACAACTACTAGACGAAGGATTCCGTGCCCAAGGAGTGGAGGCAAGGGGACACTATGGATTTCCGCTGCAAGTGGCTGCATGGAAGGGCAATACAAAGATTCTGGAGGCTCTGTTAAACCGAGGCGCCGATGTCAACAGCTCGGGTGGATACTTTGGCTCAGCTCTACAAGCGGCCTGTAGCGCGGGCTGCAAAGAGGCCGTGGATATGTTGATTGCCAATGGTGCGAACCTCGACCACACTGGTGGCCATTATGGAACTGCTTTGCATGCAGCCTGCACGAAGGGCTCGTATGTCATTTGTGAGAAGCTCTTGGAGTGTGGAGCTAACCCACTCAAATCGCTGCCCGGTTCAGGAACCCCTGTTCAACTAGCCGCCGCTCATGGAGACGATGATCTCTTCCAAATGCTTCTGAACAAAGCGGCAGATATAAATATGGATAGCCAGTTTGTACAGGACCTTGTTGATGTTACAGCCATGGCGCCTGAGGATCCTTTCAAGGGCCCTAGTCGCTCCACGCGAACCTAAAGCAGGCAAAAAGGGAACTTCATAGGACATAGATCAATATCAACACTTTCAACTAGGAAGCATTTCTTCGTGTCGAGCCTCCCCGTAAGTCGGACATTCCATGGGATGGAAAATTCCGTGTTCAATTCATTCTCTCACATGGAAAGAATTCTGCCAAGCGACAGCCAAGAGAGAAAGGCCCCTCAGCCAAGTCTTCTGATTGTCTCCTGGTGAGCCCTCAGAAATCAACCGGGATAACGGTAGGATTCGACCCTCGGACTAATAGCCAAGTGGCATGGTTTCCTGGTCAGCCGGGAAGCACGGTTCCACTCGGTAAGGTCATAGCCACTGAGTTACTCAACCCCGCCTTCAGCTGTTGCGGACCAGTATCTATCCAGGGAAATGCGGAGGTGGCTGGCTAGTGACGGAAAAAAAGATGTGGCCAGAGTTAGCAGAGGGCCCAGGGTGAATTTAAACTTCTTGGCCACTGGGAGAGTAATGCCCAATCCAGATATAGGGTCTGCCTTTGTGTGTTAATTGGCTTCCAAGGACCGTCCGTTAAGTAAACAAACCTTGGAATAGAAAAAATGGGCAAAAGCACGGTGGCACAACAGGATACTCTTCTTGACCAATCTTGGCCACTTGCTTCGACCCCGTTGGAAGATGTCTGGCAGTTTTCTTCCTGTTATATATTAGTTGATGCGCTGTCGTAGCGAATCTAGTTACACGCCTTCTCCCGGTATAATCTATTTTAATAATCCAACCATCCCAGGGCATTCACACGAATACAAACAAGGGAAAGGCCTATTGATGATTTTCCATTATTGATCTAACTCCAAATAACGTCGCTCTAGTAGGTCACCATGCGTTTACCCAAGACGTACTTGATGGCATTCATCGCCACAGTCGGTGGAATGCTGCTTGGCTTCGACATCTCGTCTATGTCGGCCATTATTGGGACAAGCCAGTACCTCGACTACTTTGATAACCCAGGTCTACGCCAGGGGGCGATTGGGTCTTCACTTGCTGCAGGCTCAGTGGTTGGTTCTGCTATCGCCGGACCCTTTTCAGACAGAATTGGCCGTCGTGATAATTTGACAATATCCCTCCTCTCATGTGAACTGAATGATATAATTGGCTTCCGCCGCCTCCTAATATGATATATTTATTTCTGAAATACATACATTTTGATTGGTCTTAGGGCTACTTATTACGGAAATGGGCCAAATTAGGTTGGACAAAGAGAACTAGGGTCCTGAACACAATAAAACGAAAAAGACCTAGAAGACATCTTAGAGATAAGCTGCACAATTCATATGAAAGATAAGTGTGTTACATTCATGACCCGAAACGATGCTGATGAAATAAGGAAGGTTATCACGAAGACTCTAGACGACGAGAACCAGTTACCACCATCCATGCATTTTCCGTTGTCCATGGTGCCATGCATTTTAAACTCCAAACACCGGGTATTTCCCCATTTGCCCGCAAAGAAAGTCAGCCGCCTATGCAATAAAAGAAACGCAGAGCCAAGAGCAAAGGTAGGATCATGTCATCATAACATCCTCTTCAGGAGCGGGAGTGATATCACCCGACAGCTCTGGAGGAGCGTCAACCATCTCGTTGTCCCCGTCCTCATCATTGCTGGGGGAAACGCCATTCGAGATGTTAGTATCCTCAGGAGTAGCACTTGATTCAGTATCAGGAAATTCCTCCCACACACGTACTGTTTTGTCAAGTCCACAGCTGACAAGCATCCGCTTACCATTCAACTTGCCAGTGTGCACACAGAGAACGGCATCGGTGTGTCCCTCAATCCGCTGAAGGATCTTCTTGCTAACGTGATCCCAGCAGAGGATGGCGCCGTCCTCACTGGGGCTGACGACAAAGGCCAAAGGCGGATCGTACTTGACATCTGATGAGCCGTAAAGCCCGAAGCAGCCTGACATGCTGTACTTCTTGTTGACATGACCTTGGAAGGTCTTAATGACTCTACTCTCGACATAGTTCCACATGCGCACACAGCCGTCAAGCGTCCAGGCCAGAATGTATTTGCCGTTCGGCGAGAACTTCACACAAGTGGCAGGCGGGTTGTCTTCATGCACAAGGGTCCGCAGGCACTGGCCGCTGTGTGTGTCCCAAACTCGGACCAGACCATCAAGTGCGCAAGAAACGATCAAGGTGCCATCGTGGACGACGTCGATGCCGGCGACGGGATCGGAGTGGGCGGGGAGGGAGCGCATAACGCGTGCGCGACGCACATCCCAGAGGAAGACAGCCTCATCATAGGATCCACTGACTAGAATATTGCCCTTGGGTGCAAAAGCGATCTGATAGACGTAGTTGTGGTGACCTTGGAAGATCTTCGCGTGGGCTCGGCCCTGGAGTGAGAGACAGGGTTAGCTCTCTTGCGCGAGCGGGCGACACAGATTGGTTGACTTACAGTGTTGACGTTCCAGAAACGAATGGTTTTATCATCGGAGCCAGACGCAATCCACTGCCCGTCAGGACTCCAGGCAAGAGTAGAGATGCCCGCCAGGTGACCCTCGAAGGTGTAGATCAGTCGTCCAGTCAGAGTATCCCAAACTTTAATCGCAGCGTCGGCGCCTGTAGTGAAGACTGGTCAGGGGTCTCGGCCTGAGATGCGCAATAATAATGAGACACATACCTGCGCTGGCAATCATAGAGCAGTCCGGAGAGAACTGCACAGCGGAAACGCCTCGGAGATGGCCTCGTAGCACAAACTTCTCTTTGTAGTTCAATCGCTCGGGTCTTGAAGGCGAAGCCTCTACCTGAGGCACAGGAGTGGGGGACCGGTCGGACATGGTATGGTGTGCGACGCCAGGTGTATCGTTGCCGTTGTTCATTCTGTCTTCTGTAAGAGCGTTGGAGTCTTCGCGAGATCGGTCTCCGGGGCCGCTCAACTCGGCGGGGCGGTTGATGGGTGACGGGCTGCGGCGGTTGTGGGAGGTGCGCCAGTATTCTTCAGCGTCAACCGCCAGCTCATCCGGGCTCTCAGACTGGCTGTAATGTCTCCCCTGGCGATTTGGTTGCTGCGGAGTGAAGTTCTTCTGCACACCCCAGCTTGCTCTTCTCCGCTCGGTTTCTTCTTGATCGGAGCCGGCGGCCAATTCGTCAGACGACGATTCGGCGGGCGACTGGACCCGGTCATCCCACTGACGGGCATTGTCGTGCGTTTGGTCCATGAGAAATTCGTAACGGAGGGACAATCACAATTCCACGCGGGTCGCTTTGACTTCGTATCACGCGCAAAAGAAAACCAGTCGCGCGTTGGAAGGCGGTGAGCGCGTCTCTGCCCGTTTACATCATTGATCGACAGCTACGGTCGAATGGTACCTCGTTGTTCCCCGACTGTTGAGCATCACCTTCTGATCTCTGGTCTCCCAATGGCCTCGTCGATGGCCCCAAGCGAGCAACCGCCAACTCATATTCGAATTCTCACCCTGAACTGTTGGGGTCTGAAGTACCTCGCCAAGTATCGCCATGAACGTCTTTCGGAGATAGGACGGCAGCTGGCTTTGGCTGATCCACCACCAGAGATAGTCGGTCTTCAGGAGTGTTGGACGCAGCAGGACTACGAGAGTATCCGGGATCAGACTCGTCATCTTCTACCGTACGGAAAATTCTATTTTGGTGGAATATTTGGCGCTGGCCTCGCCATTCTATCAAAATGGCCCATCGAAGAGAGCAGCATGTACGCCTACCCATTGAACGGACGACCAACCGCATTCTTTCGCGGCGACTGGTTCGTTGGGAAAGGTGTTGCTTGTGCCCGCGTCCGGTTCGGCCCTGGAGTCGCAGATGTGGCCGAAGTATTCTGCACGCATTTGCATGCCCCGTATGAGCGCGAGCCGCACGACTCCTATTTATGCCACCGCACTGCACAAGCTTGGGAGATCTCCAAGCTTATGCGCGGCGCCGCCGAGCGCGGCCATCTGGTTATCGGCCTCGGTGACTTCAATATGCTGCCCTCTTCTTTCGCTCATCGCTTGATATCCTCTCAGAGCCCGGTCCGTGATGTATGGCAGGAGCTCCACCCCGACTCTTCCGTGGGTGCTGCCATCGACGCAGTCGAGAAAGCACGCAACCGGCCCATCCCGTCTGCGGAGTTCAACCTCATCGAGAATGGGGCAACCTGTGATGGCGCCTTCAACACGTGGCGCTGGTCGAAAGCCCTACAAAAACAACTGGACAAGGGTGATGAGATCACGGTCGACAAGGATGCACCAGACGCCCGCGCGAAACGACTCGATTATATTTTCGTCGGCGATGGAGGGTATGCACCCAATTTCCCTCCGCCACAATGGTCCGTTGAGTCTGTCCAGGTCACCATGACCCAGCGCCATCCTACTCTCCGCTGCTCTCTCAGTGACCACTTTGCCGTCGAGGCAGTCATCACTCGCACCCAAGTCCTACCAGGTTCTCCGTCGTCGGTTCAGCCCGACTCCGTACCCTCTTCCACTTCTCCAGCCTTGCACAAGCCTACATCCTCCACCATCGCTCCCAACGCTACCCTCTCTCTGGAAACATACGACCTCATCATCGAAATGATTGACACATACGTGCGTCGCGAGCGCTCCCAGCGCCGCTGGCGTCTTGTACACTTCCTTGTCTCCGTGTTAGTGTCCATCGGATGTATGGTTGGTGTCTGGTGGGTTGGCAGTCGAACCTACATCGGGTTCATTCTGATTCTCGTGAGCACTCTCAATTTCGGAGCGGGTATTCTGGACGGCCTGATCGGCGGGCTCTTTGTCTCAGGCGAGCTGCGTGCACTGAAGGAGTTTGAGTGGGAGGTCCGCAATGCGAGAAGCTTGGTGCTTACCGCGGAGAGCGGACAAAAAGGCCAATGATGCTTGATACGCTTAGGCCCGAGAAAAAAAATACCCATTCTATAATATTGCCGGCTTTGCTTTGGCCGAAAAGAGATTATTACATATATGTTCAGTTTTTAACACTAATTGTATAGCTGGAAATACTATAATATCTACGAATGATAACGGAAGTAAAATTGAGTGCACATAACGAGTGTGAAGTGCATTGGCATAATTAAAAGCAAAATAGGTAAACTCAGTATTCAGTCGTATCATCCCATCATCGGGCCAAGGGCCAGAGTGCAAAGAAGCCGAATCTACTCGGCACACTCGCGCTTGCGGACTTCGAAGACGCGCAGAGTCTCCTCGGCAGCCTTGACACCGCTCATGACCATAGCACCGAAGGTTGGGCCCATACGATTGAAGCCATCGATCTCAGATAGCTCCATTCCACCGATGATCAGGCCCTTGGCGACCTCACGGGTGTTCTTGACGATGGCATCCTCGGCCGCGTTCATATCCAGACCGCGCATGCCACCGAGCTTCTCGATCGTGTTCATGGAGACGAGACGCTTAGCGCAGAAGGCGCCAAAGGGGCCGTCGTGGCCGGTTGTGCTGACGATGATGGGCGCGTTGATGGTGTTAGGGTCCATACACGAGTGGTCATCGTGGTGCAGGGTCACCAGGGTCCAGTTGACAACGACACCAGCGAGGCGGACGCTATCGCCGTCAGGGCGAGTGATCAGGTCCTCGACGCAGGTGGCGTTGAACAGCTTGACATTGGGGAAGGACAGCACCTTCGACAACAGAGTCGAGGTGAACAGCGCGGCATGCTTGACCACGACGAAGTTGGGGTTAGTGGGCTCCTCCTCATAAGGCACGCCTAGTTCATTGAGGAAGGCGTCTGCAGGACGACGCAGAACCATTGCGGAGAAGAGCTGGCCACCAAGCCAAGCACCACCACCTGTATTGCAGGGTATAGTTAGTATACATTTCCAGCTGGCTGTCTCAATGGAAGGACCAAAGACTAACCAGGGGATACGGAGGCCTCAAGAATGGCAATCTTCAGGTCTGGGCGGGCCTTGGCCAACACATAGGCCGTGCTGAGGCCACAGGAACCAGCGCCGACGATGACGACATCACTCTCGGCGTAGTTGTCCAGGTCCTGGAAGTAGCGTCGAGTCATGGCACGAGAGACTTGGCTCTCGCGAATCGGGGCGAACTTGAACTCATCCCACTTGCCACCGAACTGCTCCAGAAGCTTACTCTGGCCCTGGGCGGTTAGGGTGGTGGAGAGCACCTCAGGCATGACCACCTTGCCCTTGAATTCGGTAGGGGCAACAGAGGGCTCATAGATAGCAGCAGGGGGAGACATAGTGAGTTAGGGATCAAGTCGACAAATGGACTTGGGTACCTTTGTTAGTTTGAACTCCAATAGTAGGAAGGAAGAGGGGGAGGCATGATCCTTTCGCTGGTATTATCCAGAAATCAAGTTTTGACCGTATAATCTCAGAACGAGCCCATGTCGATGATTGCCTCAACTCTCGACTTGCTCAAGAAGAGACCAACAACAACATGGGAACGAACACCGGTCCACGCCCAGAAGTTACCTGAGATACCTTGATCCCTGAGAGATAATATGCCCAGCCAAAGCGCACCCATGGCTTCCCAGATGGATGGGAGGGCTGTATGTACTTAAGCCGAATGGAGATCTACATCAACGGTCAGTACTGAAAGAGACGACCAGGAGTCTCATAGTTACTGTAGTAGCTGAGAAGCTTGTTGGAAGACACGTTGTAAGAGAAAATTGGTGAAGAGAAGTAAAAGTCAGTGCAAAGAAGAGGGGCAGCGCAACCTTATATGCAGCACACCCCCACTACCCAGGATTCCCGTAACTTTACTTCCCTGCGACTCCGAATCTCTCCGGCCGGTGAACGGAGAGGGGAACGCCGATCTTGATCGCATAATGACGTGTCTTATTCGTCTGTTGCCCTTTTGGTGTTGAAACCCCATGCCACTGTTTTTCTATTATTGAGCTACAGCCTGTGTTTTGGTGGTGACGCAAGACAGTCGAACCAGTCCATCCTCGTTCATCGGCACGCTATACATGTTGCACACTATGACAGATGGACGACACAATAAGTTATCTGAAAGATGTATCATTCCATCGTACGGAGAGAAAACAGTCGAGAATTTTTATTCTAGGATAGTTTTCCACGCCGTTCTCCACTACTTGGACCGAGGGTAAGCGCCAAGTTGCATACTTCGGAAGACACTGCTCCTGGCCGGCAAGCTTCGCAAGGCTCCGCTCATGGGCCATTACATAATTGAGGGCTTCGAAGTTAAAAACCCAATAGAATATATATCGAGACATCCTTTGAAAAGGGTATAAGAAGACATAATTACATATGACGGCTTCCATGTCCAGCCCTCATATCTAAGTATCATCAGGTCTGACATCATACCGGCAAATTATCGCGGGGAAGCGGAGGTCTGGAGATTGACGCAAGGATTGCGAGAGAAACACATATCAACAAATCTTTTGCGTTCTTTCTCAGAAAGGTTTAACAATTACAGCACGTAACGATAGCTGGCTCCGTAATTGTCCTCTCCTGCCGTCATGGCCACACCCTTGGTCGGGTCGACCTCGACCTTCGGCCCATACTTCTTGTCGAGCTGGCGGTTCTCCCAGACCAGCAGGACGCGCAAGCTTAGGGCAAGCAACGTCGTGAAGAACATGAACGCCGCACAGATCGACATGCCCTTGACATAGAACGGAGCTTGGCTGTCGGGGAACACATTGGTGCCCAGGAAAGGACCACATTGGCCGATGATATTAAGTAGGATAATGCCTCCACCACGGCGGGTATCTGAGCCCTGGTTGTCTAGAACACAGATATTTGGTCAGCCAGAAAGGTCGCTTTGGAAATTATACAGGATCTTTCATTAGCCCCAAGGTAAAAGGGAAGTGACTCACTCAAAACCCACGGCAGAATATTGGCGATCGACGGAAAGACTCCACACGCGGCCAGAAACACACCGAAATATCGCACGGCCACCGATTTGCAGGTGGCACACAGAATGTACCCCACACCGCCGATCGCCGAGAGAATCGCGATCATCAATCCACGCTGTTGAATCCGATCCGCCACCCAGGTGGTTGCAATGGTGCATAGGAAGGACGCGAAGAACGGGGGTGCCGTGAGACCCTGGGCATTGATCGAGGTGAACCCCATTTCCTTGAGGATGGTGGGCAAAAACACAGGCAGGGACGAGAAACTGACGTTGCAGCTAAAGTACATCAACTACATAGAAGTTAATGAGCGAACTCCCGATCCAGGGAGCTAGTCTACATGCACTAGCACGAAGATCGTTGTCGGGGCAGGGGCACGTACTGCGGTGAACCATGCCTTCGCATCCAAGAGAGTCTCGGCCAATTCTCTCCATTGGACCTTGCCTTCACGCTCGGCGTCTCCTGCCTGCTGAAGTGCACGGGTGCGAGCCACATCTTTCTCTTCCTCGGTCAGGAATTTGGCCGTCGACGGCTTATCCGGAACATAGAACCATGCGAGGATAGCTGCCGCACAGACCGGGAGGCCTTCGACCAGGAACAGTAGCCGCCAATTCGGCAATGCGGCATGGCCTGAAGTGATGCCATAGGCAAGGGCGCCTGCAAAAGTGTTTGCCAGTGGAGCCGCCGACAAAAATAGACCGCACCGGAGACCCAGCTCGTGGCGACGATAGAAGAACGACAACAGGTATGGCACGCCAGGGCCAAACCCGGCCTCAAAGACCCCCATGAGGAATCGCAGCGCCATCATACCTTGCCAATTCTTCACCGCCGCTTGGCAAGTCGCGACCAACCCCCTGCATGCATCGTATTAGTTCTAGATTTCCATTGAATGAATCTGTTTTCGGAGAAGATGGTCGATCATCGCCACGTGGAGTGCGTGCATACCAGGAAAAAACCACAAAGGCAGCCCATTGGTGTGGTTTGACGATTTTCCACATGAGCGCTTGAAATTCGAAGACCGTGTAGGAGATGTAGAATATCGTCAGCAGCCAGGAGTAACGCTTGTCCGTGAGAGATAGGTCTTCCTCCATGCCTGCAATTTTCGCATTTCTAGATTTCTTCTGGTTAGCTTCGCGGTCCTTTTCGGCGGAGGGGAAGGGGGTTTCCATGGAAAAAGTGAGGTTGGACAGACCCAATGTTACTTCGATCGAGGAAAGCAAGTAGATCTAAAGTGGTGCATATACAGTTAGAGCGCAATTCTCGCTGTATTTCTATCCCAGAAAAATCAACTCATACAGAAAAATCCCATCAAGGTCGGGAGTCGCCAATCTATCTTCCTCAGAACTCGCTTCTCCAATTCCGGATCAACCGGTGTAGGAGTCACAGCGGTGGGGTGGACTGGACCACTCTCCTGGTGCGCGGGCACCGATTTCTCGACATCCTGATCGGGCGCTCGTTGGATCTCGTCCTCTGGAGTGTCGCTTTTGCGGAAGAAATCCATAGTGGTAGATTGGAGGGGGCACACGCAATCGAGGGAAGAATTCGCTCGGAGTTAGGCGAGCGTCGGGGAAGGCCATCATTTATAGTCGGGGGATCGGCACACGAAAGAAGTCAAGCTGGGACACAGTTGTAATACTAAAGCGGCTGGCTGCCTTTACGGCTGACCTGGTGGTGCTTTGGAAAGCCGACCATTGGCGTCGCCGGACCGGGGAGGGAACCCCACACTTTGAAGCCCAAAGCCGGAGCGGCGTCGAGCCTCCGAGGCAATCCCCCAGCGACCCCCAGTGCCCTGAGCGCCCTCCGGCGGGGAGGGGCCAATCCAGTGGGTTGATGCGGAGAAAGTACGAAAGCTTGAGTGCAGCCCCAAAGCTTCGATCCATCGGCGCCCGACCGAGTGTCTGCGTCGTCGCTGGTCTCCGACTGGGGGATGTTCCCTGTTTCGGTAAAGTCTGTATCCGCACGGCTATAATGGAGGCCAAAGTACCGAAGAACCGGGGGAATTGATGAATGGGATGGGTTACATATCCGTCTCCTTCCTTCCCCTCTCCCCGCGTGGAGTAGCGCAAGCGAATGGAATAGTGGAGATCACCCGTGGGTCCTGAGGGGCAGAGAGCTGAACCAGTAAGCGAGGCAGTCAATCTTATGATCAAGTTGAAATCGATTTCGTTCGAGTAGCCGGGGGGGGGGGGGGGGGGGGGCTTGGGACGTCCTGATAGGGTTCAGAAGGTACGTATATTGAAAGTGATGGAAAAGTGAAGTTCCCGGGTCCAAAGATTCTTGGAATATAGTCCTGTCTCAAGGCATTGACTCCCCTTGGTTTCACCACCACAGGCTATATCTAGAAGATCCTACCGGTCGTACTGCCTTTTTTTCCCCCTTCCCACTTTCCCTTTCACTCGGCAGTATCTGCGTCGGCAACTAAGGGGGAAGTTTTGCGGACCGAGTTTCCACTATATATACGCCCGGGAATGAACCTAATGCCTATTGTAACGTCCTTGGGAAGGATTTCAATCGTTTCACATGCCCGGCAACCCTCTTGCCCAATGCTAGGTTCAATACTCTCTTTGCTTTTCTTCGCTATCGCCTTCATGACAAATATCTCGACCAGGGGCTCGGAGTGGAAGCGGATGGTACATTCCCTGGTTGACCACCACAGAACAGTCATGCTGGATTGAACAAAAATTCAAGATCCTAGAAGAGATCATAAAAGATTCGATATCATCACCGCCATATTCAATGCCACAATGGCACACTTACATTTAAAGACAGCGAACGGGGCAGGCCGGCCTTTGTTGCCTGATTCCTCAGGTGCTAGTGCGCTGTTAGTCTGCCACGCTCTCCGTACCGCGTCAAAAATCCTCCGCGTCGCGTTGCCAGGAGCTCCATCCGGCCTCATCAGACCCGCGCTCGCCGCTTGGCCCCCCCATCGGATGCATCCCCATTGACCCCTACACTCCTGTGACTACTACTACGCGATTCCATTGATCTGATCTGATACCTGAAAAAGGGGTGTGGTCAAGATGGATGACCCGGCTTCCCGTATCTCGCAGCAATTGGTAAGACCAACCTCCCAAGTCTAATCGACACACCTTAGGACCAACCCTTCCAGAATGTCACGTCTGGATATTTAACGGCTAACCTTGTCTCCATGACTGCAGCTGCCGCACATGCACCTTGTGTCGCTCAATCGATACCCCAATATGCACATGATGCCGACCGAGACGGCCGTGGAATATTTGGCTAGCGCTCCTCGTATCTGCCAGTCACAACCTATGAGTTGGACCTTCTTGGATGGACCAGCTGATGGCACTGTGATGCTAACATGGCAGCCACATGGCCATATGGGCGCCAACTTCGCCAGTGACGGTCATGTCTGGGCCGACGTGGAGCAAGCTGTTCCCTTCGAAGTCCGAGGATACGTACGGTACCCTTCCATCGGTATCCGGCCGCATTTGCTGAACGAGAAAGGCTAATTTGCGAAAAAAAAAATAGACTGTCGAGATGTACACCCACCGCAGTGGTTACCATCCTCCGAACGAAACCGTGGCCACTCACTGCCGCAAGCGCTATCGCATTGTCGCCTGCAACATCCCGAATGCTCCCCAGCCTGATCCCTCATTGTGGATTGTTCATTATTCGCGCGCACCTCAGCAAGACCATGTTCCCGCGAACCGCATCCCTGTTCCCCCGCCGGTGCAGAACATGATGGCCCAGCGACGATTCTTGCAGAGTCAGGGCCAGCTTCTCCGTAAAGAATTTCTGCTTCATGACCGAAACAACTGGCCTACGATCAACTTCCCCCCACAGGCCGTTCCGCAGCAATTTGCACCGCCCCAACAACCTTACCAAGCCGCCCAGGGCCAGGTGCCCCGGCCAGGTTTTTACCCGCCGCAGGGGCACCAAGTGCCCGCTCCAGCCCAGCCAAAACCAGCTCGCGCACATCGTGCTTCATCGGCCGCCGTCGCTGCTGCATCGGCCGATTTCGCCTTGGAAGATGAGGATGTTTCAAGCGGCGATGTGTTGGACCTTGTGACACCTCGGGAGGTCAGCAAGATGCGCTACGTGCAGCATCATGAATGGATGGAGGAAATCTTTGCGTCCCCGTATGCTATTTCGCAGATTGCTCCAGTGTCCCTTGGCCTTGGTCGAAAGGGTGAGCTAGAGTCTCTGACCGCAGGCTTCTTCGATGCACCTGGGCCTAGTGGAGAAGGCCAAGGAGCAGGCGATGCGCCGGATGCGACTAAGATGGAACCAGCCAAGGCGGAAGAGTTTGCGGACCGCGTTGCTAAGAAGGTTGCCGATATGACCGCTGAGATCGAGAAGCTGAAGAAGCAACACGCACGGCGGATGGAGCGTTTCAACCGCAGCTCTCTTTTTAAGGATGCGGAGCTGCGCCTTCGTGAGGCTGCTACCGACCCCACCCAAACTGGCCCAGAGGTCTGGCGACTGGAAGGCCGAATTGATATTCCCAACGAAGACGATGAAACACCCCAGCTAGAGTACGTGGAAGACAAGGCCAAATACCGAGTCGACGATGTGGTGCGCGATGTAGAGAGCTCGTGGAAGAAACAGATCGTGCCTGAACCCAAGGTTTCATGTGTGGAGAAGGGCGGTCTGTTAGAAAAGATCGAACCCGAGCACAAAGAAGAGCCAGAATCCTTTACCAATGACATGATGTTGGATCAAGGAGAGTCGCACCTGTTGAACCAATTTGGCAGCCCGGCTGCTGATAACAACGGCAGCGCACCTGCACAGCCTATGCCGAGCGCTGAGATCTCAGCCGACGTCGAGATGGACCTGGGTGACCAGCTCACTGCCGGTCGCGCGACCGGCGAGACTGGCGACTGGGTTATGGTCAATGATGAAAGCAAAGAAGGTGCACCGGCTCCTGAAGCCGGAGACGCAAGTCTTGAGACGACCAACTTCGACGATTTCACCAACATTGATAGCGCAGGCGATGCACTTGCTGCTTATACCGAACAAAATGACGAGCTTGACCTTCCTGACCTGGAGAATTCGGCATTCGGTGATGCCTTCCATGCCTCAGACAATGAGCATTCTCACAACCCGGATGCGGACGAGATTTCTTAGAATTAACTTGAGGGCTGCGGGCCGAGGCTGGCAATTCTGTTACGTATGAAGGCGCTTCTTATGGCTGATTTATGTTTTGCTTTTGTTTTTCCCCCCTGATTGCTTTAGCACACTGCGGGCCCTATCTGCCTGCTTCTGGGTGTTTGTCGGTGTGTGGCTAGGAAGGTCTTGGATCCGATCTGATGGACGGTTGCATTCTGCATCCGACGTCTCTTTGTGGTGTATAATAAATTTGACAGAGAATCTTATGGCTCCTGGACTGATCTGGTTCGGTCTATGGATGATATTTATTATACTTGTGTGTCTGTTTTCCATCACATTGTCTCGCTATCTTAACTGGGTAGGGTTGGGTTGGGAGCTGGTTTCCCGATTAGGAAAGTGATGAAGTCCGGTGCATCCCGAGCCATTCTTTTACGGGGAATTTATTTCTTGGCTTGGTGCCCTCGCTCTCAGCTAGATCTATGATTAACCGATTATTGGGTGTGGATATAAGCATATTAAACGACATGCCTCGTTCCACTCGATCAATGGCGAGCCGAATGTGGAGAACCGGCGATCCCCGCAGGGATCCAGCACGAGCTTCGAAGCTTTAGAGCTTCCAGGCGAATTAACGAGCAAAGCCTCTCTGCCGACAAGACCGGATCCTTGAAAGTTCATGCAATCGACTGCAATCGGAACGGCGCGTGAACTCACCATCCGCCCCTCCCCGTCATGACGTCACGCTACCACCGGGATTGCACTTCCTGCTGTCGCGCAACGACCAGAATTAGGGTTGGCGCATCGTCATCTATGGGCAGGCGCCATCCTGCTCGGGTCCCCGTCGTCATTTAACTCCGTGTCACACGCTTGTCGAAACGTCGCTTTGTACCATTCTCCCCCCATTACCTCCTACACCTGATATCGCAATATAACCCATACTTCATTTGCTCTATTTGAAAGAAGACACCATGTACGCAGAGAGAATTTGTTCAGTGCATTTTTATTCGCTGTGCTTTTTCACTGACATGCCGCAACTAGGAATCGCACTCTGTCGATCCGATCGCGCAGAGAACCCGCAGGCGGCCGCCACCGCTTCAGCATCGCTACCTTCCGGGGCATGCAGCAGCCCGAGCTCAGCCGTAAGCTTAGTCGTCTGATCAAGAGCGAGAACTCGGCCATCGGCGCGCATGAGGCTGCCGGCCGTGAACGTACCTCCATTGCCTCCCAGCTGTCGGAATGGGGCGAGTCAACCGAGGATGATGCCGTCTCCGATATCTCCGACAAGCTCGGTGTGATGCTAGCTGAGATGGGCGAGCAAGAAGACATCTTTGCTCAGAATTTGGAGGACTATCGCGGGGTTCTCAAGCATATTCGCAATATGGAGGCCTCCGTGCAGCCGTCGCGCGACCAACGCCAAAAGGTCACGGATGAGATTGCCAAGCTCAAGTATAAGGATCCCACCAGCACCCGTATCACGACGCTGGAGCACGAGCTTGTGCGCGCCGAGGCGCAGAACCTTGTTGCCGAGGCACAGCTTTCAAATACTGTATGTTGCTTCGTGGACAATGGCTTGATATGATCGTACACATTTTGCTAACCGTCGCTTTCCTCTCTCTTTCTCTCCGATAGACTCGGCAAAAGATCAAGGAAGCCTTTGACATCCACTTGGCCGCTGTAGTTGAACGTGCAGAGAAGCAGATTATTCTCGCTCGCCATGCCCGTCGGCTGCTGAACTACATCGACGACTCCCCAGTCGTACCTGGAGACTCCCGCGCAGCTTACGACCATGAGCTCGACGCACGCCAGGTTCTCGAGGACGCCGAAAACGATCTACGCGCGTGGGAACCCAGCTTGGATCCCATCACATCTTCCGCAGGCGGCGAAGCCACTGGGGTCAATGAAGTTGACGCAGCCCACAAAAACGGAATCACCCCTCACGACGAGGAAAGCTTGGCCGATGCCAATGGTATCAACGAGGAACCCGCAGGGAGTGAAGTCCCACCTTCCGAGAGGCAGTTGGAGACAGCTCCTCTTGCATCTTGAGGGACTCAAGGTGAAGAATGAGCTGTTGGTGCCGCAATAAATTGTATTGACATACTGTAGCCATGTCTCGTGGTCCTGTGTAAACTTGTTCACTGTTTGGGGGAATTTATATGTTAGTGCGCCTTTTGACAGAAATGGCGCCTGGTCAGGGGAGACTGGCTCTAGTTAATACTGTTGGAAATACGGGAAACGATGTATGTTAGTCGAGTTGTTGAGTTTATGCGAATCGGTTGTACCTATAATGTCCATTCACGTGACTCCAGGCGCCCGAAGTGACGCGGAACTCCCAAGCTCCAGCGGAGCTTCATCTCCATCACGAAACCTGCGACTCGTTCTTCATTCACCCCCCTACCAATACTCCTTTTCTTCCGATTCCAACTTTCTATTTAATTCGCACATCATGGACAAGCTTGTTGCCCAATATTCACGCCCGCCCCATCAGAATGAGTTCTTCTCAGAGCAAGAGCAACAGGACCTTACGGAGAGCCTCCCTCCGTTGTCCCTCAAGTTCAGTCTGCCTCCTGTCGACAACGTGAGTCCTCTTTTCACCGTCAAGACATATTTGTCCTCATTTTGGATTCGATGAGGGTTCAACAAGGTGGCTTTGTTCGAGTCCCTCAAGCCGCTCCGACCCCCATGATGGCCTCGCAGCGATGCGGCGGCGAGCGGAGCTCCGACCACCCCAACCAACCTATCAGCCCGAGATCTATCGCTGACCTGTGTCTTTCCTCGCATTATCTAGTCTTCTGCCTTCCTCCGTGCTATGACCGATGACCACTCCAACCCTAGCTGCCCGATCAAGCTTGCCCACGGAACAACAACCCTGGCCTTCCGATTCCAAGGCGGCATCGTACGCTCTCTTTCCTGCTGCATAATAGCTGACGAATCAAAACAATATACTGATAATTCTTACTCTGTGATTAACAGATTGTGTGCACTGATTCTCGAGCAACCGCCGGAAACTGGATCGCCAGTCAGACAGTGAAGAAGGTCATTCCCGTGTCGCGGCTGAGCCGCGGCGAGGACAAACCCACAAATGATCCCACCCCGGGTCTTCTAGGCACGATGGCTGGTGGTGCGGCGGTAAGTGCCTGGGCGAGAAGACATGTTTTCTAAGAGATGGCTGAGGTGCTCATGGGATTTAATCGATAGGATTGCCAATATTGGTTGCGGTATTTGAGTCAACAGTGCACCCTCCATGGTAAGTACAACGCGCCACCAGGCGTTTCGACACACCAAAGTCACGGAACATGGCTTGCTGACATGGCTGTAGAAATCCGACACAAGCGCCGAATCACCGTCGCCGCTGCCTCCAAGATCCTCGCCAACCTGACCTACGCCTACAAAGGTTACGGCTTGAGCATGGGAACTATGCTTGCAGGAGTATGGCTTGCACCAATAAGATATTACCCCCAAAATGCACGGTCCATATCTAATATTCGTTTCTCATAGGTGACCCCCCAAGAAGGACCCGCGCTCTACTATATCGACTCGGATGGCACCCGATTGCCCGGCAACCTGTTCTGTGTTGGATCCGGTCAAACGTTCGCTTACGGTGTGCTCGACGCCAACTACCGGTACGACTTGACCGAACAGGAGGCGTTGGACCTGGGCCGTCGGGCTATTTTGGCTGCCATGCACCGTGACGCCTACTCAGGTGGTTTCATCAATTGCTATCACGTCAAGGAAGAGGGCTGGGTGCACCATGGTTTCGACGATATGAACCCCATTTTCTGGAAGACGAAGCTGGAGCGTGGCGAGTTCTCGAACGTCACTTCTGAGTTGTGAGGGGCACGTAGATTTGTATTATTGAATCGTGATGCTAGGATTTAACATGGGTCTTTTATAACTTCATTTCGATTTGAAATTTTTTTTCTTGGTAGTATGGAAAACCTGGGTGTAGACTAAATGATTTCTTCGCTCAAGAATCTGGAGTTCTCTGCACTGTCCAAGAGATCCTCAAACTGGACCAGCGGATGCCCGGCGCTTGCAGTGAACGCGAATAATCATAGGATAAAGCCTGATCCGAACCACACATATTCTTTGCGACCACGGCGAGCACGATGTCGATTGCTTAAACCCCATTACGTAGAGGTTGATGAGAGGGACTCGCTCTTTTTGTATTTCCGATAGTGCTATTTTGTATACCTTTTACTGAGCAATGTATCCACCATCGATAAATATGTTAGCCTCAATCCCATAGCGGGCTGTTGCGAAGTCCTACAGTGCGAAAATCGTCATTGGTATCCATATCATGCGGCTCAGATTCGATGCTAGAAAACCCTTTGGAACCAATTATGTCTTTATTTCTCACCGTTCTGAGCCTGTTGCTGATCTAATGAACCTTGCCGAGAGTGATGCGGTTGAGATGAACAAACTGTTGGGATTGGAATAAAAAAAACTATTTCTCTATAATTAGAATATCTCGTGTTATTGGAATCCGGTGGAAACATGTCAAAACTGTTATATCGACTCGAAGGGGGTACCCCATTCCTCTGCAAGATATCTTAATCGGTATTTTGTGAATACATCAAGACGTTCTTCAATTTGTTTCAGCAATTGAACAACAGTTGGTCGCCCATTAGAGCATAACAAACATCGTCCAGCCATATATAGTAGTTGAGTCATATTTTTCTGTACCCTGACATTGGGCATCCCCCTGGCGCAATGGAAATGATCTCCATTGCATGCTGATGAAGGGTTTTCTGTAACAAGTTATAGGAGCTAAGAAAATCATGCGGTTTGTTTGGCTGCATAGAAAAAAATAGTTCTTGTGGTTGACTCCCCCGCAATATGATTCTTGCCATATGGTAATACAGAATGGCGATAGCAATTGTTTCTGACCTAAACTAAGCCTCGAGTTTTGATGAATTTTGAGAGACATTCAGAGAAGCGGGAAGGGGTTGGCCTATTGGGACCAAGAGCTCTGGGGGGCAATGCTTGGTACCATTGTGTGAACTCCAGATCAAGTTCAGCCCAATTGGATGAGGTACCATATTGCTGGGTAACTAATTTGCACAGTAACCGAATAAGAGCCTGGAAGAATACGGTCTCTTGGTTTGGCTCCTCGATGCATTGAAGAACCAGTTGCCCCGTGTAGTTCAGCGGAAGACCCATTTTTTGCCAAAGGGAACATCATTTGGACTTAATCGACATGGTTGTCGTGTAACCACTTAATGCACGAAGAAGTTAGTGATTTTTTTTTTTTTTTTTTTTTTTTTTTCATTTGCTACTGCTTGCTGTTGGTCGGGCAGCAGCGACGGGGCTGGGTGCTTAACCTACTCGGTTGCACGGATGATATCCGGGGCTTTGATAAGTCCTGAGTAGGGCGTAGCTCCCCCGAAGAATGTGCTTCAGGGAAACTTTTGACCCGGGGAGATACAACGGTGGGAAAGGAAAAGGCGTGTGGACGAAAAAGACCGTCGATGAACTTGCCTTCAAGCCCACTATTCAAACGCTCGGTGCAAGTGGGCCGATTCTCATCACATATGATCTTGCGAGCACGGCATTCCGGGCTACGAGGAAGGTTTGCGGCGAAATTTCCCGACTTGTCTCTCCGGCGACCTATCAGCATCTGCGAGAGCGACGAAAATCCCGCTCTCTCCTCTTAGATTAGGACGAAGTAGGACTTCGAGGCCCAGAAATAGGGGTCACCAATTCTGTCGAGGGCATGGTGGCAAGAGGGTCATGGTCTGTAGTCCACATGCGAAAGCATGCAAGACATCGATGCGCTATTACCCCGATATATTCGGAGCAGAACTGCGAGAGCCGGAATGCGGGGTTGAAAGTGGAGTGGAGGAACGAAACACAGTTGATTGTTCGAAGACCCCGGGTCTTGTGATATTTAGTGAAAGAGAAATTGCTGCCGCCTTTCGAGATTTCTTTATTCATCAAAGTATTAACTCTGATCAGATCAGATTGAGGATAAGCAATCCGAGTTTGGCTCTAGAAGTATTTGATTGAGATCCCACAAGAACTTCCAGGCGCGTCTGAAGTAAATGAGTCATTCTATCTCCAAGATGCCCCAGATCTCTAATATGATGACTCATTTAGTAGATTGGCGATTGATTCATTCATAACTGCTTTCTCTTGCTTTTGACGCTGTCCTCGATAACAGAAATAGCCCAGCATACGTTTTTGATGCATCGATCAGAGTATCCGCCTCTGCAGATCCCGCGTGGTTCGACGGTGAATGTCTCAGTCATCGACAAGTACGTATTAATCTCCAAAGAGGTCTATATCTTTCAACATTTTCAAGGCTCCAAAAATTTGCATCCCTATGTCAGATATTTCAACTAATAAAAATTGTTAAGCACTCGCATGCGGCTGCCATGTTCTCACCTCCTCACCCCATCCATTGAGCAGCATGAAACGCTCAACCTGCCATCTTTCTCTTTCCTCGTAGAGCATCATTCCACAAAGAGAATGATTTTATTCGACTTGGGTCTTCGAAAGGATGTGTCCGCATTGCCGCCTGCAGTTCAGACCTTCCTCTCCGAATCTGGCTGGGATTTGACCGTGGCGAAAAATGTCACAGACATACTGAAAGAGAACAACATCAATCTGAACGACATTGAGGCAGTCATTCTGAGCCACCATCATTTTGATCATCTAGGCGATCTAAGCCAATTACCGAAGGAAACCAAACTCATAGTGGGACCAGGCTTCCAAGAGACATATTTACCAGGGTGGCCTATCAATACTGGATCCTCTCTGATTGACCGGGACTGGAAGGAACATGCAATCCAGGAATTATGCTTCAGCCATAGTTCTACCGGAATTTCAATTGGTGAATTCCAGGCCATAGACTATTTCGGAGATGGAAGCTTTTTTTTACTCAACGCTCCTGGGCATACAATCGGACATCTTGCGGCACTAGCGAGAGTAACCTCAAGTTCCCACTTTACTTCTGGATCCCCGTACGAGCATCCTCAAAATGACACATTCGTCTTTCTAGGTGGAGATATCTGCCACTATCCTGGAGTGATCCGACCAACGCCACTGGTCCCTCTCGATAGTAGGGCACACTCTGTTCTGAACTGTTGTCCGCAATCCTTTTACCATGACATCCACCCAAAGAAGAGCTGTGAAACACCATTCTATGAAATGCCGGTGGAAGCAACAGTGGATGAAAAAGCAGCGAAGGACTCGATACGAAAACTTTGCGGTTTTGATGGCAATGAGGATATTTTAGTGGTCATTGGACACGACGCGTCGCTGATTGGGAAAATAGATTTTTTTCCTGGGAAAATCAACAATTGGAAGAGCAGTAGTGGGAAGAGTGATCTACAATGGGGGTTTCTGAAAGACTTCGGTGAAAACGTAGTTAAGCTCTAGGAAGTATACTTTCATCTGCAATACAACTGCCGAAGAAAACTCTAATACCAAAACCAAACGTATTGGGACTTATTATGTATATCATACACGGTGGATTTCTCCAGCAATCTTTCAGCCAACAGACCTGTTTATGAAACTAGCTTGATATCAAAATCCACGGATTTTGATATTAGAGGGATAGTGGTGTAACTCTCAGGCAACTACTTACTTGCCTGATATACGCACATCGTATGTCTCCAAGTTGTGTCTCATTCATGTACATTTACTTTCTGACGATGATATCCCATGCTATCGCAAAGTTGACTGAAATCTAGAAGACATCCATCTCCACTATTCAAGTAGCATCTGCGCTACGGCCTCTCCAAAAGCATACATCGGTGCCTGGTAATGACCTGCCAACGGCACAGGGAGCACACTAGCATCACAAACGCGAAGATTCTGGACGCCTTTAACTCGGCACTGGGTGTCAACCACCGAACCCATCGCGGCTGTTCCTCCATTTTGGAAAAAGCTACTCCCCACAATCTGCATCCGCCGGTCCAGGTCCGAGTCTGTGCATGCGCTAGTCAGTGGCTCGTGACCTGGTGGCGGAGTCTCGCCCTCGACGACCTCCCGAGCAGCATCTGTCTCCATCACCTGCAGGGCGAGCCGCATACCCGCGCGCATTGTGGCCCGATCCATCTCTGTGCTGAGATAGGCCGGGTTCAATATCGGGTCGGCCATGGGATCCGTGCTGGCGAGGGTAATATTGCCTCGACTGGTCGGGAGAAGAAGCACGACGGGGCTGCTGATATGGTTTCCGTCGAAAGGGACCCGGAATTCGGATCCTCCACCAGCAATTGGCGCGTAGGCTATCATCATCTCCACGTTTCCTCGGGGCTCCTGGAGGCATGGATCTCTTGCGTCGAGCCCATCTACCTGTGCGGCCTTGACTAGCTCCTCATGTGGAGTAGAAATCGTTGCAAGCCATTCTATAGGATTGCCGTTTCTGAACTCGGGCCTGTTAAAAGCTGGGGACCCGAGTGCGTATCCCTTTTCTGGATTTTTGAGTTTCCAGAAGAACGTTGTCGATATTTTATCGTGGTAGTTCTCCCCAACCGGTAAATCCACGATAGTTGGAATGTTGTGCTGCGCGAGACGCGATTGGGGCCCAATACCAGAAAGCATCAGCAATTGGGGTGTCTTGAGAGCACCGCATGTGACAAGGACTTCCTTGGTGGCCATGTATCTGGTTCCATCCGTTAAAGTGATACCTACAGCTGTCTTGGAGTCATCGAAATCAACACGAGCGACGACGGTATCTGTCAGAATTGCCGCTTTTGAAAGGTCATAGGCTTTGCTGGCCGGTTGCCGTTGACCATTCTTCCAGTTCTCTGTGAATGGACCAAACCCAAATGGATTGCCCCCGTTTGTATCTGGGTTATATTCGAGGCCAGCATCCAGCATTGCCTGACGGATGGTCTTTCGTAGCGGATATGTACAAGCTTCGGCTGTTGTCGAGATAGGACCACCAAACCCATACTTCTCTGGACTGCCGTCAGGATCATGGTGAGACTGTGTCACTTTGAAATACTTGAGCATGTTTGCATAATTCCATCTGTCATCCCCGGCTAACTTCGCCCAGGAGTCATAGTCGACTGAGTGGCCGCGGGTCCAAAGACCGTAGTTGATACCACTCGAGCCTGATAGCAGTTTGCCTCCGTAGTTCGGAATGCAGCGATTTCCCAGTCCAGGTTGATTGGAAGTCATCATGTTGTATTCGAAACGAGTGCCGTGAAGATGCGGAGCTGCGACAGGACTCATGATTTCCTTATTGTAGTCCTCGGGTCCGGCCTCAACGACTAACACGCTGTGCCCACTGTGGGAGAGCCGAGATGCGAGAACACATCCCACAGTGCCACCTCCGCAGATGATATAATCATAGGTCTCGCCCATATCGTCGAATTGTTGCAGTGTCAATATCGAGAGATATGTTGTGTGCCATTGCTGCGTGTTGGATTGAAGGTCTTTATGAGCTGTGCCGTGGAGCAATCATGTGAGTCGGATTCTTCGTACAGGATATCTAATGATCGACTTGGCCCCATATTGAGGGCCAATGTCAGGCCAGATCGTCGGGGGACTACGCCTGTGAAAGTTTTAGATCCGGATTTATCGCCGTATGCCGAGGAATGGCCCCCAAATATTATGTGGGTAATCATATCTGGAAGTCACAGCGAAGCTGGGTAGGTATCAATAGGATGTCAACGCCTAAGGATTTTGACCCACGTTGCCATTAATTCCGTGCCTGATCAACCGGAGTCTAACCGATGCCCCTATATGGCTGGAACCAAATGGTCAATAGGATAGGACTCCATTGACTAGGTCCAAGCTTGATAAAGAGATAACTGGACCATCGTCTTGCTAAAGCAGATAAACGATGTACTGTTGTAACTTGAAATTATCAATTCATATGATTTTCAGGTTATTATCACTCAGTCGTGAAAAATGAAGAATTTCAAAGTACAAGCTCACGCAACGAGGAAAACAAAAGTAGAGATTCCAAGACGTATGTGCAGATATAAAATCTGCGAAAATGCCAACTGATGAAAACGAAGAGCCAAAGAGAATTGCAAAATCGAATTGAAACCGGCGCAAAATCAGGTCAACTGCCTCCAAAAATCATTATCCAAATTTCAACCTACCGAAAATTCTGTAAAGCCATTGATCATCATTGCTTGCGCTGTTTCATCTGAATCTGTCGTTTGTGCTTGGGTGTCCATTACATCCTACTTGTAATGACAGTGCAGCTATCATGCCGGATCTGTCATCGCCTCCGATCAATACTGGTATCGCTGTGTGGGATTCGCAGGCGGGTGCTGGATGGGAGGTTGCTGGTCGAAGAACGGCTGTTGTACCGAACGTGGATTGCGCGAATGATCAGTCTGATCTTGTCTCAATGTGTGCCTATCCGTAGGCACAGCATGATAATAGGTCTCCTGCGCCTGCGCAAGCCGTGTCTGCTGTGTCTGCTGTGTCTGCACATAGCCATCGTGCTGCATCTGCATCGGAGCTGGATGCACCTCCCTTACATGCGAATAGTTCGCGGGGTATGTCTGAACCAAACGTGGTTGCCCCTCACGCGGATCCCGGCCTTGATAATGTTGAGTTCCCATCGCTGCAGGAGAATTCTGGGTTGCAGTGGGTATTCTATGTGGTGAGACCCAGCTGCTGGGCGCCGGACTTTCGGCGCCCGGTCTAACTGGTCTGACGAACGAGGGCATGTCGGTACTTGCTTCCTGTTGCATATCAGGAATGCCCCGCGTCCACGAAGAAGCCTCTTGTATATTCCGTGCATCGGCAAGCTGTGCCGTTCGGCTCTGCTGGTAGGACTTTCCGCGAGAACTGCTGGCATTTTGCGTATATTTGGGGGGAAATACAGAACCTCGGGTACTTCCAGATAACTGGATTGGTTGATCGGAGTCGTTCACAGCGACGTCGAAGTCCGGGGGATCGTTAGATGAGTCCGCATTTGCTATCGGAGTCGGGCTTCCGGCAAGCTCTGCGCCAGAGGCTGGTCTCTGCAGCATGTTGGGACTGCGTCCCTTTCCTATTGAATCCATCGCTGCTTGATGGTTGATGAAGCGGGGGAAAGGCAAGCTAGTCGTGACTCAACAAAAGTACCTCGTTCTAACTAGCGCTCGACCGTGGGGTCTGGGCTGATCGACATCCTGCTACATTAGACTAGTGCATCGCATTGGGTCAGCGTCGCCCCTCACATGGCGGACTAAAGTCTAGTGCTCTCTCTGCTTCCTGAGTGCAAGAGAAGGAACCCGGCATCTCCTGTGGCTCAGAAAAAGTGAAAGAAAAATATCGAGCGAAGAGACTGATAGGTATAGACTGATAGGTATAGAACTGGATGAAAACACCATGAATGCACGACATGTTGGGTTTCTAAAAAATAGACTCAAGTATTTACAAATAAGATATTCAGAACCAATACAATAGACACAATCAATACTTCGGTCGCTTAGGGGAGGGTTTCTTTTGAACAGGTCCTTTCAGACCTGAGAATGCCAGGCACTCGATTTTAATTAGGCACGTAAAATCACGACTATTTAATGACTGAACCGATACCGGATCTCATTCTCGCTTTTAATTTTACCCTCACATTCCTTGAAGAACAGTCGATATTCGCATCAATTCTCAGATGGGACGCAATATCAATAATTTCCCGCCATCAAATGGACATGAATTGTCTCTTTGATTCAATGGTTTGCAAATGCCAGCTATAGGCCGTACTCGTCGGGTCTGATGAATATTTCGAACTTGAATCAGCGCTCTCTGGCTTTGGAATCAAATTATATTACTTACTCGATCTGTTTAATCATTTTTCTGTTATCCTGCATGGGAACCCGGCGGTGAATATTGTTTGTCTTGTTCTGGTGCCAATTTACTTCCAGAAGCTCCCCCGCCCTGTAAAACGAGACAGTCGTTACCATCCATAGATCCGTAGTATTGCGCCTCAGTACGTAGCTCTTTTTTGACCTCATTGCCATGGCCATCGTCCTGATTTTTCCACTTCGGGCGCAGCATGTATTACCTGTCTAGGCGGAAACCTATTACCAGGCGGTAAAGGCTCTAGACCTGCCCCCGTAGGATGTTGGAAGCTACCAGACTGCGCAGAATTCGGGGTCTGCGGCGAAGATATCGCACGATTTGGTCCGACCGAGCCAGATAACACAAAGGGACTGGGTTTGGGAATATATCGCGGAGGAAACGCAGAGCTGGACAGGTGGACTGGCTGGTCGGAGCCGCCTGGTGCGGATTGATGGTTGACTGGGCTGTGAGTATAGTTTGCCGGAGACGCTGAAGTAGAGCTCTTTGGGGAGGTTGCTCCAGACCCAGCTTGTGGTGGCCCTGTAGGCGTCCTCCTAGGCGTGTTCTCCATCGAGACAACCGGCAGGACTGGATGGTGCGGAGAAGTTGCAAAGACACGAGCAAATATGACGCGAAGAGGCCCCTTGTCAGTACTTGTAAGGCGGGGCTGATCAACAGGTCAAGTGGATTGTGCCAGCGTGGCCGGCGTTTTCAGCCTCAATTCACATGCCGTCATAATACAGTTAAGCGAAGCACAGGGATTATTTTGAAAGGCGTGATATATTGAAATCAGTTCGTACAGGTGTGTACAAATATGAACAGATTAGAAAAGAAAAGCAAAGAAATATAACTCAAACCAGGCAGACGCTCCATCTATGACATGTAAGACACAAAAAAAAGAGGAAATTTTTCAGATACTTCAGCATCAGGTGGACTCAGATGAGCCCGGCATATACCAGCAGCATAACTATGACCCACAAAGCCTTAATTGTCCACCCAAAACTTCATTCGGATACCCATAGCCGCAAGCTCAACATCCAGGTATCGCAGCACACCAGGCACAGCGACAACAGTAACATTATCACCACCGATATACCGCAGTCCATCACCATCCTCCCAGGCCTCAGCCCGGGAATCCATGAAGGATGCCTGACGGGCACAACGACGGCAGCGCACAATACCGGCAACACCGCCGAGAGCACCGCCAGATGCGCTCGCCGCTGCATTCTTCTGCTGGTTCGGCGCGGCCTTAGCGGCTGCGGCCGCAGCGCCGGGATTTAGGGCGGCGCGACGGGACGTGCCTGATCCGGAGACCGCGACTTGGGTGGAGAGGAAAGAGCCACAGTCACGGCAGATCCAGGCGTGCTGGGCATCAGAGCAGTTCATCAGACGGTCCTGCAGCAGGAAGGCAGCACCGTGGGCAATGAGCGAATCACGCTCCATCTCTCCAACACGGATACCACCTCCCTTGGCACGACCCTTGACGGGCTGGCCAGTCAGCGCGTTGACGGGACCCGTCGTACGCACCTGGAACTTGTCGTTCACCATGTGACGCAGACGCTGGTAGTACACGACACCCATGTAGATGTCAGCCGCGAACTCGCGGCCCGTGATGCCACTGTAAAGTGGCTCATTACCGTAGTAGTTGTATCCAGCCTTGCGGAGCTGGTGTCCGAAGTAGTCGGTTGCGGTGTTTTCTTCGGAAAACTGGAATGGGGTTGAGTCTTGCGGGTGGCCGTGTAGAGCGCCGGCTTTGCCGGCCATGGATTCGATCATCTGAGCGATGGTCATACCTGGAGAACTGTTAGTCTGTGGTCAAGAGGTTATGATGTCAGGGAGAAGGGAGATCCTCACGAGATGGGAAAGCGTGGGGGTTGATAATCAAATCGGGCTGCATGCCGCTCTCGGAGAAGGGCATATCAACGGCAGGCCAGAGCTGCGAGCAAACACCCTTCTGACCGTGACGCGAGGAGAACTTGTCACCGATGATAGGCTTACGAGGGATGCGGTACTTGACGCTGAGCGATTGGATCGGCTCATTGCCGTTCTCTGATCCCATGAGGCGGATGCTCTCGATGTACCCGGCCTCGGCGTCCTTGTACTTGAGGAAATGTGTAACTCCATCGACGTTGACGTACGAGTCCGTTGAGGCATCGTAGCGCACGTTGTGGTAAGCTGCAATCTTATCACCTTCTTTAACCCGGATACCGACATGCGGCATGCCGTCGCTATCGATGATAGCTTTAACTTCGGCCTTGACCTCATCACCCGGCGCGAAGCCGAACAGCTTAGAGACTTCACGCTTAGACTTACTACGGCGCGAGTCACGCTCAGCCAGAGTGTGCACCTTGGTCTTGTAGATAGTACCGTGACCGAAGCCGCGCTCGTGAGAGGATTTGTTGATAATCATGGCGTCGTCCATGTCGTAACCGGTGTAGGAAATAATGGCCACGATGGCATTCATACCGTTCGGGAAGTTGTCCAGGCCGTAGGCGTTGTACAGCGGTGGCCGCACAATCGGCGTCTGACCGGTCTGCAAGCGGTACAGCTTGTTATCTGTACGGTAGGCGATCGAGGTACCGGGCGTACCCATGGTCTGCTTGCTCATTTGGCATTGGTACATGTTACGGGGAGACTGGTTATAGTCGGAGAAGGGAGTCATGTTGGCCACAATGGAGAGAATATTGGTCGGCGTGAATTCGATGTGGGTGGATACGCCGGCGATCAGGTCATTCTCAACACAGGCAATCTCCATGAACGGCTGCTCGAAGGGACCAACGTAGTCCAGCTCATCCAGGGCGAGGTACTTGACGGGTCGATACATTCTCGCTGATTGGGAGAACATGTAGATACCAGGGTATTGCCCACCGTTGCTGTTGGGAATGTATCCGATCTCCAATCCACGAGGAATGTCATTTGTTCCAGATACCTTCCAGTAGCGAAGAGTGTCATGGATCTTTTGGGCCTGCTTGGGCGAGCAGAAACCGATGATACGGCCGTCCAGCTGGACAACGACACTATCCTCGACTGCAACCGACGACTCGGGCTGTACGCCAAGTTGAACGAGGATTCGGGGCAAGTGAGAGACCTCCAAATTGTCTGTGGAAATCAGACACTTGTGCGCCAAGTGGTTCAGCAGACCACAGGGAGAACCATCAGGAGTGTGAACCGGGCAAAGGAAACCCCAACTCTCAGGCAGCAGCTTACGCACAGTGGTTGTCTTCAATTGAGCGAAGAAACTACCACGATGAATCATGCGGAAGTGACTGATAAATCGATAGAAGTTGATCTTCTCGGCAATGACGGTATAACCAGATGTCTGTTGCAAATCAAGACCAGTGGGACTGACCAGGTTGCCGGTAGAGAGGAAGTACTCGAGGGCATTGCCAATGTTCTCGTTGGACCGCTTCACAATCTTGGACAAGAAATCCCGTTCGAATGAAGGGTCTGAGAACCTAGCGCCGTTGTTGCGCATGGACCAGTCACGGGCAATGGGACCGAAAGACCGCAGCCACTCCTCAATACGTTCCTTCAGGATCATGCCGTACAGGAACCCACCGAGCAGGATTTCCTGGTTGGAAACCGCGTCAGGGTTGTCAGGAGCACAGTCGCCGGCAACCAGAGCGTACAATTTCCGGATCATGAAGATGATCATCTTGAACTTATCATAGTCCTGGGTTTCTGTGACGTTGTGGTTGCCCAGGTGAGGGAGAACGACCTTGCGCAAAAATTCGGTGCCAACGTCCTCGTCGGACATGTCGGCGGGCACACCAAGAACAGGTCGGAAGCACTTACCCAGGTGAGCTCGGCAGTCATAGCGGCTGTGCTTGTTATAGGCCTGGTATGTTCGGAGCAGAAGCTCGACACGGTCCGTCACGAAGGTGTTCTCCATGCCCTTCGAGGTGGCACTGCCGACAAGGTGCTCAAAGATCTCGCGATCGTTGGTCTCGACCAGTGCCTTCAGGATCATCATCACAGGGATGAGAAACTCGTTTTTGCGCCAGGAGAAACGGAAGGTCACGTTACCGTCCGAAAGGTAGTGCAGCACGTTCGTCTGCGAAGTCTGATCGGGCCGAACCGATCGTATTTGCACACCGAACTTGGTGTAAGTGTGACCACGCTTGACGAAGGACCCACGGATAATCGACATGGGAAAATTCCTCTTGCCGACGATCAGCATTCGAATCAGCTTCTCATTACCGTTGACAATGAAGTAACCACCCAGTTCCTCCGACTCCTCCTTGCGCGTGACGAGATCCTCCGGAGTCGCCTTTTCGAGGTGGCAGCGGTTGGTGCGCAACATTATGGGGACCTGACCCAGCTCGCGCACCGACTCCATCCAGTCTCCATTGTTGATCTGGTACTCAAGACGCGCGCGCAGCTTGCCACGGTAGGTCGAGTGTCGCTCTCGGCACTCGGAAGGGTAGATATTGCGGTTCTTGTGGCTGAACTTGTTGGTAGACGGCAGGGTCGGCTTCTCCAGAAAAACTTCTTTCACGCGAACATTCAGACGGTTGCGCTTCGGGGCGCGGCGGCCTTCCGCCTGGCGAGCTTTCTTTTGTTCAGGGGTCTCGGGTTCGCCGTCGAGGAAAGACTTGATGCCGATATCCTTGAGACCGGCCTCCAGAATTTTGCTGTCTTCAAAGAGAGCATTGAACGAGTCGACATGGGGCTTGATGGATTCGGCCAGTGACGGGTACGCGGTTTGATCCTTGGGCGGGTTCTTGAAAAGGTTTTCTCGTCGCAAGGAGTCGAATTGAACCGACCACTTGGTGTCGGTGGGCGCAGGAGCCATGCTTGGGGAGCTCGCGGACCTGGTCCAGCACTAGTAGTCGAAGAGGGAGAGAGAGAGAAAAAAAAAGGGGAAAAATCGGAATTGTCGTCTTCGGGGCGGCCCTCGTGAGCAGTTGGAGGGGAACACGGGCGACGAAAGCAATGAGCCCTTCTGCCGCAGCCTCCCAAGGGGGTATACAAAGAACCGAGGGAATTGCGCTGGCAATGGCAGCTTGCTGAGAGCAAAGATGGGCTACTTCTTGGGGAAATTTTTCGAGGTGGAGCCGGTGCTATCATCACGTGGAGATATGGGACTCTTAAAGCCTGAGGCAGGAACAGGGCCGATGGCTTAGTCATCTGAACGGCAGTCTTGGCATTTGGGGACTTTGAAGTAAAACCGGGTCATCCAGAGACTCGACGCTCGACGTGGATTGTGTGTATCGCGGGCGTCAACCATCTCCGGGGGGGGGGAATCGGAACGAAGCTGGGTTACTCGTAGTGCACAGGCGGTCCTAGATCGCGGGCTTTCCCGCCGCCCTTGCCCTCCACCCCACTCAGCCTCTCCGTCAGCCTCGACCGCTCGATCCTCTAGGCTTCATCCTGGCCGATTGAAGCGCTAGTGAACTCCGGGTTCTGGGTGCGTTCTGCATGCGCCGTGACTGCGCTACGTCAGGCCGCGAGCCTAAGCGCCCCTCAAACGGCAGCGGTCATGTGTGCCCGTAGATCTCGAGTATTTCCATCCTACTACGCGCCGTTCAAGGGCATATTGTCAAATAGCGCTCAGGTCCCTTTTTCTTTTTCCTCCCCCTCCCCGTCCCTGGGTTTTTGTTCTGAGTGGGGGTTTTGGTTTTCGTGTGTTCCGGGTTTTGGCATCTGGACTTCCAGGACTTCCACCTTCAAACGTCGTGTTTAGCCGCGTCCACCTCCAACCTCCGAACTTCTCCTTCCGCCGGCCAACGAAGCCAACCAAAACCACCCCAAGCCAACAAAGCCCTTGTATCGCGCCTCGCAGCGACCCCACTCCGAGCTGGTCGCTGCCCACAATCTGCTTTGAACTCCTCCCCGAATCCCCCTTCTTTCCCTTCGCCCTCTTCCGTGCTTCGCTTTCTACGTGGGTATTGGGTATTGGGTATTGGGTTTGTGCATCTGTTCTGGATCCCGCCTGGAGATCGGGAAACCAGCGTCATCGCCTCGACACCGCTGGACCTGGGAAACCCGGGCACCTGAACCGCCCGAGTCCGCCGCCAGCGTCCTCGTTCGCGCTCTCGTTTCCTCTTAGAAATTCCGCCTGCCCCCAAACTAGCCCAACATGGCCGGGATCTTTCGCTCCATCTATGACTGGCTCTTGAGGATGTTCTGGTAAGTGGGCCGTCGCCGACGGTTCTCGGGAGACCAGCTCCCGGCCCGTCCCCGCAGATGAAGCCTGCTAATACCGGAGGGCCTGTTCTCCTGCAGGGCGACGGAGATGGATGTCACCATGATCGGCCTGCAAAATGCCGGCAAATCCTCCTTGCTGCGCGTGCTGGCGGTAGGTTTACTTCCCCCCCCCCCTTCTCCTATGTCTTTGTCCCCTGGCCCCTTTTCATGATTCGCCCCGCCTCCGCATACATAACTCCGAATCGTCTGCTGATCTTCTTGTGCGCAGGGCGGGGAATTCACGGTCGAGTAGGTCGCTCCCACATCGGCGGTGCTTCGTTGTCGTCTGCTCACAACCCCTGTCCTAGTTCCATTCCGACCATCGGGTTCAACACCAAACGAGTCCAGAAAGGCCATGTGACCCTCAAATGGTAGGATCATCCCATCGGTTCCTTCCCTCCCTCCCGTCTCCTCATGGCGTCGCGAGCAAGGGCATAGGTAAACTAACTGTCGCTGGGTTCGTAGTTGGGATCTGGGTGGCCAGCCTCGATTTCGCCCAATGTGGGAGCGGTACTGCCGGGGTGTCAATGCGATCGTGTAAGATCCGATTACATCGCTCGCGGCCAAGCGCAAAGTCTCTGTACTGATCGCAGATAATTAGATACATCGTGGATGCAGCTGATCAAGATGCCCTGCCGGCCGCCACCGAGGAACTGCATGAGCTGATGAACAAGCCCACCCTCGATGGTATTCCGCTCTTGGTGCTGGGCAACAAGTCAGATCTGCCGGTCAAGCTCTCAGTCGACGAGCTGATCGATGCGATGAATCTCAGAGCCATCACCCACCGTGAAGTCAGTTGCTACGGGATCAGTGCAAAGGAGGAAACTAACCTAGATGCGGTCTTGCACTGGCTTATCGCCCGTGCGAGCCGATGAAACGTATAATTTTTGCCCTGCGATCAGCATCACCCAGGACTCGAATCATCGTCCTCTCCCTTTTGCTTTCATTTTTCTCCTCTTTTATTTTTCTGATCTTGATTCCTCCATTCGGCCGTTGAGAGCGATATTTCCTGTTGCCTCTGCTTTTTTGGGGGACTTTTCATTTCCTTCCCTTCTTTGGAGAGCGTGTTTATATCCCGTAGACTCCTAGCGTTTTTGTTTTTTTTTTTTTTTTTGGCTCGCAGCCCCCAGATGTGACGATGTCAACGACTTTATGCGGATTTTGTTTCCGCTCGATTTTTTCTTCGTTTTTTTTTTCCTTTTCTTTCTTTCTTCTTTCAGCTTGGGAGCATGCAATTTGGGATCGGAGGCCCGGTGCCAGTTCTCCCAATCAAAACGATCTTCATCATTCCGCGGTAAATGAGCAATATATCACCTGTTTTTTTTTTTTTTTTTTTTTTTTTTTAGTTTCCTCTTTGGTTGCAGTTCAGTCGCATTTTTGCAGCATATTGCTGATCTCTGATCTCATAATATCTCTCTGTTCTTGATTGATTTTGTGTTTGATAGCCTTATGCGGGGTGTTTCTCAGACTTTCAAGGAAATTTCAAGGGTGGGAATGGGCCTTGCGGTCACTGGCGTGAAGATTGTATTTCAAAAGTCCGAGTAGCAAACAAGATGGCAGACACGCTGGCGTTTGCCGGGCATAAATAAACGGAACCGCACACGGACCAACTGATGCGTTGTCCTTGCAGCTGAAGGGCCCCGAATCAGCAGGCCGCCCCTTCCCCGCCAACACATGAAAAACAAAAAAAGGGCCACGGTGAACTACAGTACATGAATCCAGGTGGACCTGCGCCAAGTACTGTATCGAGCTAGTCGTGCTATCTACGAAGAGGAAGGCTATTTATAGGAAGACCGCGAATTAGATCAGACCACAGCTCAAATCGCTACATGCTCGAAGGCCGAGCAGCAGATGACCGAGTCGGGCGAAGGCAAACCATATGACAGCCGTAAAAAGCTTCGTCTGCAGAACAAAAACGAGATCTGGAAAAGCTTCGTGTCAGGCATGTTGCACTCGATCCCGGCCGGGGCGCCATCGCCTGGAGGACGGGGGATTAGAAGATGGTGACAAGGACGAGACCACGGTTGTGCGTTGCACTAAGTCCTAAAGCACGTGGCATTTCCACGCAGCTCTCGCATCTGCAATTGACTGGAACCCTTATCGGAGACTCGTAGTATTCCAGCAGGATACCAGAAGGCTGCCTTCATTTACCATGATGGCAAATATCCCGAATAAATACTAGCGATATACAACCAGGATAAAAGCTAAAATTTTAGTCCATTTCATAGGACTTATCTCCTCAGTCACAAAAAAATCTATGTTTGTCAGTTCATGAAAAGGTTTCCAAAGTAAGAAAGAAAGAAAGAAAGAAAGAAAGAAAGAAAAAAAGAAAGAAAGAAAAAAGAAGCAGATTAAGATATCTTGAAATTTCTTGCTCGTCAGCTCTTGCTCCGATATCCAATATCAAGAAATCTAGGGGTCAAACTTCGACTAGCCCGGAAATTACAAAGCTAGATCTGGCACTGAGTTCGCGCTCCATACATCCGAAATTGTACCTCTCAGCCCATATTTTGAGCGATATTCAATTCGACATATTCACCATTGACGCATTGTCAAAGAAAACAATTTTATTCTGGTATCGGTTATTAAAAAAAAAAAATAAGCCACCGGAATACAGCTAATTTCTACAGGAGATAATCTCAAAAATGATCAACTACTAACTAGCCAAACCAGAATCTTACTGTAATGGCCGTACCTCCGAAAATGATATTCATATCGTTTCAATCCTGCGAGGATAAGTTTGTCCTTTGTGAATTTTTATAGGTAATCACCTAGATGGTTCCCCAACTGCGACAGAATCATGGTCGCATTGATTTAGCTTTGGCCAGTGGAGGCTTGTTGTCGTATCATCATGCAGTCTGTTCTGTCTCGGAAGCGTAAACTGGATGGGTCCTCTTATCCGAGTCAGGACCCTCTCCCGTCTCATCTGAACAAGGATCACCCTCCTATTGCCAGTCAGCCCAAGAGACGGGCGATGATCGAGCTTTATTTGGGGATTTCAGATAGGGGTATCCGCTTTTTTGACTGACTTGGGAACAGGAATACACAATTCAGTATGGCCACAGCGAACCTCTCACGGGGGCTTCCTTCAGTGTCGCCCGGGACAAACGGACATCCCTTTATCGCTCTCGCACTCAACGCTACTAGGTTGCAATATCTAAGTGGCCCTATCTATGGAGCAGGTGGGTAAACCAGTGTGGGTCGACTATGACCAGGCAGCAGGCCAAAACCACTTCACGGTCCAGGGTCCAAAGATCTTAGCTGAGAGGGATGTAAAAACCATGTAGATCATCCTCTCAAATCACAGGGAAGTAAATCTAGGTATAATTGTCGCCAGAACTATGGCGACAGAGCCTACTGCTGTATATATCTACTGGGCGTCCGCTGATTCATTGAGTACACCTTGTTTGAGTTGATTTTGAAGAAGTGGTGAGAAGGGAATTCAGGGAGAGTCGATCAAGTCAGCCGAAGAGATCTCCTGAAGGATCAGATAGTCAATATTTCGAAAACAGTATGCTGAAAGTATCTTCCCGAAGTTTGAAAGGCCAATCGTGGAGAGTCAATTGGCCGAGTGGAAATTTGAACACCTAGGCACCCCACTATCCACTACCCAAAGCCGCTTGGTTGTGTTTTCGCTGCCATGAATCGCTTCATCTCGATCTGTACACGCAATAGACGCCGCAAAATCTTTCCAATTAGGCTCTTGGAAATTAGCTCCAGGGCACTATTAGTGCCTTACACCGCCCCCCCAACCCTTCCGGGTTGTGGGTGCGCCACGCACAGATGCATAACCACACACAGACGCATAATTTTCTCCTATCTCCTATTTTTTGCTTCCCTATCCAACACCACCATCTAAATATGCCTAAGTTCGATGAATCTCGTATGGCCGAGGCCTGCCTAGCTGCATCACGCGTTGAGAAGCCGAATATAGCGCGTTTAGCACGCGAATTTGGTGTTAATCAAAGCACTCTCTATCGCCGTGTTAAAAAAGGATCAGGGCCTAATACAGCTAAACGCAATGCTAAACAGGCCCTAGAAGCCTATCAAGAAGAAGCCTTGATTCGCTGGATTCAATATATGAACGATTGCTATATGCCTATCACTCCTAGGATACTAGAAGCGTGGGCGAATCGTGCATGCCAACGCGTCGGGAAGCCGTCGGTTAGCAAGATGTGGGCGTATCGCTTTATTAATAGGCTTCCTAAACATCTTCAATTAGGGCCTACTAAGCAGTATACGAAGGAATCAAAGCGAATACTAGCAGAAGATCCAGCAGCATTACAGCACTGGTACGATCTACTAGCCCAAACGATCAAGAAGACAACGCCTGCTCGTCTAGTCTATAACTTTGATGAATGCGGCTTTCAACCAGGCGAAGGAAGGTCTAGAAACGTTATATCTACTACTACTACTACTACTACTACTACTACTAGTAGTAGTAGTAGTAGGAAGATAGTAGACCTTCCTCAGCCAGACCAAGGCGAAAATATTACGTCTATCGAGTGTATAGCTGCCGACGGGTGGCAGATGGAACCCTGGTTCATCTTTAAAGGCAACGGCATCTTTATGGAATCTTGGTTTAATCAAACAGAGAACCTACCACTAAGAACTACTATTACTATATCGCTAAACGGTTGGATAACCGATAGTATAGCAGTTCAATAGCTTCGATTCTTTATAGAATCAACATGCGACCGTACGAAATCAGGTGAAAAACGTATCCTAATATTCGACGGTCACGGTTCGCATCTTACATTCGAATTCCTATACCTTTGCGAAGAGAATAATATCCTACCTATAGGATTCCTACTACATACTACACATCTTTGCCAGCCGCTAGACGGTAAGCCGTTTCTAAGCTATAAGCAACACTTCCGCTTAGCGAATAACGACTACGCGTTTTGGGGTAGAAGCCCTATCGGAAGATCAGAGTTCCTTCGAATAATCGGTGATATTCGGAATAGAGCGTTTAGCCAGCGAATTATTCGTGAATCGTTTAAAGATCGTGGGATATATCCAGTCGATAGTAGAAAGGTTATTAATAGCCTTCCTATCCAAGATCACCTAGGTCTTATAGCGCCAGATCTACAACCGCTTCATTCAACGCTTCATACAACACCTTCACCACCACCTATATCTTCTTCTAGTATCGACAAATCGCCGCCTAGATCTATACAGGATCTAGAGAAGAATCAAAGGAAGATTGCTAGATATCAACAAGAAGATCTTACACCTAGGCAGCAACGCAATCTTGACCGGTTATTTCATCATAACAAGATTGCTATAGAGAACCCTAAATCTAGCGAACGATACTATTCGCAAGATTAGGGAAGCTCAACAACCACTACAGCGCCCAATCACTAAGCGCCAGGTTAAAACACCGCTTAGCAAAACAGGGGTACTCTCTATTAGAGATGCAAACCGTTCTATTGCTAAAAGAAATGAGAAGGAAGCAGAGGCAGAGCGGAAGCGGGTAAGGAAGCAGTGGAAGAAAGCGTATGGAACATCACCACCACCAGATCCTACACAGGAATCCCAGGCATCATTAGATAGAGCAGAGGAAGCACGTCAGGAAGGTAATATTTTCTTTATAGATACTAGTGGTATGCAGTAGTAGATAGGGGAAATAGGAAAAATTATGCGTCTGTGTGTGGTTATGCATCTGTGCGTGGCGCACCCACAACCCGGAAGGGTTGGGGGGGGGCGGTGTAAGGCACTAATAGTGAATACCGCCGTGCAGCTTGTTCTATGGGGTCATCAGACTATTGACAAACGCCACAATTTCCTCGGGTTTCCGGCCGGCGCGCCACTGGTGGCATGGAGGGTTCAATGAGGAACCAAGACAGTCCCACTTTGGGCCCCTCTGATGGGTATATCTATAATTCCGGGGGGCTCGTGAGGTCGAGTCCTCAATCCTCAGTCCCTCGAAGAGAAGAAGAAATGAAAAGAAGAAACAACTATTGCTAAAAAAATGAGCATTCTGGAGTATAGGGATAGAAGCTACGATGCCCCTGTTTCATCTAGAGTTTCAGTTGGGCATATTTGCTCTGGGGTTTCTCGCTCTCGTTCTCTTTTGTTTCATTTTTTTTTTAATTTCGTTGGTGTGATATTGAGTGGTCGGGATCAATACTGTCCGCCCTTGACCTAATTCATTCGGTTCAGAAAAATTCGAGGACGATGCGGTGTGGGAGTACATCAAGTTAAAATGGGTCAATAGTACTTTGTAGATTACATGCACTTATGGACGCAGGAGGTAAGGGAGATCGATAAAACGAATATCTGGTACGGCACCTGTGATTCGGCTTCATGTTCGGCCTCGGATGATTTTGCTCACCCATTCTCGGACGCCTGAGGCCTGACTGAGAGGTTTCTGGTGGAGTCAATGAACTTGAACTTGCGAGTGCCGCAATCCGACATCAGCCCTGCGCCTCGGTAGGTGGGGTGTGATTGGCTGTTGGGCGAGTACACCCGGACTGCGCCGCCACGGAGCCTCGGAATACGTAGGATGGCTACGTATGCCGTAGACGGGCCGGAGAACGAGAAAATGAGACACTGTAGTGCGACGGCTCAAGAATTGTCTGAATCGCGACACAGCGGAGGCCTCTCTGCAGCGTTCTCGCCTCTCAAAAGTGTGCGAGGGAGGACGGAGGACGGAGAAGAGAGGGAGTTGCAAAGGGAATCGCATGAATCATCGCAAACCTGCAGCCTAGTGCCAAGACCCACTCCCAGCCCCATTGATTGACATCCGCTCAGCCACTCCATCACCTATTTCTCTCTTCCTCTCCTTTGCTTCTCTCTCATTTCTTCAAACAGCCGCCATGGCGATCATTCCGCGATACTACTGGTACGTCTTCTCCTCGTCTGCCGCTCGTCCTCGATCTAACCTGCTGTTAGCTACGGCTATGACGACTGCTATAGCTCATCCTGGGACCGCTGGGGTCGTTGGGTAGCATTTGGCGTCATCGTGGGCTGCGCGCTCCTCCTCTTCTTTGCCTTTGCGTGAGTTTTTCTCTGTAACCCCGGTCTTCCCAGTCCCGCTGGCCCCTCGTGGTCCCTTGTGTCTCTTTCCTGGCTCGCAGGCCATCTGCGACCAAGATCCTCGTGAACGTGTGTCCCATCCCTGCATCCGTTGCTGACCCCGGCTACCTCCAGATGCTTCAACGCCCGCCGCCGTCGCACCCACGGCCTCCGTCCATACACTGGTACCGGATGGATGGCGCCGCCGCCCGGCAATCCACCCCGGCAGCAGGCTTACCAGCAGCCTTACTATGGCAATGATCCCTATTACCCACAGCAACCGCCCCCTCAATACTCTGCCAACCCTCAGAATTACGGCTACTTCGGCGCCCAGAACGCTCCTGGCCAGCAACAGAATGGCATCGAGCTTCAGTCCCCGCCGAACGCGCATGCTGCTGCTCCGCACATGTACAGCCCTCCCCCTGGGCCTCCTCCCCCGAAAGCATGAAGCCGTTCTTTAACCCCGGAATGAACGAGCTGAAAGTCGCCGGTTTCCTTTCTCCTCTTTTCCAAACGTCCTTTGCAACGAAAGCCTCGAGTCCTGCGGCGTTATGACTTCTCCCCTTTTTTTGGAATCTTGGTCGATGCGTGACTGAGATTGGTGGTTTTTCATGTGTCCATTATTCCCTTTATTTCCATGTCATGTCAAAGATCACTTGCATGAGGAATTTGACCCCCCTCATCTTTTTAATGCCCCTTATCTATTTTATTTTCCTGAACCCCGCGCATCCGTTTCATGTTTTAGTGAGGGCAGGATGAACATTCTAACCTGGCTTGGATGATAAGTTCGCAACTTCCCGCGGCTACTGAGACGGATCGTGATGATGAAATCGGTTAATGCCTTGATACACCTTTCCGAAGATCATTTCAATGAGACTTTTTTCAAATATGGAAAAAGAAAAACACACGCTTCATCCTGAGCCTTCGTAGGACAGAGACCTGGCCGACTTCCACGTCAAGGAGGCCACGCCCAACTTCCCAACTTCTCAATCTTCCAGTAGTCCTACAACGCTCCATTCCCCGTACTCCTTTTTGCAATTGAGGTTTCGAAGTCGGTCTTCTTGTTGGCCACCTGCCGATGTCTCCACTTGAAATATTTGAGTTGAATGAGCCTCCACCAGCCTTGGTGCCTGGGGCACCATCCAGCCCTAGACCCGCTCCCCCGATCTCCGCCCCTCCGCGTTGTTTTTCTCGCATCCAGACCCCAGGCCCATGGACATCGACGACATTCTCGCTGCCGTGGACCGCGGTGCCGGTGCCAGCCCGGAATCTGCCGCGCTGGACCACCAGCTCCTGACGCGGTTCTGGGTCGCCGAGCGCGCGGTCTCCGAAGTGCTGCCCTGGCCGGCGCCGCTGATGGAGCGGATCATGGATCGCGTGCGCACACAGGTAAGTCGAGGACGCACCGGGTGCACAAGTGGAATTTGGAATCTCCATTGTGAGAAGCACGCTCAAGAGCCAGTTCGCTAACTCCTTCTCTGGCCAGATCGAAACAATCGAGGATCTCGCCGCGTCCTCAGCCGACACCGACATGACAGCTTCCACCACGCACCACACACACAACCCAAACCTCAACCTCCGACTCTCCATCCTGCAAACGGATCTCGCCCGCACTCAATACCTCCTCCGCAGTCTGCTCCGTGCCCGGCTGGCCAAGCTCACCAAATTCAGCATGCACTACCTTGTCCAGCTCGCCTCGCGCAGCAAAAATCCCCTCCTCCCCTCGCAATCCACCGCACCCTCCCAGTCCAGCACCGCCGCCAACACCACTCCGCAAGACTCGGTCCCAGACATTTCCGCCGTCACCGATTTCGCTCCGCTCTCCGAGCCGGAAGCCAGCTTCATGCACGCGCACCAGACCCTGCTGGCGGGGCACTTCGGCGGCTCCTTCATGGGCGCGTTCCCACGGCAGCTGCGACGGCTCGATGACAATGCCGGCGGCACGAGTATGGTGCAGGGTCCTGAGATGCGGGAGGTTGTGTTTGTCCGTTGTCTCGGGGCCGAAGTGCCTGTACTCCTTGGCGGGGATGACGGGGATGATCTGGAGTATGGGGCGACGATGCGGATGGGCGATGTCTGGGTTGTGCGGTGGGAGGGCGTGCGAAAGGCGTGGGAGAGAGGAGAAGTCGAATTGTTGTGAAGGGGAGAGAGGAAAGAACCCTTCCTGACTTTTTCATGAATTGGGGCGTTTGCTTTCTTCTTGTCCCCCTTTTCTTATACGAGAAGCTCAATGGCGCTTCCTGTTTCTACCCTTCAGTGCGCCGTGGGATTATGGCCCTTGGGAAGGATAGTATACGTTTGTCGGAGTCATGGCATTCGCTGGCGTTGGCGTTTTCCTGGTTTCTCTTCAGCTCTGTTTTTCATTTGGCCTGGCCAGTGCCTTCTTTTTCCTCTAATGGGTGCATAAAACTCGATACGATCTCATGACTTTGTCTAAAAGAAAAGTGATATTTTTTTTCTTTCGAGCCAATATGCAAAAATATATAGCTCGTGTTCTAGTTCTTGACACGTTAATTGCCTATCTTCATCAGTATCCCACTCGTCCCTGTAGATTTAGAAAAGAAAAGTCCTTGACTGAAGTATTGTGAATTTTGCTTCAACTATGGACATTGCATAAGGAGTCATGCCACCCAAGAGACGCCAGTCGCTAAACTCAGAAATAACAAGAATGAGACCATGAAAAGCGCATGAAAAGAAAAGCAAAGAAAAAAAAAAAAAAAAAAAAAAAACCAAGACAGCAACCAGGCAGATGCAAAGAACCGGGGAAATGCATGGATATCATCACCATCACACGGAGACTCGTGAAAGGAAGGGAGGGTAGGGCGAAGGAATAGGAAAACCAAATGGGAAGAAAGATCGTCGTCGATTGCATCGGGAGGTACAAATACCCCAGCTCATGCTATGTATCCGTATGTGGGTGGGTCCTCGGCCACACGCTCCAAGTACTCGCGATCAATCAGACTCTCGATGCGGCGCTTGAGCATGTTCACGTCCGGAGCGAAACGGACAGACAGTTGGGTGATGACCTCGGTCATGAGTTGTGAGTGGATGAGCTTCTTGCGTTGTCTGGAGAAGATCGGTTAGCCACATGGATCTGTTTGACCCTTGCTAGTCAGATAGCAAACTTACTTCATAATGCGGACGATAGCAGCCTCGATAGAGCCACCGCGCTCTTCATTCATTTTCTGTTCAGTCTCTTTCCGCTGTTCCTTGTCTTCAACTTTGTTGGCAGCGCTGCTGACGACGCCAATCCGCACCTTCATGAACTTGCTCTCGAAATCCTTGTTGAAGAAGAACTGGTCAGTGGGTTTGACGTCTTTGCTCATGGGCTCTTTCTTCAGGACTCGTGTCTTTGGGGCGACTGCAAGAGACTGTAGATTGCGAATGAGGTCATGCTTTGGGATGCGGGTGCATTCTTGGATTTCTTCGTAAGTGAGAGAGCTGCCATCCGGCACATCATTGAAGAGGATCAAAATGATGAGGGCATAGGTAGAGACATTGAGTTCGTAGCGCTGCACCTTTCCATTGCTTCGCACGAATGTAGCACGGACATCAGCTGTGCCCATGCTAGCTTGCCAGGATAACTTGCGGCCACTGTGTTTATCAAGGTAGAACTTCTCGAAGCTTTGCTTGAGCGTTTCCACTTCTCGTGGGAATACGCACGATGGCTGCACATGGCCTTCTTTCGTGTTCGCCATGATCTCCATTGGCCACATGGTGCTTGTCAGGACGTTGATTTCCAAGTCCACACGCTTCTGATCCGGGTCCACACTTCGCGCGATATGGTCTTTGTAGTTGGCGGTGAGATCTTCAGAGACTGCCATGTCCTTGAACATTGCCTCGATGCGCTGAGTGAACTGGTTGCCGACCTCCAGCTTCATCTTGGAGATCATCTGCCGTTCAGCATCCATACTGGCAGATCGCTTCATCAGGAGTCTGCGAGAGAGATGCTTTTTGTAGTACGTCTCAAACAGATCTTTGTCCTTAATATAGCGTAGCAGCGTGATGCCGTTATCCAGAAGGGTATCGACTTCGCTCTCTGTCTTTCCTTTAATTCCCTTTTTGAGATTTTCATCGAAGAAGAGAGAAAGGTACTCTGAGCTTCGTGGGTTCAGGTTGATAAAATCAGCGAAGCTGGTCATGATGGTGCTTTGGAGCCCTTGATCAGAGAGGAACGACTTCTCCCAGATAGTATCGAATCGGATTTTGAGGGATAGAATATCATCAACCCATCTGATTGCAGAAGTAGTTTGTTGATTAACGGGCTTTTCTTTTTCCTTGCTTTTCTCGGGCCGCTTCTCACTGCTCGCATCCTTCTCAGAAGCCTGTGCAGGAGGCGGGGCCATAGAGGACGCATTGATTTCCCTTCCCAACTCCACAATCCGTTTATTGACTGCCCTTGACAGTGCGTCTTTCTTTTTATCCACCCTAGCGTTGATGATATAAACGTTCCGCAGCGATTCCAGCAGATTATGGTCGAGCATGTGTCGCACACCTGTCCCTTCCAACCTGACGACCTCGACTATATTTTTGCGAATGAGCTCTTCATCGAGCAAATCAAGAATCTTCGGCTCAGTAGTCCATGCAAGCGTGCACTGGCACCGTTCTTGTTCCTCGGCGATGCGCTTCGAGGTGATTCGGCAGAAGGTCGCAGCATCACCGGTCTCTAACAATCGACGACCTTCAGACCTGTAAAACTCGGCGCTTGTGGAAAGAAAAGCTGGTTCAAACATAGACAAATAAAGCTTTGAGCCTTCCTCCTCAGTCACCGTTGTGTAGAGTCCTTCCAACATCTGAATGCAGTGTCGAATCAATGGTCGTTCAATCATGTGACCAGCACGTTCGAGCTGAATCATGAATAATATGGTGGATTCCAGAACGTTGCCAACATGAATATCAAGCGTAGGATCAAGCTGTGCGCGCAGAATGTGGTCTCGGAAGAGGGCCATGGAGACGACATAGATTGGAGGTTTGGAACGATCTTGGGAAATGATGCGGTCCTATGAGACTGGAATGAGAAACAGGCACCCATGATCTTCTCAAAACAATTTTCACTTACCATGTACATCAATACGTCTGTGATCATGCCCATACAGAGCTGGTGATCCTCCCATGCCTCCTTCAGTTCCTTCAAGAATTTCTCCCCCGCATCTTTCCTCTCGGTCGATTGGTCCTGTGCATCGGTGTGGTTCTGAGCTCGGATAAGAATCGGAGAAATAGAGTCAATGATCTTTTTCTGAACGTTGTTTCGCAACCAGTCCTCCTCAAGCTGTTTGACCCGTTCGTATAGGTCATCACCCCGCATCATCAACACAATCTTGTACGCATTCCGGTAAAGCTCCTCGAATGAGAGAGATGACGCATTTTTGGTATTAATTTCGTTCAAAGAAGAGGCAAGAACACTCCAAATTGCGTCGAAGTCGTCTTTTTGAGCCGATGCACCGCCCTGAAGTGGCTGTCAATTAGAGGTCATTTCAAGTCGAGGGACAACACATACCCTGCGAGGAGCTCGAATCTTATGACGCGCTCTCATAGCCGCCATGCTGGGCACTCACAAAAGAGACTGGGGTAGCAAGGAGAGAATTTAAATTGTGGAGGTACCAGTGCCCGCAGTCAAAAGCGCAAGCTCGTTGTCCCTCTCCGCGGAGGAGCACCGGAATATGAGTTGTTCCGATCCGCCGCCTTCCAGAAAGCTTCCTTAGAAGTGAGAGCAAGAACACTTTTATATCTATCGTCGATCTAATCCTTCAAACGAATTTGCAGCCTAGTTACACAGATCTCCAGTCTTTACTGCAAACTCCCATCTCTTTGCTGCACCATTCTTTCTGATCCCCTCACAGCACAACTCAGCATGCGCCTCGCCGCGTCACAGGGCCTCCGCCCTCTACGCTCGCTTCTTTCGCAGGCCTCTGTTCGCACCTATACTCATACGCCTTCGTCTCGTCTGTTTTTATCACAATTATACAATCCTCGGAACCACCAGAGACAACCAGCTCTATACCAACCATGGCACATGCGCTTTTTGCTCAGCTACCGCCAGAACTCGACATCCTCTCGTCCCCTGTCGGAAGAGCCCAGCAACAAATCCCAGACTGATGCTGAGCGCGAGAAACAGAATGCCGAGCGTCGTAAAAACGAGGAGGCCTACCAGATTGTATTCACCTGCAAGCCATGTGGCGAGCGCTCTTCGCACCGCATGTCAAAGCAGGGTTATCACCGCGGCACAGTCCTCATTCAATGTCCTTCGTGTCAATCGCGTCATGTGATGAGTGATCACTTGGGGATTTTCTTTGACAAACGTACCACGCTAGAGGATCTTTTGAAAGAAAAGGGACAGACGCTCACCCACGGGGTTGCTGACGGAAACCTAGAATTCTGGGATGACGGCACCGTCAAGAGCTTCGACTTGGATGGCCAGCAGCGCTTGGATTCTTCTTCTGCCGGTGAAAAGAAGTCAGAGAAATCCGACTAAATCGCTATAACATGCAAGTTTGATACTCTTTTTGTTATTTTCACGGGTGCATGCATATTCAGGGCGCGATCGATTTGGCGCTTGGTGCTATGCTTTCTGATGGAACTGTATTTTACCCCTCTCCACTCTCGGCATGGCAGGTTCCAGGCATTTATGAAGCCTAGTAGAGGCTATTTCGATGGTGTATAAAGGCTATATTTTTGTCGGCGTACCATGTGTATCATGATCTAATATCAAAATGTATACTAGTGTCTTAGATTCTCTCAAAGAGGATTGAAACTAAGCACCATTTTCAAGCCCAACTATTTCAGAGTTATCAACCATTGTTGTTGTATAGCTCGTTCAGTGGTACAAAATCGGGACCCTGCACTGTTTACATAGAGGCTGGAAAAGTTGGCCAAGAAACCGTATAGTAGTTTTCGAATTCAGTTTGACCTCTCACTCTTTACACTTGCTTCTCGGAAAATAAGTCTGAAAAACGCTAATTCGGTTAGGGTCACCGCTTGATTAATGGGGCAGAACTGCGGTGGTAATGACTGGAACACGAACCGGGACTTTGTGTAGTAAAACTGTAATGATATATCCTCCACCTTTCCACCAGTACCATATTGCCACTTCCCATCGGGGGTGCAGGCTTTATGTACCCCCGCGAGCCATACGCACAGAGGACTGTGCTATATCCAGTATCGAATTAATCCCGATATATTCACTTCATTTTCATGAATTTTGTCGTATGCAGCTTATTCGTTGCCAATCTTGAATCTAACTTAACTCTCTCACAAGCTAAAGTTGACTTTCTAAAGACCCTAATTACTTTTTAGAATTGATGTATCACGTCGTTTATATATCTTAATATTTAAGGAACGTTGAATGTGGGAACACGGCTCGGGTTGCAGGCCAACAGGTTTTCGAAATTTCCCTAGATTATCATCGCAAGCGTGTTGTTACATTTGACGGCAGAACCCAATATTAATTAGGTCTTATCTACACCACAGCAATGAAGTCGACCTGGATTTCAACTCCAGCAGGTAGTTTGGATACCTCGATCATAGACCTTGCAGGCCGGTGTGGAAATGCTGGATCATACACTGAGGTAAAATCAGGCATCATATTCGCATTCATGAGGTAGACCTTTCATTGTTCATTAGTTTTCATACACAACTGGCGGCTTTAATGAGTGGATGATGCCGTTGTGATAACTCACCACGACTTTGACCACTCGGTCCAATCCAGATCCCGCTTCTTTCAAAATGGCCTCCGTGTTTTGGATGATAGCCTTGGTTTTTTCAACAGTCGACCCTTTTATCAAATTCCCATCAGCGTCTGCCGGAATTTGGCCGGACAGCCAAACATGGCCACCTGCTTTAATCGCTTGGGACTGCAATCAATACGTCGTTAGGACTGTTGTACATTCTCTACCGTTGCATGCCTCTATTACTTACATAATGCGCAAAGGCTTAAGTTAGTTAAGAACCGTACAATGTTAGTCACTATTCGGTATCTCTGGATATAAAAATACTTACGGGCGTAGGCTTTCTCAGTATGGACGCTGGTCACCGTAGATAATTTGGCGATGTGGGGGAGGGTATTCATTGTATGCAATGAGACTCGACTGACAGGCAAGGACGGACGAAAAAGCGAGCCGCTTGTAAAGCATATACGTCGAGGAAGCATGTTTTGCCGAACAGATCATTAAGCTCACGTAGCCCTGAGAGGCTGTTCACATACGTCTTGCTTTATAACGGTCGGTGGTTGTCTCAGCGTCGGTAGGGGGTCCCGACATCGGTAGCGGGTCCCGACTTTGTTTCTCATATAAGCCTTAAGGATACCTATCGCAATCTAAAAGAAACCGAGGAATGCGTTATTGACACCGTTTCAGAGACTATGGTCGAGGCTGTTAATCCGAGCTTTATTGATGCACCCTATGGAGTATCAGAATGGGAGATCTCAGGTCTTCACGAAGCACCTTCCACTACAGTGAGACTATCTCGCATTGCGGAATCTGTCTTTAATATCGAAGGAAAAGTGATCGATATTAAAGAACTCACCGATCATCAACGACAACGCCCTGGAATGAGTATTGCGGCGAACGTTTTGGTCAGAGCGACTCGGTTCTGGGTGAAATAAGGGACTGCAGATGCAGAACACAGCCATATAGATCTTGAAAAGCTTCGACCACTTGGGCAGCTTGGCGATATTTCTTATGGACGTGTCGTGTCGACATTCGAGAGGCCGCGAAGGAAATGGGACGTTGAAGCTCCTAAGAGTTAAATTTTGGCGAAGCAAGATGCTGTGAAGCCTAATGCGAATGAGAGACCTTGTACTTTAAATTTAACAATTAGATCCTTCTCCTAAGCTATACTTCCTGCTTCATAGGTTCGAGATTTCTATGTTTCCACAAAAGCAGTTCATCTGGTCATTTATGAGCCTGCACTCCTGGTCAGGTACCACTGTAGATCAATTAGTGTTGAGAAAGCTACATAGGCCTTAAGGGGCGCACGTGGGGAAAGACCTGACTCAAGAGCGAGTAAAACAAGGACAGAGGGGACAGGGGGGACAGGGAAGAAGCCCAAAAAAATTCAGGCTATCGCGAAGGTCGAAGCTGATGGGCCCCACGGAAGACAGGAGGAGAGTGAACAAGAGAGCGTAAGGGCCTGTGAGCAATACGTGCCTCAGGCAAATACAGGCTTAGATCACTATCACTAACTAACTAACTAAGTTATTTAACCTGATATGTAGCGGAGGGGGACGGTTATGCACGGCAGATCTTGCTGTTACTGTAACAGGCCGATGCCACTTGGTCTAACCACACATCGGGAGCTAGCTCCGACAGGCAAGATCTTGGAGCTGAGTAGGTCGGCCTGCTACGCCGCTTTTTCATATATTTATTGAACTTTGACAACTCTTTTCTATATTTTACTCTTCCGGGATTCTCGTCTCTGGGATCTATAGACAGCTGTCTTGTCTACCCAATATAATGTTTTCACACAGGCTCGCCTTTCGTTGCCCCGCAGCATTTGCTCGATCCGCACAGCAGATCGCAATGAGTCGTTCCCGATATATGGCGACGGCGGGCAAAAAGAATGAGTTTCTTTGTATTATACCTGATCGACCAAATATTTCGAGTCTGAGAAAGACGGTTAAGCGGTGAGAAGACAGGATTTTCAATTAGGAATTACGCTAATGTAGCATATTAGCGGTCACTACGAAGGAATCCAGCCCTTGATCGCCCAGGGCAAGCTTGTGGCCGGAGGTTAGTCGCGATAGCCATTGAGTTGCATTGGGCTATGCTGACAGGCCTCATGAAAATCAGGAGCCATCTTCAAGGAACATCCGGAAGGAGGAAAAGAAGCGCAATTCAAAGGAAGTGTGATTGTATATACAGGCAAAGATGCTGAAGAAGTCCGCGACATCATCAGTAAGGATATATACGCCACTAGCGGGGTATGGGATCTCAAGAAAATACAGATCTTTCCCGTAAGTTATTGATCCGAGGACAGTAAAAAGAGGTACTTTAGCTAATTTTCCTAGTATGTGCCCGCCGTTCGACTGCCTCTTCCCAAGTCATGTTGATAGTCCTGCGGCCCAGATATTTCAGATAAGAGCCGAAGAGCCAGATGTAATTTTCCCGCACTTGCTGTGACCAGCTAGCGAAGCGTAGCGCATGACCTGGAACTCATAACCTAAGAGTACAATCATTTCTTCGAGGTAGATGTTACCGCCGTCTCCATTTATGTAATAGCATTAGCTTATCATGACCTCCTTCTGAGGGAATAGAACATCATCTTTACATCTACTCAGCTTCCTGCTTGAACCAGTAGAGGCCGGAAATCTCAGATAAGTGAATACAGAGGGCTTCGATTACCAAGGGTGTCATGATTCGTTTCCGGCTTATACGGCTGTGAGGTGTGTAAATGCTTCCAAATTGTCACAAATTGTTGCGTATTTGATGACAGTGATGGTCTGCTTGCTATATTCAGCCTGTTCGAGGATTCAATCTCTATTATATCATGTATGTGAAAGGGCTCTTCTGGCGGGAGTCTTGGGGCGATATTCCTTGGAGTAATAACGGTAAGCAGGAAGCCACTATGCAGGAAGCTGCTGATTGTCAAGAAAAAGGGAGGTGAGGCGTACGGAGATAGCTTGTGTATGCTACAGAAGTGTTGCATAAAATATATAGATCATCATACAGTAGAAAGCGGTTTAGACTCAAGCACTTAAATCAGTATCCAATCAGAATTCGCTCATTTCGGGTTTATTTTCCGAGAATCAAGTCTCAAGAGTGCGAGGTCAAACTGAATTCGAAAACTACCGTAGCACAGAATCCCTATGAAAGTATGTTTACAAAATGAGATTAAAAATCAAGCTTGACTCTGGCTTTGTTGGAACAACTTCGACTTCTACTGGACAACGGAAAATCTGAACCTAACCGTCCGACCTCCATGATCTGATATTAGAATCTAGCTCCAATCTATTGGAACCTTCACGTCAGCATAGAACAGCTCAGAGTCCTAGATAAATAGACGCCCCTAATCTAACCGCCCATGTCAGACTACTTCGACTTGGATCGGCACGCAAATTCTAAGCTGGTAAGCACTAACTTGAGAGTGCGTTGTGGGGGCTACTTTATTTATCCCTTGCTTTGGGGAAGTTTTCTTTTTCTTTTTTTGTCTTGCTCATCCAAGATTCTGTCATTTCTGGTTATCTCGCTCTGGCTCTGTTGACCCTTAGACCCTAGGTTGAGTATTCGTGAATGGAAGCTCAACGTGAGAAGAAAGTAGCGGGCGGCCTGCTGATCATCAATGCGGGTCTCTTCCGTACCGCAACAAAGTCTATGGCGCTCGCATACCAGATCCTTGGCTTCAAAACACACCATGGCCTTCTGGAGAAAGCCACCGACACCCCGTGGGTGCAAATTGAAAAAGCAGCTGAGGCGACCTGGCCATCTGCGCCCGGTGCCTGCCCCAGACCGCCATTCACTCGCACGGACTGGGACGAGCTATGGGGGAATAAATATGATGCCGTCACCGATTTAGCATCGCCCTTCACTCTCGAGCTCATCAAGGCCTACCCGGATGCGAAAGTGATTATAGTGGAGCGTGAATATGCCAAGTGGTGGCCCAGCTTCCAGCATGAAGTCCTGGACCGAGTTATGATACAGCCCATGGCTGCTATCAATGGCTTCTTGGCGCTTTATCTAATGGGGATACCGGCTGTGCAAGCGATGCGGAAGATTCATTTTGGCTTCTTCCATGCTCAAACCAGAGACGAGATTTTGGCAAATGCCCAGAAAACTTATGAAGCGCACTATCGTGACGTTCGGGCTGCTGTTCCGCCAGAGCAGAGGCTTGAGTATAAGATGGGCGATGGCTGGAAGCCGCTATGCGACTTTTTGGGTGTGGAGGTTCCTGATGTGCCATTTCCGAGAGAAAATGATGCGACTACACATTCGGAGGAAGCAAAGGCGAGGACGAGGTTACTGTGGATTACTAGCATCAAAATTGCCGGGCCAGTCGTGTTTGGGTTGGCTGCACTGTGGGTTGCCTTTGCATTTAAAAAGGCAGATTGAACCAGAAAGGTGTCCATTTAGTACTAGTATTGACCTGGGGTCTTCTACGGTGCCTGATGTAGATAGAACCTACTTAGGGGAGAGAAGTCGTTCAAATTAGTAAACAAACTATCAATCCAGACATTGTGCATTATCTGTTTTAGGGATTTGAGAGTCATTATAAATTATCTACAGCAACCATGCCTACTCAATCGATCTCTAATAAGTTTGCTCATACTTTCCAGAGATATACGAGAATTAGAGTATGGTTCTATACAGCCATCATAGAATTTGTACAAATCAAAAAAATTGTTCTATGGTATATACTCAAACTCATATTTTATCCCAGAAACGCCAGATTTTGATATGCCAGGTCAACCCCAATCAAAACAAAAAAAAACAGATAGGGGCATTCAAAGAGCCCTAACCGATATTCTACCAACCACGTCTTTTGCCACGGTGCTCCAGACCCTTCTCACGACGCTTCTCTCTCTTCCGGTCGTTTCGTCTCCTCTTGTCACGCTCAAATCGCTCAGGTTCGGCAACAGCTTCAATACGACGCTTGGCCCGTCGGCCTTCACGACGCTCCTTAACTTCATTTTGGACCTTGGTCATCTCACTGATGTACTCGGTGGTGCCAAGCTTCTTTTGCAAGGAGTCGAGGACCTCATGGGAGTTGGCAACGATAGCCTTGTATGTGTTCTGGAATGTCTCGTCCGAAGACCGAGGAGCCGGAATGGAGGAATCGGTTAGGTGCTGCAAGGGAAGCAGGATAATAGACAGTGATGGCTGGATTTGCTCTGCTTCAAGGTGACGAACGAGCGAGCCAAGGAGCGCAATAGAGGCAGTTTTCGGGATAAGAGCATCTGCTCTAGTTGAAATAACCTCTCGGCGCAAAAGGGAAGAGATCTGCCAGAAGATATAACGAATGGCTGACTTGGTTGATCTTATGCCACTTGCTGCACTTTCATCCTCGTCATTGATCACGCTTCCGGTATCCTCCTCATCCTCCGGTTCGGAGTCAGCGTCTTCAGCATCAGTCTTTTGGAACTCGAGGCCATTTTGGGCACAACATCTACCAAGGAAGACAAGATTTCGGACGCTTTGCATTGCCAGCTCCTCAGAAATTCCCGGAGTACGAAGAGATCGAAGACTAGCGCGGAGAAGCTTCAACATGGCCTCTTTGTCTAGGACAAGACCCGAGCTACCCTTCAAAGGTATGGAGACATAGCCAGCCGCAGCATTTGTCTTTGCCACATCGGCCAACCACATTCCAACAAGGTTAGCAGCGCATGTCTTGACCCAGGCGTGAGGGAAGAATAGTGACTCTTGAATAGCTGCCCAAATGGGCGCGCATTCCAGGCTGAGTGCAAGTGTCGGCACTGTCTTGCAAAGCTTTGTGAAAAGTTGCAAAGCAAAATAAAGGGTCTCCCAATTTCCGTCCTCTTGATCATCAAGAACTGATTGCATCAAGTCTGGTAATATGCCAACGACAAAACGGCCTTCTTTGTCTTTCTCCGTTTCCTCCGCCTCGAAGAAAATTCGCATAGCCTGCAAACCAATGCTTCCGAGTGCCATGTTGTCGGTCTGTTCAAGCCATGTGTGAATGGGGATCAAGATGGTTTTCATCTGTTCCCTATCAGCTCGACTGTAAAGCTGACTCAACAGCGCACCGGCCATTTCACGACACTCCGATGACTCGTCATTGGCCATTGAGAGAACAACAGGAAGGAAAAACGTGCTGATGATGTCTTGTGCGAGCTCCGGACCAGTCTTCGAAAGTAACAGATGCACGGCTTCTAAGACTGATTGACGCCCCTCCTGATGCTTATATTCCAAGTTCTTTGCAAGGAACCCGAGCTGTTTGGACCAGCGGCTCTTGGCTTGAGGGTATTCGATCAGGAAGTGGATATATGTACCTCGAGCAAGGTCACGCGCGGAACGTGTCTGGTTAGTGACCATCATCTTCGCGATTTGGTCTACCAGTTCATACATCTCAGGTACAATGAACTTTCGTGACATAACAGCGCGAATGAAGTTGAAAGTTACACCTTGGCGGTCAGGTTCCTCGATATCGGAAGCCAGGCGCTGGAGAAGGTATGCAAGATGTCCATCACGAAGCTTGGTGCTCTTTCGCTCACGGAGTATGGCCGAGATCAACTTCAGTGATGCCTGCGCAGCTTCACTGTTGGTGCTCGGGGACTCTTTGATCATCTTCACGGCCTCAGTGAAATAGACATGAGAGTTACTGTCAATTTCCGGAAGCGGAAGTTTGATGATGGTCGATAAGAGTCGCATAGAAGAAGTCTTTACTTCCTCATGAGCCTGGACCAGTGCATCGCCGATGATGGGAAGAAACCCAGAGAGATTGCCGGCCGTCAAGAGAGAACCGAACTTATTGAGAACAGCACGCATGACGTCGAGGGCAAATCGTGTCAACTTATAGACATGAGAAGAAGTGGTGCCTCGCTTCTCGCCCCGTTTGGCTCCCTGTAATCTTACCAGGAACCGCTCTTCAATTTCAGACTTGCGATGGGTGTTTTTATCAGTCGATACGTTATCCTGATAAGACTCCTTGATGACTTCATAACAGAATACCAGAAGGTCACGGCTTTCGGCACCGGGGTTCCTCAGAAGACCAATACCAATTCTTCTCATGAGTTCATCAATCTTCTTGACAATATTCGAGTTGAGCTTCTCCCGTAGAAGTGCTTGAAGGGGCCGAACGAGACCTGATAGATGGCCGATGGTTGAATTTTTGGCAAGCAGCTCCATCGAATCGTAACTTTTGCTGCTCTTCACTTCCTTCATCTTGCTGACATAGTCCTCGGCTTCCTTTTCTTGGCCAACAGTGCCAAAAATATCATCCATCACAACTGCCACCAGCTCTGCCACGCAGTAATCTAGGTCGCCCTGCTTAAATTGATCCGTCGTCGTGACGAGCATCGAGTGGACAGTGAATGACAGCACGTGCAGCTGGTAACCGCGCAGAAGGGTGTTCCGCAGCTCTTTCAGAATGTAGCCAAAGTAAACGGGGCCAAGCAAGATTGCAATGTCATTGAGTGTTTTCCGCGCAGTGTCACGGGAGTCTTGGGCCTTGCTCTTGAGGATACTGCAGACATCCAGAAGGACCGGTGGCAGACGAATAGCCATATCTTCCTCGGGGAGGATTTTAAGAAGCTTGACCGTTGTGACTGCGGCAGGCAGACGCAAGCTCATTTCAGTCTCCTGCTTGTGGTGAATAAAATCGGTCAAGAATGGAATGAAGTTGGTGGTCAGCTCGGTGGAAACCTTTGCGATAGAAGGGGCGCTCTTGGCGAGCGTGCACTTCTCGGAAAGATCCATCTTATCCGTATCGTCATTAGCCTGCTCGGAAGCCGTCTTCTTTTGATCCATTGCATTAGTAAGGGCATCGGACATCCGGCCCAGAAGTCTGAGAATGTTCTTCTCCATATCAGGCTTGCTCTGCATATATCCGCGGTATCGTCGGAAGGTGGCACGGAACTGGGCCCAGTCCAACCACTCTGCTAAAGACCCAATGGTGGCGAGTGACTCTGCAATTAGATTATGACCACTTTCATTCTCTGCCTCCTCGAAAGCGAAGTGTTCGATAAGGGGAAGGAAGATAGTTCCAAGGTTGGAAGATTGGATTTTGCCTTTAGTGGCCTCTCCAGCCAGTCGACGTAAAGCTCTCATTCGACGATGTTGCTGAATGTGAAGGATGTTGTTGAAGAAAGAAGCCTCTTCATCATCGCCAACCAGAAGGACATGTAGATCCTGCACGGAAGGTCTAGTGGGATTCATCTTGACAAAGTAACCAAAGTTGGTAATCACCTCTGAGCGGATTAATTCTGATTTTTGACGAATGCCGTATTGCATTGAGGGGAGCAGCACATCATTCACCAGTGTTTCAAACCCCTCTGATTCGGTCTCAGATGCCGCTCTTTCAATGAAACGCTTCACACCAAGAGAGGCGCTGGCCCGAGTAGACAGCTCCTCTTCGTCTCTGACATGGAAGAGCATGTTGAAAAGAATCGGTCTCCATTGCTTCGCATTGAAGGTTTGGGATAGCTCCTCGTTGATTTTTATAAAGGCCCTAAGACGACGCTCATAATCAGGCTCAAGCCTCCTGATCGAGCGCGAATTGAGGTCTGCACATAACTCAGCAACCTCCACAAGCTCCTTGTCGTGGGAAGCAAGTGCAGAGAAAACTCTTGCCAAAACTTCTCGATTCACATCATCCTTGAAATAATCAAACATAGAGGACACGGCCTCAAAAACCTTTTGGGAAAGTTCAGCATCCTCTTCAGGGTTATACAGAGGCAAGAAATGCTCAAGAATTCGCAAAAGACCAGACTTAGTCTTAGGGCTGACACGGTCGGGAGGCTGGCGGAGTAGGTAAGTCGTAATACTGATGAGGCTAGATGTCTCACCAGAGGATTCAACGCAGGGCGCAATCAGCGACAGAGCATTGACCCCGGAGAACAGAACAGGTTTGGACGGGCCTCTCTTTAAAAGTCGACCGAGATGGGAGAGCGCATGTTCCAAATAATCAGAAAGAACTTCAGTTCGAATTTGTTCTGCTGGGATATCGGACATGACTTTATCTTCATCCTCTTCATCATCATTCGTTGGCTTCTTCCCATTGGCTAGCTGAACCAAAGGCACAAGGACCTCATCTAGCACAAATATTTTGACTTCATCGCGTGCGGATTCAATTCCAAGGCAGTCGATGACCTTGGTCAAGACTTCTTTGTTGTGTTGAACCAAATAGAAAGCGGATTTGGGGGAGGAGGCCCAGGTGTGGAAGAGACGAAGCATTCCCGAGACACCCTGAGCAGTCTCGATAGGGAACTGCTCCAGCCTATTGTTGATCAACTCGTCAAAAATTAAGCGGACATAAGGGGTCCAATCAAGATCAGAGGAAACTGAGAAGACCAAGTTAAGGCAACGGATAGATTCCTGGCGAATGCTCTGGTACACAGCCAAAATTCGCTCGTCATCGCGATCGACGTAGATTGGATTCTTCTCATTGTACAGAGCCCTGCATGCTCGTACCAAACAATACATGATAACATTCATTGTCTGAATGGAGTAAGGCGCCATACGACTCTGGAGGGTATCAAAAACGGTATCGATCATCTTCAGCAAACCAAGTTGTCTTCTTGGGCTGAGAAGCTCCTCCGAGAAGACTTTTTCATCATGGTCTCCATCCTTTCCAACGGCGACATCCGCGAGAGACCCAAATGAGAGATGAATGAAGAGTCCGAAGTCCTCTTCAGAAAGGTGAGACAGCGTCCGGAGGATGGCTTTGCGTCTTCCGGTTTGACCACCTTGGTTGGAGCTAGCGCCTGCCTTCGAAATCATGCGGCCATACAGCAACCGAAGAAGCACGGGTAGTAGAACAGGGCGATGCTCCTGTTCGATCAAGCTGTCCTCGCCACCAACGCGAACAAAGACAGCCAGCTCATCCTTGAATCTAGACTCATCCAGGATGTTCAACAGATTCTCTTGATATGGGAGGATGTGCGAGTTCTTCCAGGTAAAGAGTGCTTTGAGAGCAGATTTTTGAATTTCAGAATTACCATGGCAAAGTAGACCCAACACGGCGTCGTAAACTTCCGAGGTCCTGAAGAGCACCTTAGGATTGAGAAACTGTCCGAATAAAGCAAGCATGGACAGGCGATCTCGGAAACCCCATCGAATTTGCATGTCGTCAGGACTGTCATCCCCGGTCTTCGTATCCTTACTGGGAGGGGCATCATCTTGGTCATCACGAAGTGCCCAGGATAAGAACAGGGGTACAATTTGGCGCGAGCGCTTTTCAGCGACATTTGGAGCTGCATTCAACACGCGCAGAGCATGACTGCGAGGAAATCCAGGCACAAGATCGGCAATGATATGATCTTGTTGAAATTGCTGGAACAAAGCGATTGAAGGAGCCTGGCTAACCTTCAGATTAGTAGCGATAACGCTCTCGGCCTTGCCAACGTTGAAACACTCGAAGTTGCTCGAGACAAATGAGTTTTCATCTCCATCGTTTGTTGAATCGTCCCCAGCAGCATCCGAGTCCCGCTCCTGAAGCCACTGGATGGACAAGTCTGAAACAATCTTCTCTCCCTCCGGGTGCTCGCTGATAGTCTTCAAGGCAGCCGCGGAATCATCCCACAGCTGGGCTAGTTTCTTGGAGAATAGTCCAAAGCAGAAGTAGGGGATCAGGCTAGCCATCCACCTGCGAGAAGCAACCTGAGGGTAAAGGAGGGCCAGTTTGCGAATGTTCATTGAAAGTGTCCTCGCAGTCTGTAGGGTCAGTTCGCTCTCTTCAACCTCAATGGCCAAAGCGACTGGAGAGGAATCTTCATCCGCAACTCGGAATATCAGCTGTTCCAGAATTTGAAGCGAAACAAGTCTCAATCGGTGCGATGGACTAGCCAGATTGAGGATCAACTTGGATGCAAATTCGTCCACCGGGGAATTTTTCAAATCCAATGCGTCCATCGAGGAAACGAAAGCAAGGACTCCTTCCAGGAAGAGGGGAAGACGGGAAAAGTTGGTAGAAGCCGAGAGGACTGCTTGCCAGAGATTGGAATCAAGCTCACCAGCCCGCTTCGCCAAATCGACATAAGTTTTGAACCCTTGACCGAGATAGAAAACCAGACCATCGGTCTTTTCGTTGACTAGCTCGGAACTAGCATCTTGCAGTGCAGATGTTAGGCTGGAATGCAGCTTCGTGAGAACAGTCGAAAGGGTGGTGGAATCTGCAAACAGGGAAACTGCCTTTGGAAGCTTCACTAGGGCGTTGAGAATATTTTGATCCTTCGTTGGATACTCCAAGGAGTCATAGATACGAGACTTCAAGTCATCTGGACAAGAAACAAAACCCGGCTTGGCAGTTTCTGGTGTAATACAACCAGCCTGGTTCAATCGAAGTAGCGTCAAGCACATCTCCCACTCCTGTTCCTTCCAGGACGAATTGATGAATTTCTGGAAATAAGGTACCAACAAGCTTTGAAAGCGCTCTGAGCCCCACTCAGAAAATGTGTTGCAGAAGTACAGGAAGTACTTCGAAAGTGGCCCGCCAGAAACAAGCTCCATGAGAGTGCGCATGAAAGGCAACATTTCATCCATTGGCGATAACTGGAGAGCGTAGGCGACGGCAGCGAGAAGTTTCGGAATTGCCTCTGGGTACTCATCAGGACTGGCAGACACTTGTTTGAGAAGTGACACAAGGGTCTGGTGGACAGCCTTCCAGTCTCGGACTCTAGAGCCTTTGCGAGTTGCCACACAAATAAAGATCAAATGACAACATTGGAAAATATTAGGGTTTTTGGCTTCCTTAGAGCGGATATCGACATATTCCCGCACTGTATCGAGAATAGGCCCAAATGTGTCGGGAGTGGTATGATGGATGAGGTTGATCACAAGTCCAAAAGCAACCTCAGAAGGAACACGGTTGTTCTCGTTAGTCGGGGGGATTTGATCCAAGACACAACGGAGGACATCAATTCCATTGGAATGGAGCCCATTGTTCACACCCTTGATGGCATCTGAAAACATGACCATCAATCCCTCTTTATAACTGTCCACATTTTTTCCCTCGTCGGCGGCCTTTGTGATATCGTCAAAAAGGAAAGAGACGGCATTCTCAAGAGGAGACTTGTTCTTGTAGTATACAAGGCCTGCCTTACGAATGAGGAAGGACATCGATTCGGCAGCGAACCGGGCGACGAACGGCTTTTGTCGCTCCTTGCCGAGATATGGAGTCATGATGCTGAGCAGCTGGCGTAGATCAGGGACTAGCAGGCGCGATAAGAATTTGAAAATCCATGCGAGACAGGTAAAACTCCATTCGACAACCTCGACGTCCGGGTGTGTTGCAGCAACAGATGCTACAAGAGTGACGGCTGTGGCAAAATGCTTCTCGAAACGAACTCCTAGGTCTCTGGCAAACTGTGCAAGTAAGCTCAGCAGAGGCTCAACAGAGTTATGGTCTCTCTTCTCAATAAACTCCACCAACAAGCCCATGATCTTCTCTTCGTGGTACAAGATCTGGGCGAGGCTCTCAGAGAGGTAATTGACACGACGGGCGAACTGTGTGAAATTATCGGACAAATTCATATCAACCCAGTGGTCCAAGGCTGACCGAAAATAGGATGTGGTTTCATCATCATCTTCACCAAAGCTGGCCCGGCGCACGCGATGGATCGGGTCGATTTTGAGCTTCGCGATGCGCTGTGAGAAAGGCTCCCATCGGTGGGATTTGGTGGTTTCGGTGCCCTTTTTCAAGCGCCTGGTGGGCTTGGCCCGTGAGCCTTGCGCTACCATCTTGACAATGGGAACAGGTAGCGCTGCTGACGAGAAAGGTGCTCGGGGAACTTTTTGTCCTGCCCGCATCTCCAATACAAAAAAAGTTGACCGGCGCCGGACATACCTTTTTCCGGTGCCCGAATACACCTTCGCAACGCTAATCCTGTTGCAGCTAGCGTGATCACGGGATGGCCCAAGCTCCCCGGCCTTTTCCAGCTCACCTCTGCACAAACGGGCATTCTTTCTGCTTGACACGCGACCTTGGTCGCTCTTGTACAAAAGGATCACGGTTGCATGTCAATACAGATCTCAAATTTCTGACAGTGATCAATTTGTTCCTTTTGGTCTATTACTGGACCAATTTGGGGCCCTTGCATTGATTGCGCCATGGCTTCCAAAATGTATGAAACTCTCTCATGAAGCAATATGGCAGCCGAACTGATCAAGAAACAGTATTGTGATTGGCAGTCCAAACTGCCAATTGCGCGCCGTGTTCACCAAACTTGCCAAGCTGCATGTGAAGCAGAACTTCGCATTTGCGCTCATTGTTGGCAACCTGTTCGGCGACTGTACCACTGAGGCTGAACTAGATGAGATCACTGCTCTGCTGAATGGCAATGTCAATGTCCCCTTGCCGACTTACTTCACTTTGGGCAATCTTCCATTGCCAACACGAATTGTGGAGAAGATCGAAGCCGACGATGAAGTGTGTCCTAACCTCTACTTCCTTGGCAAACGAGGCACCCTGAAAACCTCAGAGGGTATTCGCATCGCTGCCCTTGGAGGTAAATTAGAGGACACGCATCAGTCAAAATCTGCTCCCGTGACCAATGCCGCAGGAAGGTTTCAGACTACATATACCGAATCTGATGCTCGAGCTCTCTTCGGAACCCACAGTGCCGATATCCTCATTACCAACCAGTGGCCCAAGGGAATCCGCCTTGGCTCCAATGTATCAGTGCCCGAGGACTACAGCTCCCTTTCAACAGAAACCCAAATTGTGTCCGATATCTGCGCTACCCTAAAGCCTCGTTATCACTTCTCCACATCGGACAGCTTTTTCTATGAGCGAGCGCCATTTTTCCATATGCCGAGCGAGGATAGCCCTGATGCAAAGCCCTTGACCCGTTTCATTTCTCTGGCTTCCTTCGACTCAAAGCAGAAGGCCATGTATGCTTTCTCTATCGACATCAGCGCCACAGCGCCGCTCACAATCCCTGCTGGCGTCACCGCCTCACCCCTGGCCGCACCCCAAGCCAAACGCAAGCATCTCCCCACGCAGCACGAATCATTCAAGCGCTTCGCCGCCTCCGACGATAACTACCAAGACCGCTCCAAGAAGCGCCGTCACCGGGACCCTCCCCCCGGCCCAGAACAATGCTTCTTCTGTCTCTCTAATCCCAATGTCGCCACGCACCTCATCACCTCCATCGGCGAGGAAAGCTACCTCACAATTGCCAAAGGGCCCCTCCCCCGGCCGACTTCTTCCCATCCCTCGGCTTCCCTGGCCACATCCTTATCATCCCTTTCTCCCATACCCCAACCTTAGATTCCATCCCCGACCCCGAGACCCGCTCCACCACCTACAACGAGATGGGGCGTTACAACAGCTCTTTGCGCCGCATGGTCGCCACCCGCTCAGCTGGCAATCTAGGCGCCGTCACCTGGGAAGTCAGCCGCGCTGGCGGCATCCACACGCATTGGCAGTTCCTCCCCGTGGCAGCTTCTCTGATCCGCGAGGGCCTCGTCGAGGCCGCCTTCAAGGTCGAGGCCGAGAATTTGTCCTACCCGCGCTTCAGCACTCTCGCCCACAGCCAAGCCGACGGGCCCAGCGAGCCGGGCGACTACTTCCGCGTCTCCATCTGGTGCCCCGCCGACGCCAAAGCTGAAGAAGCCCCAGCCGCGCCCGAGGCCGACACGACTGCATCCGATGCCGTGAAGGCGCCCGGAGCTCACACGTCCGGCTCCGAGAAGGTGCTCACACTGGACCTGCACCCGGAGTTCCGATTCGATCTGCAGTTCGGCCGCCGCGTGATGGCAAAGTTGCTCGAGGTCGACAAGCGGATGGACTGGCGGAACGCGACGCAGTCGCAAGCGGAGGAAGAGGCCGATGCGGTGGCGTTCAAGGAGACATTCAAAGAATATGACTTCTCGCTCGAGTCATGAGGTGAGGATCTAAGGCCGTGATCTACGTGTCTGCAGGTATCAGGAAGCCGATCTACGCATGCCGTTGGGGCGGGCTCTACCGGGCAAGCGTCGACCTCATGTTTCATGTACAATATTACGACGACGAGCACAATGGAAATCGAAATGGATATCGCTTGTCATTTCCGTATACGTTCACTCAACTGTGGCCAATAAGTCCCCAGTAATAAGCCTATAGGCATGTGCTACGAGAGAAAAGGCAATAAGTATGATAAGTCCGTGAATGGTTTTCAGTCCATTGGGCACGTACTCTAGAAGGATCCGGCAAGAACACAGTAGTGAGTAGTGGTGCACAAGCACTTGTTTCTTTCTCCAAAACGAGCATGAGTGAAGTATGTACACGAGTACGAGCATCCATCCAATGCCACACAAGGCAAAGTGTAGGAAATATAGAGACTTCGTAATGGAGGCCGGGCGGTGAAGTCAAAGCGCTGGCGGCAGGGGGGACAGATCCAAAAAAGAAAACGAGGGACACATGAAAAAAAGGATAATTTGCAGGACGGGGGGAATGCCAAGAGAAAGAGAAAAGAGTACAGAACATGGTATCAAAATTTCTTTCCTCGTGAAACTCACATCATACAGAGAAACGGTGAACAAGGTAGAGGGAGTCAGAAGAACGTTAAGAGAAAAAAGAGGGAAGAGAAGAAGATAAGTGGCTTTGAAGAAGAGGGTTCGTGGGAAAAGAGAAAATCATACAGCTCAGACGTCCCGGAAAGTATTCGGGGCTGGCTTGCGCCCGCTTTGCAGGAGAGTCGGTGGCCGCTCTCGCGTTGGCTCCATGGTGTACTCGAATTCCGAGTTGGCGTGCGACTGGAATGGAGGAGGGGGCGATGCCGCCTGCGAAGTGTAAGTGGGCGGGTACTGGGTCGAGCCGAAGGACGGCTGGCGCTGGAATCCCGCCGCCGGAGCGGCGTGTGCAGAGTCTGGGGAAAATGCCATCGGCGCCGGGTTATAGTTGTTGTGGGGGTTATAGGCCGCAATGGGAGTGGGCGAGCCGACGGTGTGCAACTGATTGTCCGCGCCATGCGCATAGTCCGTGTAGGGCTGCTGGTGGTCATACGGCTGGTGATCGTACGGTTGATGGTCGTACGGTTGATCATAGGCGGCTGGTGCCCCAACTGCTACACCGATACCAGGTGAGCGCCGGCCATACGGATCCTGTGCGGCGGCGTACGTGGCAGCTGGGCCCGAAGGGACAGGAGAACGGCGGGTATAAGGGTCATTTGCGACGCCGTACGCCGCTGCTGGGCCGGGGGATCGCCGTCCATAGGGATCAATGGGGCCAGCACCGATGGGGGACGTGTTGCTGACGGGCGAGCGGCGGTAAGGATCCTGGGCGACAGCCAATGCAGCCGCCGGGCCAGGAGACCGCCGGGCATAGGGATCAGTGGGATTGAACCCTCTGTACCCGGGAGCCGAGGGGGTACGGGTCGGTGGGTAGTCCGAGTAGGCGGCGCCTGGATGCATGGGCGTGCCAGCGCCCTGCTTGCGGTCAGGCCCTAATGGCTCCATCTCGACCTCATCGTGGTGGCTCTCATCTTCGATGCGCTTATCGACTGCGGAAGCCCAGGTGGGCATCGCGGGCAATTCATCATCATTGGCAGTAGTGGTCTTCGGCGAGTCGAATGTTGCCGTCCTCACGGCTCCCCGGTATACAGGCGGGGCGGGCGAAGGCTGGTATATGGGCTCAGGGGGGGGTGGAGGCGGCTGGTTCAGAGGAGTTTCGTCATAGTATTTGGGCTTCTTGGATTTACGTCGACCGGAGGGACAACAACAGCCGCAGCAGCATTTACAGCATTGATAGCCGCAGCACAAACAATTAATGACGCACCCCACGATACAAATGACAATCACAGCGCAGATGATGATCGCGACGATAACAGGCCATCTATAGACAGAGAGCGACGGATTAGCGGCCTAGTTCCAGGATTATAATTTTCAGGCACCTGGCTTCGTATAGCCCGATGAACTTACTTGCAGTACGTCTTCGACATACATTTGTCCCAAGACGATGAAAAAGATGAGGAACTAGAGCTCGAATCGGCACGAAGCCATAGAGCCATGTGCGCCGGACTCATGATAGCGCGCTAATGAGTGAACTGATGATTGCAAAAAATAGTTGAAACAAGTTGAAGGCCACTGATGGGTATCTAGGCGATCATTCGGATTTTGGGTCACCAAATCAGACCCGACCACGGTCTCAATGTGCGATGTCCGGCCTGAAAAGTCGCAAGAGCGAACAGCGCATGCGATCCGCCAGACGGTGATCTCTGGCTGCCACAGAAATTCCAATGAGAGAGGAGCGTCACGTCCAACCCGGTAATCGGGGGGGGGGTGTGTTGAGAGAACCCTGGCAGCGCGAGGCGCAGCAACAACGAATGGAGTAAAGGGTCCCAAGGGTAACGGGTCGAGGGATCCCGCTGGAGAGGCGCAGGCAGCAGGACTCTAAGTCAAGGATCGCCGGGCGGAGGGGGGCGATCAGAGCATCAAAATGCTCAGATCGAGCAGGTGAAGCAGGGAAAGGCCGAAAACGAGTGACAGGCCTGCTTGGAGAGGGAAAGAAGAGAGAAAAAGAAGAAGTTGAAGAGCCAACGCTGAAACACGGAGGGGATCTCAGAGTCAGGGTTGACAGGCGACCCCATCACCCGCCTTCTCCGCCTATCACAGCCCCCACATTCTCGTTGGAGACTTGTAACCGCCAATCGTCATTAATCGAGGGGCCTTCGCCTCCACCGTTTGCCGATCGCGCAAATTTGACCGGCTAGCAAAAGTTGGTTCGCGGGACAGGGACATGTGGAAGGGCTAAAGATAGAACGAAGGCGGCACAGAGACAAGCGCGCCGAAATGAGGCGGCAGAGACAAGCATCTTCGCGTCGACGATCGAGTATCGTCGTCGCGTGGGGCGATATACTTCGATGCCGGGGAGAGGCTTGACTGGACCACAAGTCAAGGGAGGCCGACATACCGGGGAAACTCTACAGGATCTACAACACGCAACACGGAAGATGAGATTATCATCAGAGAATGGTTTTCATTCTGCTCACAAAGGGAAGAATCATGTATCTGCAAGCCCTTCTTTTCAACCGGCTGGTTCAGCCACACCCATTAAAATCCCCCAGGCGCATAAAGCGACCTGTCTTCACTGTCAGGCAATTAGTTTTGTTATGTACAGCTGCACCGCCACGCGTGGTGTATGACATTTCCATATTCCCCTCCCAGCCAACCCCAAGGATCTGCCTCTCGAACACCCAGAGCGAGCGAAGACAGGCAATCCACGGGGGCATATATTCGCAGCGGGAGAAGAAAACATGCAATCAAATACAAATCTCGCAAGGACACGAAGAAAGCGCTCGCAAAGACCGTCAGTCATGAACGATTATGCATCTTTGGTACAGCGGGAATGGAAACATTCCCCCGTGACTAGAAAACGATATGATGAAACACCTGTACAGGAAGGGTGAAACAAAGGATTAAAGATTGGTAGGTGTGGAAATCGAATTAGGGGGTGAAGAGAAAGGGAAAGTGGCCAACATGTTGGTTGGCGGCAGATGGGTTAGGGGATGCGCCAGTTGGTTCCAGGACGGGTAGTCCCCCCGAGTTGGGATCGGGGACCGCAGATTCGAACAGGCGGAAATAAAACCAGGGAGACTTCATGAGGCAGATGGAATCTCGCATTCGGAGGGGTCATCGAGAACATAGGAAAAGGTAGGTCGGGTCCAGGGCCCGAGGCGGGTGAGGGTCATGAGAAAAGGGGTACCCGAGGTCGTTGATATGCTCATGGAGAAATAGCCAGGCAGGTGGATGGACCATGCGAAGGCGAAAGGAAAGGGGGACTGGTGAGAGGTCCGGATATCGTCGAGGAGAAAGGAAACGCTGGAATCGTATGGGACTCGGGGGACGAAAAGAAAAGAGCCCAAGAAAGAAAGGACATGATGATATCGACAGCGCAATATCAGGTCGGTGGAGAGAAGAGTTGGAAAGGTAGAGAAATCGGAGGAATCCGCGCTCTGCGCAGCTCTCGGGAGAAAGGTCGGTTGGCCCAGCTGTGCAAGCCAGTGCTGTCGCTATCGCGCCATCCTTTCACCGAAGGTACTTTTGTGATCGAAAGCTGGAGAAGAAGAAGGTCAAGGAAAGAGGATGGAAGAAACCCATCAGAAAGAGAAGAGAAAATAGAATGCCACAACGGCAAAAAGAAAAAGAAGAAAAAGAAATAAGAACTCCTCGCTCCAAGAACAAGACACAAAAACAAAGTATCCGCCGGGCGCCAGAGCACAATCAGCAGTGAGATAACTTAGTAAGAAAGCATTCGGCGACCAGGAGTTCGATTGGGCACCGGGCTCTCAGAGAAGGGAGAACCAAGGAGACGACTACGGTCACTACCCAGACGACAACGGCCGGTTGGGCTATCCTCCATCTGGGGCGAGTGTTGGCCAAAGGCAAAGGTCTGGGCACGATTCAACTTGGAACGCTGCTTCACCTTACCCAGACCACGCTCGCAGGCGAACTCATGCTCCTTGTCGTTCATCTCCACGTAGTTTTGGGGGAAACAGAACGAGCGATGCTCGGCAAAAAAGGAGCTGTAACCCCCGTCCAGAATGTACATATCGGGATAGGTGAGATTAGGGTACGCGTCAACATTGACAGCCCGATCACGGTGACGGATATACTTGGCCATGATGGGGGCCCGGTGGGCAGAATATTCACAATGTAAAATTAGGGCAGTCCGCGGCTTGACGGACCCGAACAATTCACCCGCAAGCTGGTCCTTGTCGTTGTAGTTGAGGGCGCCATTGATATGGCCACCTTCATATTCGTATTCGAATCGGCAGTCGACGATCATGATGTGGTCGAAGCGGTCGTTGAACTTCCCGTCGAGGAGTTCGATGAGGGTGTTCTTGGCGATGCGAGGCAGGCTGTCCGCCTTATCCTCCGGCACGAAGTGTGGAAGATTCAGGGTTGGCGAACTTTCGATGTCACTGATGGACTGAAGGGGTGCATTTGTAGATACCTTGGCCTCTTTGTCGGCAATCACATCCGCAGGATGTTCAAACATACTCAATGATCGTCGGCATTGTTTGCGGGGACGCATCAAGGGGTGAGAGGGCTTGCGAATTGAGCTGGGTGCGGGAGACCCGCTGCTACGAGCATGGTGAAAAGGAGGGCGCAGACGAGGCAGTGCCAGGCTACCAGACGAGCTGTTACGGGAGATGGATCTTTCTTGAGGAGGGGAATCACCAAACATGTCCTCCAAAGAGGTAGACGTGCTCAAGGAAGTCTTCGCGCCCGCGGTACTGAAGCGGAATGGAGGTGCTTTGCTCTCGTGAGCAGGACGGGTCATGCCCAGCTGAAATGACTGAGCCTTGCTCCGTGCCAGACTTGGACGAAGGAAATGAGGCCGGCGTCGTCTGTACAAGCATTAGGTTAGCTCGAGCAAATATGGCTGAGGCTGGGTGATTCTTGCTTACTCGAACGGGAGTCCAGCAGGTGACTCAATCGGCGACGCCTGGAGTGGGCTCGGAGCATTGGAAGCCGTAGGGGAGTCCATTGGCGTCCCCAGCGGAGACGGGGAGTGCACCTCGATCTCCGTCGTGACAATGAAGGCGGGCTTGTGAGGCAGGGGAGACATTTCCATGATGTCGATGGCCGGGGCGGGCGACGACGAGGGCAGCGGCGGAGTGGTCATCACATCATCTGTACAGCAACTTAGCATGGCAATCATCAGGTTATATGAAGGCTTCCCTCAGCGTGGATTCTCACCGTGACCATGAGCATGCCCCAGGATGTTCGATGTGAACAAAGACCGACGCGGCGTTGCTAGTTGTGGGCTAAGTATAGTGTCAGCACGTTTTTTCTCCTCTTTCGTTCTTCTCTTCGTCTTTCCTTTGATTCGAAGAACTCTTTGTGCCATCTGGGGCGGCTGCTCGAGACCCAGTAACCACTTACCTCTGGTCAATGTGGAAGTTCTGAGACAAATCAGCAACCAGGCTGGCTGTCGGTGAGGAGCCCCGAATCGGCTTCATGTTGAAGTAGTCGGGACCCGACTTCTTCATGGACAGATCTTTGAAGTTGAAGCTATTTGGACCAAAGCCCGAGGTAGGATACGAGGTCGGCGCATCTGCCCGGAAGCAGTGCCCAAAGAGAAGGGATGGAGGCTGCATGGCCGCCAACGGGGAGGAGTGTTCCATTTCCAGAGGCCGAATGGCAACGGGGCCAGAGAGGTTCCGGGGTGATACAGTTGAGAGTCAACGCAATTGGAGGCTTAAACACGACCTCAATCAAACTGAAAGGACAACGCTTTTGCAAAAGACCGCTTGTATGCAATATGCACGATATGCAATCGACACCCGTCACACGTAATATCACCACATGCACGTTCTGCCCACAACGGTCGTCAGATTTCCCAGAGCGTTCGGACTGATGACCAAGTCCCAACTGGCGGGCTCACGGCCGGTGCACGAGAGTTCGTCGGGGAGGGAAGAGAGGTCGCAATGGAGGGAGGGCAGCTTAGAGGGACATGGCCGGCGGCAAAGATCGGAGATTCGGGCTGCAGCAATTGGAGGGGCCGGCAGCTCGTGGGCAGCGGGCAGAGGAGGATGTACAGAGAAAGGAAGTATTCGGGGACCGGGGTTGAAGGTCGGAGGTGGAGAGATGCGACTGAACTTCGCGGCCGACGACCATGAGCCTGGAAGGTCGAACAAGAAAAGATGAAGGAGAGAAAGGAAAAGAAGCGGAACAGAAGGGTTTGAAGAACGAAACTCGTGAAGCTGAAGGGATGGGTCTGTTGCAATGGCAACGCAAGTGGGGAGGATCTCCAGATTAGGGTACAGTTACTTCGGTCTGCTGCGTTTCGTATGGCGTTTGGGGTCCGTATCGATACCATACCCGACCGAACGGGGTAATTCACAGTGTGCCCAGTGGGCACCATAGCCTCGCGCTCTGATCGGGTCCGACGACGGGTCTGGGGCGGTATGCAGGGCGTATTTGGCGTATGGAGCCCGACACAGCCCAGCAGGGTACGGCGGTACGGGCTGTATGGGCTGTGACCCCGTACGGGCCATACCTGCTGCTGATCCGGCCCTACGTAATTCGGCCAGTACTTCCTCCCTGTACGCTGAGCTCCCGCAACACGATGTACCTCTGTCGGGCTTTCTGCACGTCCCCACTTTGCACACATGCTCATCCTGTGGAGTGCGTTCAGGTACGATCGCGCTGCAGGTATGCAACAGCCGCTTTCCCCCCAGCGGCCAGTAGTCTTTTTTTTACTCCGGGAGGGCTGTCCCGACTGAGTATGGATGTGCACTGGTCTGCCCATTGGCACACCTCCTGCTTCCGACCGTACTGCCCGTTCTTTGGCCCCAGTGGCTCGTTGCCCGGGCTCCCTTGCCGCCCATCGTCCAGACTACCGGCTGCACAGCAACGCGGCGCCTATCAGCGTCCTCCCCGGTCCCTCCGCCTTCATTCTTGTCCGGGCTGGCTGAGATGCTCTGTGCACCCCCGTTACCAGGGGAGAATCTCGTGAGAATTGGAAAATCCCACATCCAGTCAGGAACGGGCTCCGACCTCTGGAGGATCACTTACAGCCACCGCTTTCGTGGTCGAGCATCCCTCAGCTCCAAACGGAGGACTGGGTTTCCTAGCTAGGGCTTCAATCTCTATCCTTGGCAACCATGTGTTGTCGACCCTTTCTAGGAGCAACCCAATAGTCCCGGCGGTTCTTATCCTCCCTCGCGACCACCAAGTACTGGCCTCCCTCTTCCCCCCCCCCCCCTGGCCTGGGAGAAACCGACTATGGGGAAATCCAGACAAACCTGCCAGGGGGGTGTCACTTTTTTTGATACCAGGTCCTTTCATCTGGTTCAGGCCGTTAGATGCTTTTTTTTTTTCGTGATGCTATTCGTCCCTCAAATTTTTTTTTCATTCAATAGCGGGACCTGGTAATTTCCATCGACTCCACGAGAACCACTGTCTATTGAGGTACTGTATAGAACTGTACTCCGTATACTCGCTTCTCGCCAGAAAGCCCGCGTTTCCGTGCGGCTTCCATGGGGCTTCCGTATCCACCATCAGAAAAATCAGTCACGAAAAGTTTTTCGTCCATCCCGTGCCGTCGCCGTAGTACAACGGACTTCAGCTGAAAAAAACGGAGCCAGATCGAAGCTAAGAGGCCCCCAACTCCACTCCGTTCCACTCCTTCGGAAAAATAGAGCTCAGGAACCCAAAACGAGGAGACTGCAAGTGATGCGAGGATCACCTGCAAGGACGAGTCCGGAGGAATGGGTTTGCTGTCTGTCAAATTCAATTAACGGTTTCAATTTGGGGGCGTCGACGTCACAGACAAAGTCTCATAGTTCAATTATCCCTTCTCAACTCTCCCAAAGTGCGCGAGAACCCTATCGCCTGCGCTCACGGTCGGGGCTTCTCGGTATCACCCGATGAGGAACACCCCCGATGAAGGGAGGGCTTAAATTACGGAGTTGTGGGCGATCATTCCCATTGCGAGCAATGCGTGCGAGCTTATGGGCACACGGCAGCAAGCGATATCGAGGATCGCAGCAACGGCACACCAAAAGTGAGAAAAACGACCCATTGGCGAATGACGATTCGCAAGGGAATTCCGACATAATCAGGCCTTGAGCTCAACAGTGGATTATTCCGGTAGAACCGAGGGGCTGATTGGCGGTGCGCGAGAACGCTGCCGTTCGTCGACCGGGTCCCTTGATCTCTGTCCTCATTGGGCGTCAAGCACGGATCGAAGCTGGGATAGACGCTGTACCCCACCATCCCAAGGGCTATCGGTGCGGAGTGAGATCAAGCACGTAGTATCGAGTAAGGAATGGGCCCGACTATCTTCATTCTTGTCGCGGACGCAGCCCTGGAGAACAAAAGAAACCGGTTCTTCAGGCGTGAGGAGAGGACATTATCTCATACCCGTGCTGCTGCCCTTACTTGCATTCCGGTTGATCAAGGGTCCGCGAGGGGAACGTTCAGATCGCGCATCCCTTCCATGCCCCCTTGGTAGGATGTTTAGGCGATTTTAGCTATTAATTGAGTCCCGAGGGCCATGGTCCATTGAAACCTTCATTCTGCTCTTGTGACCTGCTACTCGTCCGAGTCGACGCTCGGAGAGCAGCACCACAGCCAATATCTACCACCAGAATGGGATAGTGTCCTCGAGTCCAGCACCATAGTCGATGCGATCATGATGATGATATGCTTTATTGATACTCAACTAAACCTTCAGCAGGTTGAGAGGCCCGCCTGTTGAACTAACCGTATTGCGCATTGCTAGGTACGCAGCATGAACGAGACTGGGCAGGCCGGCACCGTGCGACTTGCGGGGGACTGGGAATGACATCCCCGAACATGCCCGATTGTCGAGTTCATTGTATCGAGTCGATCCAGTCCATCCACTGATAGGCTCGGTCAGTCACCGACCAGCCCATGCACTGGCCTGCATGGGAACCGGTTCTTTGTGTTGAAATGCCCTAATCGGGTATGTGAGGCGCGTCCACGCATCAACAAAAAAGCACGGTATCATGTCGGCACCACGTCGGCATCGGCTGCAGCTCTGTGTTTTTGCCACCATGATATCAAAGCGGCTCTGGTTTTGACCTGAGACTGCTAGTCGATGGGGTCGGCGACAAACCGACCAGTGGGAGTGGGTATTGGGTCGCTCCAAATCCTGCACCCCACGGCATGCTATTCTGGGCGATGCTGAGCACCTCGGGCGGCTTTTGACCCCTCTTTCGTGAAACACCGGTTGATGGCTCCCTCTCCGGAGGGGTTTCAATTCACGATCGCGCCGCACATCATTCTACGGCGGCGTATCGGCCGATCAGGATCTCCGGAACGAAGCAGGATGCAGAGCATCGCCCCATGAAAAGATGCGGTGTACGGAACCCACAGCCCCCCCATATGGAGTATGCAATACTATGACGGGTCATGATATGAGCCTTGGAGTGATGGCATCAACTCCATGGGCCCCATGTTGGTCCGTGAGGCTACGTCACTCCATGAGTTGATTCCATGATCTGTGTTAATTAATTTGCCCTCTCGTACCGGATCGGAGGAATCATGATGACTCCATGACGTTCGCGAGATCGACTCTTTGTTTACCGTCGCGTCGCGGGCTTTGTTTTTCTTTTGGTCTGCATCATGTCGAGCATCCAGAGCCTCGCCTACTGTCACCTTACAAGGACACCAATCAAACTGGCCCGCTTTCTGCATCTGTTGGCGCTGACCCCGGTACTGTCTGTTCGGTCAGCCCGATCGCGTTCTCTCTGTGGCTGCGCCACTAGAGTATTCAACAGGCCAGTGGGGTCAGGCTGATAATGATGTGATCCGTCAGCTGCGTCACAGCGCCATGTGCGAATGAGCCAGTCGCGTTGAGTCTCCAGCCGATCTGCCCTGTCCTAGCTGCGGGGTCCATCACATCCGTCGACTCGTGTTCTGCGTCCCTGCAACCTGCAACCCGATTGTCTGGACCGTCTGGGCTCCCCTCGTTCGCCCTATGAGCCTTCGCGACCGAGTGGGGGTGACATCATGATATGTTGGTGATAGCGAAACTGGAACGGAAACTTGAAGTTGCCCGCATCTGTAAACAAACCAAAGTTTCGCAAAACGCGAACCGCATGCGCAATCCCGTGACTCCCAACTGGCCTCCAACCAACCAACACCAACAACAACATCATCACCAACATTTGTGCCTTGATAACTTTCACAACAAGCTTATCCACCGTATTCGATACCGTTGGTCTTGTCACTATCTCCAATACTTGAATTACCCATACCATGAAATTTCATACGAGCCGCCGGGTCTTCTTCGCTCTCCCTTCCCCATTCCGTTGTCACCCTCCCCCCTCAAGTCGCTGGGCTCCGGCGATTTGTAAATCCATTCTTCATCCCCCGGCGGCTCCGATCTGCGGCGCTATTGAATGCCCCGGCTGCCATCGCCCATGCGATAGTCCACGCCTCTTACCGTCGTGCCTGTCAGCAAAGTTCCCCGGCTCCAGTAGTAAGCAAGCTAGGCGGCCTAAAAGCGGATGAGCCCCCTGATCGCGGGTGCTATCACGACCTAGTGACAACCCTACACCCCATTCAATATTGGCGCCTCTCCACTCTGAGAGCGCACTGCCCCGATCCTGGCACGGGAATGCCGACCGCGGCCTCTGTCGCTGGATCATTATTGCGTGCCAGCAGCTGGCGTCCAGATAGATCGCAGGTCGGGTCGAGGCGATGAAATTGATTAGTCGAACTTTTGCCCATTCAATAGACAAATGTCAAATATTCCCACCATATGTCGTCCTCAGTCGACAGGTACAAATTATGTCTCTCTTATCGCTGTAGCACAGAACCCACATCCACCCCAAGAAAAAGAAACCATACCGACCTTCATGCCCCGTTTGCCTACTAGTTCCTGCGCTTGCCGCATTCGACGCTTTTCCCCTGAAATAGTGCCCCTGCTGATCCGCGGTTAGCTGTCAACCAGCTCTATTGGGGCGGCCTGCATGGCCCACGTAGCCTCCTCCACGCCGTATCACCAATGCATTTTGTGCCACATTGCTGCACTATAAGGTTATTTGTGTCATGATTGACCCTGAGAGTTGACCTGTGGACTCTCGTGCAGAGCCGTTGCTGGGGCAAGCGCCGTGTCGCGACTTTCGGAGTGATATATATCGCCTTGGTGGTTCCGCTTGCATACTACAAGTACACTCGCGACACATCGGCTCCAGGCCTTTTCCTATACATCGTCACCTATTTCATAATATTCTCGTACCCATGCAACGCTGCCTGACTTGGCTGGTGAAACATGTCAGAAACTTAATTGAGGGGACATTTCGTTTCTTTTTCTTTGCTCTTTATAGACTTCGTACACCACAACATTCCTGATCGCAAGTATAAATGCAATAGTTTGCCTGGGTAGCCTGGCCAACGATGGATTGCACGCCCGGGGAACCGGGCAATTGCATTCTATCGACTCAGGCAGCACGCAATACCAGTCGCGGCGAGATTTTTTGTGTTGCTGGTGAGCCTGGAGTCCTAGCTATCGGGGCCTCGCAACCGCTTGCCCCTGAATACCTCTCAGAAGAACTGATCAGATTTCGTGGGCACTGCGACATGCGGACTATTCGTTCTATTGTTTTGAGTATCGAGTAATCTGAACATGAAAGAACGAGTACTGAAATCTCGAAATGTCATGAACTCAGAACCGCTGCTGTTTTTTTCACTTCCGATATGTATGTTCGATGAGATAGATGACTCATTTGGACGAGAGGCTGAGGTTTGCATGGCAACCACCTGGCGAGGTGATTCTGGGGTAGTCCTTTATATTTTGTTCAAAGAGCTCGGTGCTGTGAGGAATCTTGGCCGGTTGTAGATTGAAGGCATGAGGAACTCTTCATCAGGCCATGTGGTAGATGTGGCGGGAGCCCGAGACAAGGACTATATATATCTCTACGTGCGAGCAATTGCCTGAACGGTCATGAAAACTTCAGTTGATAAATCACCCCAAATATTTTGTAGAACTCCATTAAAACTTCAGCTATTTGATAGCTCAATATCCAAAATATATCGCTCAAACGCCACCTTCCACCGGGCCATGATAGCTGACCGGGTCCGGAGTTGAGCGAAGACCACCGTGATGTGGAAAGGGGTTACATCGATTAGTTGCTTTCTACACGTTCAAAAGTCAAGAAATGATGGATCTGAGGATGGTAGGAGTCCAATGCTTGGAATCCTCTTTTTTTGTCGTGACCAATATCTATAGTGTACTTTCAATGGCTTTTGTATAGGGGTTTGGATGCGGGCGATGTTCCCTCTTCAGTGCGTGGAACTTTATCTATCCGGAGAACCAGATATGAAATTCTATAGAACAAAAACGAGCCATTTCAAAGACAAAGGTCATCATTTGCTTTTCCAGATGGAAGCCGTCATTAGATTTAAGCTCTTAAGGTTGTTGTTCTCGTGAGGCCCTTGCGACAGCGCCTTACGTCGAAGGAGCATGCCTCTTATCAGCCAGCTTATCGCAATACACTAAGCCCGATAAGGCAACCGCCTCCCGAATTTTCTGCGCCGCAACGAGCAATGCTACACTGCTTCCCCAGCAAGGAGCGCAACGTCTCAGTGGCTCCAATTCTGAAGCTACGGTCTCGACAGTAATAGCGTGGGCTTATTGGCTCTCCTACCATACCAAACAAAATGCGTCCCGCCTATGGCGCTTCGAAAAAGCGTCGTCGCGAACCGTACAACGTCGACGTCAAGCTAGTCGAGATCTACGAGGACCTCGCCAGCGAAAAGGACGAGATTCGCCTCAAGGCTGCTCAAGGTCTTGTCTCACAGTTTACACCGGACAAGAACCCGGCCGATGACCAGATCAAGAAGACCCTGCAGAGGCTGTTCCGCGGTCTCTGCAGTAGCCGCAAAGCTGCCCGGATTGGATTCTCTATTGCCCTGACCGAGATTCTTACTCAGATCTTCTCGGCGTCGCGGGAGTCTTCAGAATTTGATATTTCGAATGTACTCAAGATCTGGGAGTCGCAGTCGAATTCGTCCGGCAGCGAGTCGGGACAGGTTCGTCATCAACTACCTCCCTTGGTCGCGACGGAAACCATCGTTTCATTGCAATTGTGCTAACACGGCTGTCATTGATATAGGAACAACGCGATCACCATTTCGGCCGCCTCTTCGGCGCCGAAGCACTTATCAAGTCCTCAATCCTCTTCCAGTCCTCCGTGCCGTTCTCTGAATGGACCAAGGTCCTCGATCTCGTGTTCGAACTCGCCCAGAAAAAGCCATGGTTGCGGGAGGAATGTGGCTGGATTCTATACCGATGTGTCTATGATCTCTCTGCACGTGAAATGGATATCAAGTTTGTCGACGCAACCATTGAGCGTTTGTGCTCTCATGATCTTGCCCGATCTCCAGAGGGCGTTGCTGTCTGGCTCGCCGTTAAGGACATGTTCCCCAAAGCCAATTTCCCTGGTAAGGTTTGGAAGCACGATGACCCGCTGGACACGAAGGAGCGCCACAGCCTGGCGAAGATCATGAAGGAGTCGTCCGCGGAGCAGAACGACGGTGAGAGTAAGGCCAAGTCTTCTGGAGTGTGGAACTCGAAGCTTCACTTTGCTTGGGATGCGGTTCTTTCTCGGACCAGTGATGAATCGAAGGATAAAAACTCTAAGAGCAAATCTTCCAAGTCTACCCGCCTGACTTTCGTTGATTTCTGGACCGAAGTTGTGGATAGTATGATTTCCCCTTTCTCTCCTTTTCAAGTCGTGCATTTTACAGTAGGGCTAACATGCTAATTAGATGGCCTGTTTGCCTCCTCATCGTCCGATGAACGCAAGTACTGGGGATTCCTCCTCTTCAACAAAGTCCTCAATGAAGGCGCCCCAGAGCAGGCAACTCACATTTTCACTAAGAACCTTGTCCGTTGCTTGATGAACCAACTTGCCGTGGAGGACCGCTACCTGCACCGTATGGCTGTCAAATCATCTAAGGCTATTCAGACGCGTGTTTCTAAAGAGCCCGGGTTCGCCGCGGCCGCCGTCCGGGGCTTGATGAGTACCAGCGGAACGATCAACTTTGACCAAGTGACCAAGACCAAGACAGTCGAGAAGATCGTGGCCGACGCGAACAGCGATGCCCTGCAAGAAATTGTTCCCTTGTTCGAGCAGCTCATCCGCAGCCCAGGCACAAGCGATGAAAAGGCTGCTACGTCGAACCGTCAGTTCATCGCCGGCCTGCTTCTATCCATCGTGCGCGCGAAGGCAGCCACTGGAAACAGTGATTCTGAGGAAGACTACCAGGCTGTGCTGGAGCAGATTATGTTCATCTTCGTGCGCTTTGCGTACTTCTTGGATAGTGGCAAGGGCTCCGATGCTCCCCAGCCACCTGTCTCCCAGGCTACCCAGGAATTGTTACGGAATCGGATCAATTCGGCGCTGAACGGCCTCCTCACGTCGCAAAAGTTTGCGGCGACTATTCCATATGCTGTGGTACGACAGATCCGCGACGCTACAAAGTCCGAGGAATTCGGAAAATTCATCATCAATATGGACGAGAAGTTGCAAGATGCTGTGAAGACTGCCTTCAAGTCACTAAAGAAACTGTCCAGCAAGGTAAAATAAATTCTCATTTCTCGATATTGTTAACATGTTAACACTGACTACAGGAAAAGAAGGGCGAGACCTCTAGCATCGCGGCCTTTAAGCTTCTCTACTCCATGACTGTCTTGCAAGTGTATAGCGGTGACGCCGATGCCGTCTCCATGCTGGATGAGTTGGACTTCTGCTATTCCAAGTTCTTAGGTGACCAGGCCTCGAAGGAGGAGGATACTTCTGATGCATCGGACGCGCTGGTTGAAATCCTATTGAGCTTTGCGTCCAAGCAGTCACAATTGTTTCGCCGTATGAGCGAGCAGGTGTTTGGTGCCTTTGCTGACCAGGTTACTGAAAATGGTCTGGAGTCCTTGATCTCGGTATGTATTTGCTGCCTTTTTTCTATGCTACGTGGTATCTAATAAACAAATGCAGATCCTGGAAGCCAAGGAGAGCCTGGCGGGTCAACAGGAGATGTTCGATCAACAGGATGATGATGACGATGTTGAAGAAGAGGAAGGAGATGATGAAGACGATGACGACGACGTAGAGATGGTCGATGTGGACGAAGAGGACAGTGATGTTGAAGTCGTCCTCGGTGGCGGCTCGGATGGCTCGGATTCCTCAGATGACAATGACGATGAGGAAGAGAGCGAGGAAGATGCAGCTGAAATCGCCGACTTTGAGGCCAAGCTAGCCGCCGCGCTGGGTACACATCGTGCCGATCAAGACCTCAACGCCGAGGAATCCGACTCGGACGCCGACATGAATGACGACGAGATGGAAGAGATTGACGACAAGTTAGCCAACGTCTTCCGTGCCCGCCGTCAGGCCACCTCTAAGATCAAAGACAAGAAGGACGCACGCGAGAACATGGTCAACTTCAAGAATCGTGTCCTCGACCTGCTGGAGATCTTCGTTAAGAAGTGTCACTCCCGTCTGCTCACGATGGACCTTATCCTCCCGCTGCTTCGCCTCGCCCGCCGCTCCAGCGTCAAGCAGATCGCGAATAAGGCCAACACCGTGCTGCGTGAGTACACCAAGTTGTGCAAGGGCAATGCGCTCCCCAAGATCGACAGTGAGGAGGGCGCCGTGGCTGTGCAAGAACTTCTGCGCGCGATTCATAAGGAGGCGAGTCATAGCGGACCGTCGGCCCATGCAACTGCCTGCAGCCAGGCTTCGTTGCTTGTGGTGAAGGTCATAGTGGGACATGATAAGGCTGCGATTGCGGACGTTGTTGATGTGTACGCCGAGACCCGCAAAGAGCAACTGAGCAGCACCAAGTGCCACGTTCAGCCGTCGTTCTTCACGGACTGGAACAATTGGTGTGTGTCTGCTAGTAAACAGCTGAAGAACTGAATGAGTGATTGTTGGTTGTGTATATATCCATGATTCAAGATATCGTTCTTTTTGCATAACACAAGATTTGGAAAAGAGTTCTGCAGGATTCCTCTCGTTTTAAAACTCCATATATTCCATTGCAACGCTAACAGATGGTGAATTGGGCGCTAAAAAGAGCTAAATTCGATGCCAGTTTAAGCGTGCAGGGGGTACTCAAGCATAGTTCAGAGTTGATCAGGAAGTAAGTAGCTCACGGCGGCGTATTAACTCAGGCTGGGTTTTGGAAGCCGCTTTCTTCCCGAGGCGGCAGTGTTACTGTCACCCTTTTCAGATGACAATGTCACTTTTCGCTTAAACAAGTCTCGAAAGACGTTGTTCTTGTAACCTCTTGACATCTTAGATCTGTAAATTACACGAGATCCGCAATAACGCCTGGTGTGGAGTTGGATTTTCAAGTCCCACTCATTTCCCTAACCCTAACCTTAACTCCTTGAAATGTTTGGACATTAACGAAAAGCCGTATGTTGGAGAAGTCATCATCAATATTTCTCAATAAAGCTGTATTCTTGTCTAGTATCCTCATGCAGGCCCTGCCGATCCCCAAAGGCGGCAATCAAAAGCAAATACATCCTCAGCCACCGCCTCCTCGGCCCAACTGACCGCCACATGGAAGGTCTCCTTGTACCAGATCAGCCGCATGGTTCTCCTCGTAGGACTCGAAAATCTTTTCTTTCCACCTCTCCTGCCTGCTATCACTGAGATGTTTATCTTGCCTCCCATCTTGTCATCTTTACGGCTGTCTTCGTAGGCTTCACCCTCACTTTTCCCCCGTCCTCCTTCGGCGAGAAGTACGAAATGCCTATTCCACCCCTTCATCACGCGAAGACTTCAAAATCGCTATCATTTGTGCACTCACACTGGAGGCGAAAGCTGTATTGCCATTGCTCGAGACTACCTATGATGACAGCCTCCACATCGAATACGGAAAGGTGCCTAGTGACCCTAACGCCTACACGTTAGGAAGCGCTGAAAAATATCATGTCGTCATCGTACATATGCCAGGACAAGGCAAAGGGTTTGCGTCGAGCGTTGCAAGCAATATAAAAAGAAGCTACCCAAATATCGAGCTGGCACTGGTGGTGGGTGTATGTGGTGGTGTTCCGTACACGAAAAACTCGACATTATCTTCTGGCGATATCTTCGGGAGATGTACTCGTCAGCAATGGGGTAGTGCAGCATGACCTAGGAAAGCGTGTTCCTGGTAAATTCGTTCGTAAGAACACAGTGCCTGCCAATCTCGGGAGGCGGAGCCCACAGATACTTGCATTCCTGAACAAATTGGACGTTGGCTATAAGCGATTGACATCTCGATTAGCCTCCTACCTGGTGAAAGTTCAAGAAGATTTCCAAAGTGAATATCCAGGCGTCACAAAGGACAAACTTTTCAGTCCTGACTACAAACACAAGTCCACAAATTGTCGCTGTGATCAAGCTATTTGTCACGATGATAATAACATCGTTCGTCTTCGAGCCTACGACCAAAGTGACCCGAGAATACAAGTACATTTTGGTCTTATGGCTTCCGGAGATACGCTCATGACGTCTGCTAAAGACAGAGATCGAATCGCGAAAACCGAAAACGTTATCGGGTTTGAAATGGAAGGCGCAGGAGTTTGGGACAATCTACCGTGCATTGTGATAAAAGGAGTGAGCGACTATGCAGATAGTCACAAGAGTAAGGAATGGCAGCATTATGCAACAGCAAGTGCAGCAGCATGTATGCGTGCGATCCTGGATGAGATTCCGGTTTCCCTGTCAGCATCGGCAACTGAAAGTGTGTAAAGTGAACCCATTCTAGCATTATACATAAAATTTACTGAACAAGATAATCCTAGACCATGATCGGGTAACAAATATCTTGTCAAGGAAGAGACATGCCGATTCCATAAATCAGGCCCGCTGCAATGAAGACCTCTACATTGAATCACTGACATTTCCACAAGCCCAATATCGCCTCGAGGAAATTGCTGTGGCCCATGAGAAAACTTGCGAGTGGATAGTTGAGCAGTCCGAATACCAGACGTGGATGAATGAGAAAGCTTTGCCACAGCACGGCGGCTTTCTTTGGATCAAAGGGAAGCCTGGTGCAGGCAAGTCAACCATGATGAAATATTTACTTTTGAATGCGAGAAGGAACTTTCATGATACTATCATTCTCTCCTTCTTTCACGCCCAGGGAAATATTTTGGAGAAATCGGTGATCGGCATGTATCGATCGCTATTGCACCAAATTCTGTCCTCCAATAGACTACTACCAGATGCGAGAAACTCATTTATGAATGTCGCAGAGCATCTTGAGCTCCAAGATGGGAGTATTGATTGGAATTCAAGAGACGTGAAGAACGTGTTCTCCTTGACCATCAAGTCCTTGCAAGGGCATCGGATACTCATCCTAATCGATGCTGTCGATGAGTGCAACCAGGAAGAGGTTGGCGATATGACAACATTTTTTGAAGGACTGGGAACATCTGCAGTCTCATCTAGGGTAAACATGAGGGTTTGCTTAGCCAGCCGACACTATCCCCACGTCAGCCTCGAACGAGGGATTGACCTCATAATTGAAGACCAACAAGAGCATAAAAGTGATTTGAGAAGATATGTCGATACAAAGCTACGGGGAGGGCGATCCATCCGTGTCCAAAACATCAGAGACAGGATCTGTAGAAGAGCGGATGGTGTGTTCTTGTGGGTTACACTCGTCGTTCGATCGTTGAATGACGCCTTTGATAAAGGCAAGATCGACGCCCTGGAACAAAGATTGGATGAAATCCCGGATGGTCTTGACGAGCTATTCACCGATATCTTAACTCGAGACCAGCAGGACAAGGATGGTCTCATATTCAGTCTTCAGCTCATCCTTTTTTCTCAGAGAAGACTTGCAAGAGAAGAGCTTTATTTTGCCATTTTGTTCAATAAAAATGGATCGATTGAACAACCTATTGACTGGGATTTGCATACAAATACGACCATTTCCAGGTTTATTCTTCACATAACCAAAGGTCTTGCTGAAAGTGCTCGATCAAAGCCTTACCAAGTTCGCTTCATTCATGAATCTGTTCGAGATTTCTTGCTCCTGAGAGCTGGCTTTCACAGAATTCAGTCTCAGCACACAATCATGGGTAATTTTGTCTCGGCTTCTCATGACTGTCTCAAGCAAGTTTGCTTCGATTTCTTTCGCCGAGCTAGTGATGATTCCTTCCGCCAGATAATCAGAAATCTCCGTGGATTGCGCCTCTCATCAGAAAAGAAGAACTTCGTGCAAACAACCATTCCATTCCTTGATTACGCAGTTTGCAACTTTCTTTATCACAGTAATCTAGCCCAAGCAGGCGATTTCTCGCAACAAAAATTTCTACGAGAATTTGCCGACCTGTTTTCTGATTTCAAAAGAATACACACTGCCATTCAAGGTTTTGCGAATCGCCAATATGGGGATGACATATCTATTCTGTACCTGCTGGCTGATAATGGTTTCCACCACCTGATACCTATTGAGCTCCGTGGTGAATCATATGCTTGGAAGCCCAGTGGCCCTATGGTTTGTCCAATGGGTGCTGCATTTCGCAGGGGAGATCTGGCAACCATACAAGCTCTGCTGGGATTCGAAATGAAAAGTGAGGCCTGCATCGTTGATAATTTTGCAGAGCCAGAGCTAGTTGCTCGTCTGAAAGACTTCTTGACTGAAAGTGAATTGCATAAGACTTCTGAAGTTAAATACTCAATGAGTGGGCTCCTGCTAAGATTTGCGTTGGAAAGCAGCCGTGTGAACATACTAAGGCTTCTTCTCCTCACAAACAAAGTTGATTTCAATGCTAATGTAGGAAAGAATACTGTGACACCACTTCTTTGGGCAATTCACGAGTCTAAACCAGAGGTGGTGGAGTTTCTGTTATCAGAAGCTAAGATCAATGTGAATGGCGAAACCCCGAAGAAAGATTATCTAAAAAGACATCCTCTCAAAGCGGTGTTTATAAAAAGCCAGAACAGGTACAATGAAACGCACATAAATCGAGATGCCGCTGAAATTTACAAAGAAGCCGATAGAACAATTCTGGAACTTTTGCTGCGTCACGAGGCCCTGAATTTAGACTATCAAGATGAAGTGGGACGAAATGCTGCTCATTGGGCAGCCCTGGCGTGTGATGAATCTGCGTTTAGTTCCCTTATTGAACGTGGTGTCGACATTCAACACTGTGACTCCGATGGACGAGATCCACTGTCATATGCTGCTGAGTATGGCTGTAATGATGTTGTCAAAATTATACTCCAGCGAGGGGTATCTGATCCTGACAGACAAGACCGATCTGGAAGAACTCCATTTTCATGGGCTGCAGGCCGCAGAGTGACGCTTAGAAACTTAGAGTACAGGCGCATGTCTGAAAAAGATCAAGAAGAAGAAAAGAGGATCATTCCCAAGGAATTTAATCACAGAAGGACTTGCTGTTTCTTTTGCTTGAGACCAAGAAAGTCAATGTCAATACCGGAGATGACCAACTCAGGCCTCCCCTGGAATGGGCAACCCAAACGGGGAATCCCGCGACAGTTCAGGTTCTACTTCAGAATGCCGATGTGGATGTCAACAGCAGAAACGAAAGCGGTCAAACCCCGCTTATCATTGCTATTCTGTACAGAAGGGAAGATGTGGTCAAAATGCTTCTATCATCCACTCGGCTAGAGGCAAATTTGCGAGATGTTGATGGACGAACTGCACTATCTTGGGCAGTTGCACCATTCAATCTAAGGAAAGATGAGATTCACAGTTCTCCTCGCAGTAAGGGTGTTATAAATGCACTGTTTGAGTCACAAAAGGTTGACCCTGGCGTGTTAGACAACTGGGGCCACTCGCCATTGTGGTGGGCCAAGGCCTACGATGTGATGCTCACGGACCTGCGTTCCATAAGGCAGCTTGATAAGACATTTTCTGAGAGCTTCGCGGAATGGATTTTAAGCAAACATAAGTCCAGCACAATCTCTCTACTCCCTCTAAGCACGAATATGGTCAGGCATGACATGTGGCAGTTTATTAAGGGAAGCGAGTCTATAAAATCCATTTCCAATGTGAATATGAACAACCGTTGTGGCCGCCTATCTTTTACTGAAAATGAAGGATTTTCCTTCGGTTATTCGGGAGGGAGTGCGGCGGAGGATTGGTAGTTTATATGAACACCTATTGACTAGAGATAATGATTCTAAACAGTATCCTGGGGCGAGGGAGAAAAACGCACATACATGATAGACATAGGAAATGAAGCCACTATGTTTCGTAGCAGCTACTGATTTCTATAGTGCCTCTCTTTTGCCATATCACTCGAAAATGGGGTTTGAAATAATGGGTAGGAGGTAAGATCTAGTCCTAAATAAGGCCTTGTTATTTTGCAAATTGCCAGTGGACTATGCTGATGAATTATGGAAAACAGAATTGCGAGCGACTTGAAACATTCAAGTGATCCGTCTCAATCTAAATACAATACAGCCCTCATTGTGTTGTCACTGAAGAACCACACCCACTAAAAAGAACACCATAAGAACGACAATGATCACCCCAAAGACACCCTGGAAGGCATCCTCCACATACTGAGTCGGTCTCCGCCTCTGCTGAGCATTTTCAGGGAAGCTCCCGTAGGAGAGAAATGGCAAACTAGAATTTGTGGCATTGATGTTGCCTGTCTGGTCTAGATATGTAGCTGGAATGGGAAATAATATATCTGGATCTTGGTGGCCCCCAGGGTGATGATGATGGCTGTGGCCATGGTCTGATTGCCCGTGATCATAGTCCTGCGGGGGCTCTAGAGCCGGCACTGATCCAGAATCGGTGTGGCCTGTGTGGTGGTCCTAACTGGCTTTCAATAGGGTAAAGGTTCGGACTGTTGGAATATATTCACTTACGGCCGAGGAGGCAGAGATGTCGATCATCGTGTCCGTTTTGGTAACACACCTCTAAGGAAACAGAGAATTCCGGTGTGAAGCATCTATCTACTGCTAAGAAAGGCCAGGCAGAAGAAGCCTGGTTAGTCAGCTGCTTTTTACACTTTTCTTCTTACGGGGTGGATGAAGGCGCTCATCGTAACGTGGGGGCCATGTAAGACGTGGCAACGCTTCGAATACGAGCTGGAGGTGGATTTAAGTTTATTCAAGATTTATTTTTATGCCCTTCAATCTTTGTCAAGATTCAAGATAAGATATTTGGGCAAAGTAGGCAATTTTTGCTGCGGTTGAAATACGACTTTTTGGATTTCAGATATTCCATATCTCAAAAGCCAGTAATATACCGATGCTTATTCGTCTCTTCCAGCACCTCCAATCGCATACCAACTTCGATAGTTCCCTCGCTTCTCGGCGCAGCTAGCATTCCAAAACAAGGCTTGTACTTAATTCCTTCATCCACTCGACGGTAGGACATGAGCGTATTCCATGGCTGCTTTTTATGCTTCATTGCCGTATCTGGGTGCACATTGGGCACCTGACAACGGGCGCAACGCGCGACAATATCGAGATCCAGGGGAACTTGGGATATAATTTTCTGCTTGCACGCTTCCCTAGAGTCGGCTTTTCGGGACAAGGTCCGAATGCGCACTGTCTTCCATGAATCCTCGACCCAGGCTTTCTCGCCACGGACGATGATATTCGGCCGGAACCGCTCGATAGTGATGGGATCTGCATCTGCATCACGCAGCCGCGAATTCAGCTCCGTAAGAGATGCCTCGGACGCGATTAGAATGGGGAATACATCGGGAAAACCGGTTGTCTGGACACGGCCTAGAAGTTTGGGCGCGCCGTTACCTTTGAGCACGCGTGGCGTTGGGCCTTTATAGGCCAACGCAACAGGGCGACCGAGGAATTCGGAGAACGGGGCGTTGATTGAATCACTGTAAATGTACCCATCGGTATCGTTATCCCAGATCTTGACGGGCGCTACCGAGGTATTGGCCTCTAGCCATTCAGATGTCGGGTGAGATGGGATCCGGACGGTGTGGGTGCTGGCAGGTTCAGTCTTGGACGGAATGGTCACAATTAATTCAGAGCCATCGGCAGTCAGACCGGTTCCGATGCGTGTCATGTCCGGGATTTGTCGAATTGTCAAGAACTCTCGCTTCTCGGCATCGACGAGCATCCAGCGACGGTCGAGATCAAGTCCATGCTCTTTCAGGATGGTCGATTGGACTTCAAAGCCGCGGCAGGACTTGATGGGATACATGCGTAGCGAAACAATCTCGCTAGATTGCTGAGGCCAATTCCAGAGTCGGTTCAAGCACGGAAGCAGCGCCGACGACGCTCGCTTGCTCCATCCGTTCACCTGGGGAATGAAGAAGACTGGGAGAAGGAGCAACCCCAAGACGAGGATCACGACTGGCGTGTTCGCATTTGGATCCATCATTGTTAACGTTGGTTGAGCCTGGGGGCTGTCACTGGGTAGATTGAAATCTGAGTCAGAATCGGGGTTTGAGATGACTCGATAAATATACTTCGCTTGGTCTGATCGCCTGTTACTAATAGGCAAATTCTAAGTTAACAAACTAGCTAACTGGTTTCGTCGGGATCGATAAGCGCCCGTTTTGCCGTTTTTTGCCGTTTTTGCCGCCCGCTCGGGGGGTTCAAGACACCTCCCTAAGGGGTTCGGGCTGACTACAGTATCATCTAGCTAACTAAGTAATGATATTTATTATAATTTAGTAAACTATTCACCTGCATCGATTACTAAGCTACACCTAGGTGCATAATGAGTGGACCAATTCCTCGCCCTTATTTGCTCCGGTCTCACAAAGAACTCTGCCTAGAAATTGAGTGATACCAAACGTAGCACCGGGGGGGGGGGGGGAGCCAAGCCGAACAACACTAGTATGTTTGAACGCTTCTTCAAAATGCGATTATAAAGAAAGAGAATGACTGGCTTTCATTACATCGTCTTCTGATAAATTTCCTCAGGCGGCTCAATCTCCAACCTATTTAATCGGCCTCCCGCTCATACAGGCTCTTCGAAGAGGCTAAGGGACAAGCTGGTCGGGGTTGAAGCCGCATATTGATCACGGAGTTCAAGAAAAGGCCATCTGAGATTTGTATAAACGGAGGAGCCTTTTCATCATTCTCAAGCTGCATATCAAAGTTGAACAGAAATTTACCGAGCACTGCTTGCGCAGTACGTATTCCTAGAAGTCGCCCAGGACAGAGACCACTTCCGATGGCAAAGATCAGCCATTGGGGCGAAGGTGTGAGTGTATCTTGTACTTCACAAGTCTTTTTAACAGGGTCGTAGAATCGATAGCCGTCGAATCGTTCTGGGTCGGGATAGATCTCAGGATCGAGATGAACCCATCGACTAGGTAGCCAGATTTCAATCCCAGGCTTGATCGTTCGTCCCAACGAAGGTAAAAAGAGTGGCTTCTTCACAATACGAGAGCTCGTGACTTTTTGAAAGTTGTCAGCAGGTTTGAACACCCTATTCAATAGTTACTTTGATCATACTTACAGGCGACGTTTGTCACTATTCGTAATGCCTCGCGAGAAAAGCTCTCAATCTTTGGCGTACGATGGAACATGTCAAAGCTCCATACCCCATTTGTGTGATCGAGTGCGCCTTCGAGTTCCTCTCTCAGTGGTCTGATGTATTCCGGCCTCTCTAAGAGCTGATAAAGTAGATTGCTCGCCGTTAGATTCACAGGGAGCGTGATCTCTAAGGCTAGTACAAGAACGTGATCGGCTAGTGTATTTGCCAAATTGTTCATTTCACTTTCCGTACTCCTCTCGGTCAACAGGCCCTTTTTGATCGCAAAATATATCATTGTATCGAGAAAGAATTGTTCGCCCTGTGGGGTATCGGATGGCTTTTCACTAATACTGCTCATTCGCCGTTTAATCTCAGGAACTAAAATTCTCTTCGTTGTTTTAGTCACATCATTCATTATTCGAGTGTAATATGAGAATCTTTTAGCAAAAGGTCTCAGGACTGTCGGGAAATTCTTAATTTCTGGGACTCTCTCATTGACAGACTCAATAAATCGAAATATTTGTTGGCGAAGGACCTCATTTTTTTCATAGTCTGGACCAAGAACCAATGCATATGCGATGGAGACGCAAATATCCATAGATGTATCAAAGATACTGGATATCGTTGAATCTTTTGTTCCCATTAGTGGTACGATCATAATACATTATAATCTGGATCAAGGAATACCTTTGGTGGTTGAACTGGTGAATAGCCGGTTGATCTCATGATCTATTATATCGAAAATATGATGCTGAATTTTGTCTGAATGGATTTCAAATGTCCCGATATTAGTTTCTGGCCAACTAACTCACAGGACTTTATTCATACCTACGGAAGCGGGTCGGACACAAGCAAGGAGGGCATCAGATGCCACCTTCCATCCGATATCAAGGTTGATGGAATGGAGTCTCAATTCCTAATTTAGAGTAGTATCATATCAGCTCTGGGCCAGCTGGTCCCTCCAAGAAATTGTAAGCCTACATGGTTGACGAGCTCTGTCCACCCTAGGTGGTCCTTAGGTAAACTGACCCATTCCTTGCATGATTCAGGAGGGGGCACAAGGATACAACCGGAGCCATTCAATGCAGGCATAGCAAATGGCTTGCCTTGTTTTGTGTACTGAATTAAGGCTGATTAAATCTGACGCATGAAAATGAAGTAAATTGGACTCATTCACCTTTGAATAGGCTGTTCGTAACTCCTTTTCATAATCCGGTGCAGGCTGTGTCCATTGTAGCAATGGGCCAAACAGACTGTCAGAGAGGATAAAAGGAATACCACGTAATTCTATCCTCCATTTGATGTTTCGGATGAGATCCGGCAGAATAAGGATACTAAGTAACGTGAGTATTATCGTCCATATTGGATGAGAAACACAGAAAGATGTATTGAGGACCTCAGAACCGATTGCTGATAACATTTTGATCAAATATTGACATTATTTAGCCATCGAGAATATCATGGACGAGGTTCTTCTTTATAAAGAATATCTCAAATCCTGCTCATTTTAAAAGAAAGATGGAAGAAGTAAATATGGAATTAGGGATGGAGACATGGTTACACCAGAAGTTTGAGAATCAAACCTGTAGCTCAACATCCAGCGTCCTTCGTGATGGTAAGCAAGGAACAATTCAAGTACAAGATTAAAATAGATTAAATTTTGGGTGTTGGGGACGTGGTAGATAGTGAGGGAGAAATGTCTGACAAGCAAAAGAAAAGGACAATAATTGGAACTTGCTTATTTTCAACTCTTCTCTCACATGAACAAAATCTTTCGTGGAGTTCAAGTTTATCGAACGATGTAATTCCGGATAAAAGAAAATGTACTTTAGAACCGATAGACGGCCTTTGATGCTTCAAGCTGAACAAACAAATGTCATTCGGCCTAATGGCACTACATGACTTCTGAAGTGAGACGAAAAAACGTCCATGTTTTCGCCAAGCGATCAAACATCTTAGCTCATAAGCCAGGTACCACACACCGTTCGTGAGGTTAGGCCAGCAGGTGCAGATAGTCTAGCCAAAACCTGGCTACCTGCCTTCTGAGAGATTCCGAAGCGAATTCGGGATCATTAATTTGGTCATATAGCTGATAATACCACCAAAGGTATTATCCAAAGAGAAATTTCGCACGTAAATATGCCGCCTCTTCTTTGCTCGGCCCTGATGGAATGAGAAATGCAAATTGTGGCCTCAAAATTATGAGACAATTAGGTGGATGATATTCTATTGGGGCTGATCAACTGAGTGGCCCTATCCAGTGACAGGAGTATAATATCGTGGTAAATTTTTGGCTGTCTACGCTGTGATGAACCTTGAATGGGTTAAATTCTTAGAAAAAAAAAAGTAGGAGCTTCGGGATATATTCATAGGAAGAATAGTTTCAGCGTTCGACACCATCCGCGCATTGAGATGCGAAAAAAAGCAAAAAGATGATTATGGGCTGTGAAGCTATGGACGCCATAGAATGGATCGACCGTCCCCACTCTTCAGCTAAACGCAAGCCACCGATAGATGTTAGAATTATGTCAATAGGATTGATCAGAAAATATGCTAGACATGCTAACCGAATATGCAACGGGACCAAGAGAGAAACGGAAGATTAGAATGAAAAGCAAGCGAGAGGATTGGGTTATTCAGGCGGCCTCCGTGGCCATATTATATTGAGCTCTTGACGATCAGGCGACATGCTTTTCGTCGATCCAGCAGGTCACCATGGTCTTAATGAGTGCCAGGGCGACCTTCTTTCCACGTTCGATATCGGCGTCTTCCGAGGCTCCAGGGACATGAAGGAAGAGCACGTTGCGGTCTTGACCCGCCAGCAGGGCCAAGGACATACTCGTATAGAAGATAAAGTCGCAAAGGTACCGACCTGGGTCCTGCGAGACCCGGAGATCTAGATCTGCGGGAGCCAGGGATTTCCATGTTTTTAGGAAATTGTTATCGGGAGGATAGGGTGTACTCATTGATGCGGAAGTACTAGCAGCTGGTGCATTATTCTGATGCTGCTCATCGTGCGCGACTAAGCCTGGGCGGAGGATCGCCGGCAACCCCATTTCCTTCCAGCGCCTCTCACCATCCTCGAATCCATTTCGACCCTCGATGTCGGTGATGATATAGTCATCGCGGTGCGCCTGCGACTCGACCGAATAATACGGACGGGGCGATGCTATCCCAATGTGAACCACTAGATCGGGCCGCTTTCCACCATGGGTGGCGGCATACTGCTCTAGGATCACGGGAAGGGTTTCACGCACGGTCGCATAGGCGACGGGGATTGGGGACGGATGCACGTGGATAGAAACGCGGCGATCGCCGTCGCTAGTTGCGGGGTTTGTCTCGTCTGGTGAGGGGAAGGCGAACGAAGCCGGTAGGGAAGAGGCGATCAGATAGGAAGCATTGACCAGGTTGGTTTTAAAGGGCTAGGAATGTTAGAGAGCACGATATAGTTTGGGATACAAAATATGCTAGTCGACCTGGGCTAAGGTGCTCGGGTTCGGGAATGAGTGCAATCCGGTGCAGATCCTCTCACTTGGGCATCATGGACTTACACCAAACCCTGTCACCAGCACGGAGATCTCGTTGGGGACTGGCGGAAGGTGGGAAGGATTGCCCACAGGGGTGGAGCGGAGGGGTGGGACTGTGGAGCCGTAGTCTCCCATGATTCAATCGGCACGATATTAATGTAGATTTAAGTGTATATAACGGAGTAAGGAAGGGAAAGGGAAAAGAGACGTGGAGAGGAGAGTACTGTGAGTCTTGAGCCTTCGGACATTGCGGGGAGAGATTGGGCAAATGGGGATGACGGAGATCACTGGACAGCTGAATGCGGGGTCTTGGCACGGGACCCGTGAGCACGCGACGCTGAATAATACGAATATTGGAGTAGAGACGCCCTCACTGTTAGTATTGATGGGCAAAGGTACACTTGGAGTAAATCCAATGTTGTTTTTGTCGGGGTATTATTAGGTTGCAGCTTAGTTGCAGTGAGATAGTTAGAGACTTGATTCAGAAACGAAGCCGGTCTTCAACGACCACGTAAATAGGGGGAGATTCAATTGGGGGATTTAGGGTGCTTACCCGCCTCTCGAGCATGATTGGGCTGTACAGAGACGTACTAGGTCTCATGCAACCGCTTCCAGACGACCTATATCACGACAGCTCTATCCCTGACCGGCTAAGTCGCAATAAATACAGGGTCGTCTAGTTAGCGGACATATTTGAGACTGTCATACCTCGAAGCATTTCGCGCTGGATATCCATCCCCGTTCGGATATTGCATACGTTGCAGAAATTGTAGAATCCTCCCCGATTTGATTGAAGGGCTTGTAGAGTGATTTCAGAATTTTGGACCGCTGCAAGTCCCTATAACCCCAATCTATGCCATGAAGTTATTTCTTCACGCTGTGCACCATGCATGTACTACTCTAGCTGTCCAAGTACAGCATATGAAGCTCACACCTCATACCCCGGAGATCAATTAGTGGACTGTCGAGAAGGTTTATTACAAAATCACAACAGGATGCTTCGGGCCAGGGTCAGTCTGCAGGATGTCGTTTTCGTGTTCGTGTTTGACTTTTCGGCCACGCTAGGAGGTACGATGCATAACCACGCTGCATTGACAGACCTACCATTCCTCTCGGGGGTTCTAGCTTCCGAGCATTGAGCTCAATCGCGTGTTTTGACCGCAGGCTCGTGTCCATCCGGCTGGCCCAGCTTCCGGCTGTGGCGTCTTGTGGGTCACTTTATCGACATCTCGGCTGCCTCCATCCCGAATGATCTACAATAAAGAAGCCCTGGTTGGCCTACTGGCCTACGGAGCGGAATCATAAATTGCCGCGACGTGGTTGGTGCCAAGTCACAAAGTCAGTGTAACTATTTGAACAGTCGCCATTGTGTCTTCGTTGATTTTCCAATTTATGCCGTTTGATCTTCCATTTTGCTGATCCGGTCATGGCTGTCCTCGCCGGACTACTTGAAAGCCCTTACCTGGCCCAGAGCATTTGTGCAGCTCTTTTAGGTGTCTTTATTTTCGGTTTTTGGCGGGATTTCATCGATGAACTTCCCTATAGTAGGGTGCCTTTGGTTGGTAAGAAATGGTGGAGCCTGTCCAACAAGAAAGCCAAGGCGCGTTTCACGAACGCAGCGCGGGCATTGCTCGCAGAGGGGTTCGCTAAGGTAGAAAATCATGAGCCAGAATAATCAGATGCTTGAAAATATAGCAGGATGCTGATCTAAATTAACAGGGTATAAGTGTCTTCCAGGTTGTAGGGGGCACTCAGCCCCTCATCGTACTGGACCCGAAGTATATTGATGAGATCAAGAGCCACCCGCACTTAGATTTTCAACGAGCGACCACGAAGGTAAATCACATACTGTCCGGGACATGAGGATTGAAAGGCGTCTTAAATTGACCATGGCCAGAACTTCTTCGATGATCGCATCGCGGGCTTCGAAGCTTTCCATCCCAAAGGATCCAAAGCGGGCCAGATTACGGTGGATCTCGTGCGGGTGAAGCTGACCCAAGCCCTCGGTATGCTTGAGCTGCTCTAATGCTAGCGGAAGAATCATCAATTCTCATCACTCTCCAGGATCATTGACAATCCCACTCTCCAAAGAGACGGCAGCGACGGTGGAGGACATCTTTCCGACTTCAAATGGTACAATTTTGAGTCCTAGTCCCCTGCACATCACGAACCTGGCAGTCGTCGTTGCTAACGAAGTCAGTAATTAGAATGGAAAACGTATAACTTCTCCCATGAGATTCCATACATCCTCGCTCGGCTCTCCTCCCTCGCCTTCCTGGGTGAGCATATCTGCCGTGACAAAGACTGGGTCAACGTCTCCGTCCACTACACGCTCGATGCCTTCGCTGCGGCCCGTGAGCTACGCATGTGGCCGTCCACCCTTCGTCCATTTGTGCACTGGTTCATGCCATCGGTCCGAAAACTCCGCCAGCATATGGTCGTGGCGCGTTCCATTATAAACCGCGAGATTGAGAAACGGGCCCTGATCCGCGAGGGAAAGCTGGCCCCAGAAGACCCTCCGCGCTCACATGCCGACGCCCTTGACTGGCTTCAAGAAATGTCGGCAGAGGGAAACACCCTGTGCGATATCTCCCGGTCACAAGTTGGCCTGGCGCTGGCGGCCATCCATACCACGTCTAACCTGATGACCAACGTAATATACGACTTAGCAGCCTACCCCGAATACATTCAGCCTTTGCGCGACGAGATCCGCACTGTCATTGCCGAAGACGGCGTTCTGAAGAAGACCAGTTTATTGAAGCTCAAGTTAATGGATAGTGTGATGAAAGAGTCACAACGGATCAACCCCGTGAGCATTAGTGAGTCGCCTCGAACCTTGTCCCCTTCCTGAACTCCACGCAAGACATTCTCCCACTATACATTTTATCTCACACAATACCTCTCTTCTTCAGCTTCCCTGAACCGCTTCGCTGTCAAAGCCATTCCTCTCTCTGATGGAACGGTGATTCCCCAGGGGGCCATTATTGCCGTCTCCGCACACGTCAACGAGGATAACAGCATCTACCCAAACGCAGCCACGTACGACGGCTTTCGCTTCTACAAGAAGCGGCAAGAGCCTGGGCACGAGCACCGTCATCAGCTGGTGACAACGACGAGCGAGAGTTATAACTTTGGCCATGGCATCCACGCCTGTCCGGGTCGCTTTTTTGCAGTCCACGAGGCAAAGATCCTTCTTATTCATCTGCTGCTGAAATACGACTGGATGTTCAAGGAGGATCACGGACGGCCGAACAGCATTGAGCATGGCACTGAAGTGATTACGAATCCGATGATTGAGATAATGTTCCGGTATCGCGAGCCGGAGATCGATCTTGCTGCTCTTGGTGAAGTCAATCTGGGGCAATGAATTAGATAGGCTGCTTTTCTTTTCATTTACATCCTCTTATGAACTAGGAATTGAAAACACAGTGGCTTGGATTTTTTCAATTCTTTGGTGCAATATACATATGTATATATATACGTTTCCCTTCAAATTGTGGCAGAACTAGCAGGATTATATGCTAGGGAAATGTTCTTTTTTCAATTTCTAAACAGCGAGAAACTTTCCATTGGCTGTTGATATGATCATATCGTTCATGCAGCGTCACCTGTACATACCACAAACGCGCATAGATTCATGGTAGGGGTGAGGTCGTTTCCATGAGAACGTGAGTCGACTGTCAACAGGTTTGCATGGCTCCCATATCAGTCAATTGTCAATTACACGCAGAGTACATGCGTCGAAAATACGTCAAAACCACCTAAAAAGGAAGTCCGGACAGCGCTTTGCAGGGCCATGCCTCGAGGCATTGTCATCTGGCCCACTGCACGGAATGTCGCACCTGCGGTGAGTCCACCACTGGTGCAACCCACAATCCCCACTCGAGCTCTCGATGGTGTCCACGAGCTCCCAAAAAGACCACGAACGGACGAAGTTACTGTACGGGAGTACTCCGTACATGACCCGGGACGGAGTACCAGGGCCACTGGAGTGCGGGCATCATCCTGTTTCCCCACTTGGAGCGGGACTGCGAGGGTGTGTCACAGAATACCAAAAATACAACAGCTGGGTGCTGGCCCAAACGCGTATGTAACAGCGCGACGCGCGACGCGTCGCGCGTCGGTGGAGAGGCGAATGGCGCCCCAAAACGGTTATATTGGGACGACGGGGGACGACGGGTACGAACTGGGCCCCCGATGCCCCGTACACCGCACAATGAAAATTTCACTGATCTCGGCGGTTCCTGGATTTTTTTTAACTTGGGGACCGACAAAGAATAAGGTAAGAGCCACCCAAGCTTCAAAGACTCTAGCTACAACGCCACTGTTTTGCTGTTTTGATTGTTTATAGTTCATAGTGGTATGGTTGCAGGGAAAGTGAAAACCGCCTCATTAAGGCAAGGCAGTCAAGATGCGTCTGCAATGGCCATCACCGCAGCGTGACCGTTCTCGGGAGGATCTTGCGGATCGGCTTCAGAGAGCGCCCTTGCAGTGTCTCTCCCTTGGTCTGGTTCGCAGCTCGCAGCACGTCGTTCCCAGTTTCTACTGTAGGTACGAGGCATAGTGTTTTCTAGTTCCCACCGGAAGATATCTTGGGAGGGGTTTGGGGTTAACCGAGCCCACGATCGACTGTACAGACGGGTTAATTATGGAGTCGGTGGCTCCGGCCAGCACAGACACTTGGATCTTGGATCCTCGGTATACTTCATCTGGGTCTTCTCTCTGCTATAATTATCTCCCAGCCCCCCCAATTACTAGACGGAGATGATCTTGTATCTTGGACGAACTAGGTCCTCCGAACGCATTCCCTTTGGCAGGTCTCTCCTCGACTTGTCTCTTGACCGTGCTCTCTCGACCTCGAGGAGCCGGGATGATCATGCTGCAGCGTGCATCAAGCAAGGTCCACACTGCAGTGACTCGTTCGTTGAGGAAGGACTCGAGGGAAATCTAAACAACACACATTCCTCATCGTGGATGCTCACGTCCACGCTTGGAAATCTGGCTCTGATTCTAGTTCTAGGTTAGTCACAAGTAGCGCAGGTCTTAGTGTCTCGCACGGAGTAGTCGAGATTTTAGAGTGGTCGTGGATCGAGGGTACAGCGGAGCGCTTGTACCAGGTACCTGCCCAAGTACCTGGTCCCTACTTGTTCCGGTGTAAATACAGTGGGCCCAACTGGCCCAATGGCTGTGGTTTCAAAAGTAGCCCCCAGTACCTGCCAGTCAATTCGCGCCTTCCCCCCTTCCCACCGCCAAAGCGCTGAACTTCGTGTATCGTTGGCCCCCCCCTAAGGCCCGCTGTGCGGGCGGTACTGGGCGGTACTGGGTGGTACCTGGGAGGTATGGGCTGCCACAGGTGCAAAGTACCTGGTACCCCCCAAGTCCCCCGTCCGCCTCACTTGCTGGCGCCCAACCACCTTTTGCACCTCCTCACCTCCTTCAACTCTTCCTCTTCTTCACTCACCTCCTCTCTTCTGCCCCCCCTTCCCTTTCTCCCCCCTCTCCTTCTTCCTCTTCCCTTCCTCATTTTGCGCGTGAGGGAAGGCTCTTTTTCTTTTGTGTATTTTCGGCGTTCGGTAATGAGGACGTTCTCCATTCCCTACTTCGTGGCCGGGATGGAGCCGCGGATGTGATCTGGTGATCCCCGATTTCTAGATTTGGCGCATTCCGCAACGACACCGTGCCCTGTCTTCCCCAGATCACGCCTCATCGACGTGAACCCGATTTCTTTTGCAACGCCCTCCTCTTCGCCTTCGTTCCATCTTACTTTTCCTTTTCTTCTCACGATTCACGACCCTTACGCGACCGCGTGGCTTCATCTCTGATCCGCGAAGTCGCGACATCAACGCCATCATCTCACGATACGCCACTACAGTTTTGCCAATTGTTGTCCCCACATACCAACAAGTGGAAACTGAACTCTCCACAATTATTAACCATCATGGCTCAGCGACAGCTTTCGCGAACGCTCCCAAAGAACTTCACGTTCCCGTCGCTCAGTACCGATGAGCCCAGGACCCCGGAACGCCCGTCAAGACACGTCGAAGTCCCACCACCGCCCCGCCATTCTTTCTCCAGCTGTCGTCTGCCCCGAGTCCGTGTGCGATCGGGGACTGACGTGTGCGAGCGGATTGACCTCGACATCTTCCGATTCCAAGGATCCCAGGGTACTCAAGATGTGCCATTACCTTCCATCGAAGTTCCTCAGGCGAGCGCGATCCTAGGGGGATCAGTCCCAGACGAATCAGTCAACGATGATCGCTTCCTCGCACCCCCTCGCCAGCGCATGGCCTTCAAGACTCCCCCGGCCCAGATCCGAGGCACGCCATTCGATTCATGCGACACGGAACATCCATGGCCTTCATGGGACCAGACCCCATTTGTAGGCAGCATCACACGCCCTGATTCTGCATGCTCCAACCACTCTGACTCGTCAATCGAGTCCATCGAAACATTTGCGTCGCGGCCCTCAGTAGGAGGAAGTTGTACGAGTAACGAGAGCGATATCTTTGATCATCAGTTCCCTTTGGAGTTCCCCAAAGAGGCCCCGATGGAATCCCCAACCCTGCCCAAGAGACTGAAGGTGCAGCGTCCCCAGGTCCTAAAGGACAAGTCTTGGACCCGCGACATGGACAATCACTTGTGGAACACGTACCAGCTGTACTTGCAAGATCCCACAATCACTCCATTCAAGATGACTCCGGGAAGTATTCCGCCCCTGGGCGTTACGTCTCGAGTTGCGCGCCGTGCCAAGCGCACCTGGGAGAAGAAGAAACTCCGTTTCACCCAGACTCTTCCCACCCAACCTGATAACCGCAGCGGCAGCTCCACTCCCAAGGCCTTGGATTCCCCTGCCCAGCCTCTGTGGCCCAAATCTGATGCCAAGACCCGCGGGCGACTCAAGCTGCTATGTCGACGCAAGTTCTGCATCTCGCCTCACTATCAGCGCATGATGCAATCCCGCAGTCCGGAGCCAATGGCAGACATGCTCGGTGTCCCGTCTGAGCCGCACATCCATGCCTTTGCCGACAAAAGCTCTACTGCCTACACCACTCGCGATCTGGGCGTCTCTCTGGCGTCCACCTATGACCCGAGTCCGCTGACTCAACTTGCCGAGATGTCAGTACCCGATGAGTCGAAGGCGGACTGGTTCGGTAAACCGCTGCACACTTTCTCTGACACCCACGTGGCCGAGCCCTCGACTGTTCAGTTCCCGGCTCCCCACCTCCGTGTTGAGCCATACAACATTCCTCCCCGCCTGGGATCACCGTTTGTGTACAGCACCTGGGGACCCGGAGGTTCGAACCGTCAAGTTCAAGATATTCCTCAGTCAGCACGCCGCGAGACCGTTCATGTACCTGGTCGTCGTTTGCGTCGCAACACTCATATGGATAGAACTCCACGAGACAGCGACGATGTTTTCTCAAGTGATGTATATGGCGAAAAGGATCCCTCGGAGGAAGAAGTTCAGAACCGACTCGAGACTTACCTTCGCGACAACAAGTTTCAGAGCATGGCACATGGCCGAGTTCGCGTTCGTAATCGCGGTGCGACAACCACCGGTGCCATTGGACCGAAGGATGTTAACCAGCTTTTTTCGCCGCCTTCATCTCTCAACTCATCTACAGCAGAGGAGACAACTCCCAATCCCAAACCATCCAATCCTTTGCTGAGTCTCGGTGGTGAAAACATTAAGCGGCTCGGTTCCCCCTTCAGGATTGAAGGCGTGGTAAAGCGCCGCGACGGCCCAAGTCGATTCATTCGACATGCGCCTTCACTTTCTGATCCATTCTCCAGCGGAGGCCTCCCATCCTACGCTCATCCCGCTATTAACCCATCTCATATCCAAGAACAAGTGAAGCCTGGCGTACCTACGCTGCAAGACCCCTTCGAGGAAGGTCTTTCGGATGCCGAGCGCATACGTCGACAAATCCTTAACATGCCTTCTATGCGCAACTAAGGATTACGTCTTTGCATTTATTTCGTGCATCTGCTGTCGAACGGAACTCCAATTTCTCTTTCTTCAACTTCCGTTCGTAGCGCGGTGCCTGTTCGTTCGCGAGACTGCCTCAACCCTTTGCATAATGACTTGAACGAAATACGACGGGAAGATGCTTTGACATGCATCTGCCCCTTTTTCGCAGCCCTTTTTATGACAGCAACGGCCTTGACGACTGTAACGATATGCTTTGATGGCCCGATTTATTCTTTTTTCTCCCGCACCAATGTTCCTGCTTCTTGCTTTGGCTAGTCGGGTGTGAAACCCCTCCCCCCCCAAAAAATCAATTGCAACTTCACCAACCACGACTCTCACTCTCTACACCGAAGAGAAAATTGTGATGGGCTCTATTCTCTCGATTTGGTGCTCGGAATTTCTTGCACAACGCATCGACGCTCGACACATATTCCACTTCGTTTCGACGAGTGGACTTTTCTTGCAGATACTGAACGGATCCTGCAACTGCGTTGATTGTGTGCTAAGTTCATTTTTTTTTCTGGATGAATCGATGCTTTGATATTTCCAGAAGAGAGAAACCGACTCCCATTGGGATTGACTTTCGTTACCAGCCACCTATCTACCTCTATTCAACACAGGCATCTTGAATGTTTCTATGGCGACTCAATTTGATACAAGCAAACCAGACTCAGAACTTCTGACTGCGGAACTGTGATCACCGTTTGACATTACTTGATGCTATTCGCTCTCTTTGACCAAATCTATCGATTTGTTTCTTTTCCTTTCGTATCTCTCCTGCTCCTTGGGCTCATGACTGCGACCCAGAGAACAGCGAAACACTCAACAAAGCAGAAAAAAAAAAATGAAAAGCACGATGAAACCCGAAAACGCTCTATCTGCCATCAAAATCACTCATCAACCTTACATACTTGTGATCCACTCTCTCTATCTCTTTTTTATCTCACATTATTGTGTCATTCCGTCATCACCTTGTCTTGCATCCAATCGTGATCCTGTTCATGTTCAAACCAATGGTTTCTGAACGCATTGACAAGACTGGGATGTCTGAAGACACTATCTCGTCATACTTTTTCTCTTCGGCCTCTCGCTTCATCACACCCCACCCCAACTGGTGGTTTTGATGAAGCTCACACAACACACATCTTTCCTTGAAATTTTAACCTGATCAAATGCCATGTCATGTCACGCCCCCCCAAAAATGAAGATTGTGCAAAATGACGATACATACATATGCAACCACTTCTTCTCATAGACGAACCGAAACGAAACGACGCACATGATTTGCTGCTGGCAACACGACATTTCTGAGACGCAAGCGTGGTGTTAGGCTTTCGTTCCTCTTTTCGATCTTGATGTTCATGCGAGTGCGCCACTGCTCTTTTTCTTTACTTTCCCAGAATCCGAAGGTTCTTCAATATGAAGCCTTGTCTCGAATCTTTCGAGATAGCCATGAGCTGGACTTGTTTTCTTAATGTGTTCTGCGAAGCAAGGACTGCCAGATCAAACTCTGTTCAAGCCGACCACATTGAGCCTCAGGAAGGATACCCCTTGCCTAAGACTGGATGACATTCGCCTTTGATCTGCACCTGCTCATGGCAGCAAGCACATACCCCGAAACGCGAGGCTAGCCACATTGCATTGCATTGTGCTGCACGATTCTGCGCTGCATTTCACCAACACGAAGCTCTTCAGTCTCTATATCATCTACCTCTCGACCCATGCTCGTGTTCCAGTCACGTTCTACTTTATGACAGTGTTTTGCAGACCAGGCGCCGCCGGCCTCCGTGGGGTCATGTCTTGCTTGTGTCCAGTGTGATTTTTTTTCTCAATTTATTTCATTTCTTAAATCCCTTATTCTTTATCTTCTCATGTCTTGCCATGTCTAGTTGAGTGTACTCTTGCGCTCGTGCGCCAAAAGAGTTGTTGTGTGCTTTACTAGCTTGCTCTGCCATATTTGCTTTCGCTTGGCGATGTGTTCTTTTAATCGTTTGATGTGAGGACCGCGAACGTTCGCCCAATTTATTATTATCATCCTTATTTGCATCTGCCCTTCATTTCTTACCTATTTCAATTCGAGCCCGTCGTGGACCTTGTAGCTGTAATTGAACAAGTAGTCCAGCTTGTCGTCTGTACGTATCGGGCAGGTGTAAGACTCGCCTACTTGTTGAGAGACAATACTGATACAGTAATGGAGCTTCGAGCTGGGTCACAGAGCATAGTAATCATATCCAAAATGTCTTTACAAATGGAAATACCAACATCTAAAAAAAGTCAAGGCAAAGAAATAGAGGACAGCAAAAGGGGTATACATAAAAAGGTCATAATCATGCAAGACACAAGACAGGAAAGGACACCAAAAAGACAAAAAGGGTAAAAGCCAAATAAGAAGACAAGCTCAGACTCAATCAATTAATCAAGCCCGCTCCAGCCTCTTCTTCCGTTCCGCCAGCAGCGCCTCAATCTTTTTCAACTGTAGCGCCAGCCCTTTCTTCTCCGCGTTCACAACCAGCCAGTCCTCCATACTCTGCCGCACTTGGCGCATCCCCCGCAACACAGGGAGCACTGGCGCCCCAGGAACTACGTTCTCTGCATCTCCCTCTGCTTCCAGCGCGACCCACCGCTGCGCGCCCGGATTAAGTAGCAAGTCAAAGACATCTGCCCATAGCTCGCGGTCCCAGTAGCGTTTCAGTGACTCGCGGATGCGATAGGTAGGGCCGGCGCCGGCACCATCGGAGCTCGTCCGGACCGCCGCCGACTCGATGTATTTGCCGAACAGCAGGACGTGAATCACACCGGCGATGCCGTACAGGTCGATTTGGTGGGTCCAGGGGCGCATCTCGCGGATCTCGGGACACTCGTGGGTACCGGTTTCCCAGTCTGCGATGAACTGCACGCCTGGCGCGAAAGCGGTCATGTCGATGGCGCGGCCGAAATCGATAAGTGCGAGGCCTTTAGTGCGCCAGCCGTAGGCGCCAGATGGCGCGTAGGAGGGTGACTCGGGGGCTTCATGCGCGGGCCCATCGCCAAGCTCTAGGAGGGAAAAAGTGCTGGTGGGCGGGGAGTCGGTTGTCGAGGGATCACCAAGGCGAACAAGGCAGTTGTCGGCTTTGATGTCGCCATGCAGGATACCGCTGGCGTGTAGGGCCTCGACGGTGCGGAAGAGCTCGATGGAAAAGAACATTGCAAGAGATTCTTCGAGCCCGCCGTCGCTGTTGTGGGTCGAGCTGATGGGTTCGTTGCGGAGCAAGTTGACAAGATCGAGGAGCGTGCCTTGGCCTCGATAGTCTTCCACTAGGAAACTCTCGCGTTGGTGGACGTGTAGTTCATGGGCACGGACGATGCTCTCTGTGGCGCGGGCCTGGCTAGTCGATTGCCGGAGACGTTCGTGTGCAGTGCGAATCATGTAGAATTCCCAGGCGCTGGACGGTCCGTTCTCGACCTTGACTGCTTCAAACGGATCCCGAGGAGTGTCATAAGGGCTTGGATGCCTAGACAGGGAGTCTCGGTTATGTGGACTCCTATTTTCGCCGTCTGAATCAGAATCGTACGACTCTAGACTATCGACACTCTCTGCGAGGTAAACGGGAGCATATGCGCCAGCACCAAGTTCACGTCGAATGATATAGCTGCGTTCAGCTCCGGGAAATTCCAGAATTGGAGTGTCAAAACTTTCATCATCAGCGCTTTTCAACTTTCGGCTGTGGGCTTTCACGAATTTTTGGATCATAGTAGCATAGTTGCTATCTTGGACATGACCATGATAGCCCGAATATGATGCAAGTGGTGGCTCCAAAGAGTTCAAAATCGTATTGCGAATGCCCTTATCAGTTGGATTGCATTGCAAGTCTCTGATAACAACTTCCCGTCGGCGTGGTTTTGGAGCAAGGGCTTTGAACGCTGTTGGGCTGAATGGCACGTCGGCGGTCGAATTGACAGTGTGGTCTCCGTGATAGGGTGTTGTTGCTGCAACTGGACTAGAGAGTAGAAGATCGCCCATCTGAGGCATACCTGGGGTGCGAGGCTTTGATGGCGTCTTCGAATTATGCATATTCCTGGCAGCTGTCATGGATATTGAGGACTCGGTCCGTTCCACAATTGGGGTCATGAAGGGAAGCCGATTCTGTGCCATGATTGCCGGATCACGATACGTCCCGCAAGGTGGGTTGTAGTCCTCCGGCATTTGAGGTACAAACCGCTCCTTCTCGGGGGTTCCATACGGAGAGATATCCTCCCGTTCGCTAATAACCGAGCGAGATGTCATATCGGTACTTCCGCCCCCAGGGACGTCTTTGCTGACACTGAATTCGGTCCAGTCGTCCCCAGCAACGCTTTCAGCGTGCGTGACATCGTCGTTACCGTACTCTGTATCATCGTAAGACCCGTGGAAAGTATGAGTTTCATCGTCGCCGAAGTCGCTTGAGACTGCCGAGATATGGCCGGTGCCTGTACTATCTCCAGTACTAACAGAAGCATCATCCTCGTAATCACTGCCGCACAAGCTATCTGTCGCATCCTCAGTCTCTGCCTTCAATGGCTGATTGAATATGCTGTAGATCTCATCCGTTGCAGCGCGAGTATGCATAGTCATTGTCGGTTCTCTTGTGCTCTTTCGCCGGACTTTCGACGAGTTGGTCGGGGAATCAAATTTCATTTTAACTGCCAGGGCTGTTAGTCCGTTCATCTTTCAGTCTAGATATAATAGCTCCTTACTGGTTTGAGTTTCTCCCTGGACCTTGAATTTTCTTGCCTTCCCGGTCTTGCCCGCATGAGGCCCCTCCTGGTCCTGTGCTTGAGATGTTTCTCCATCGATTATTGAATTCTGACTCAATTGCTCGGGTGGCTCCCCGGCTGCACTTGTAGTCTTCTGCATCGATGAATGACCCTCAAAACCCTTCACGTTCCCTGAGATCTGTTGCAAGGGTTCCTTCTGGGAACGCCAGCTCCTATTCATCCACCCGCGCTTGATAGCCCTCAATTCCTCGAAACTCATCTCGTGGGCGGGGTTCTTATAGTCTGGATATACTGATTCAAGGTCGACAAAAACTCGTTCTCGACGCCCTGTCCGTGGGTTTACCGCTTCCCTTACATGGTGTTCTGGAACGTACTTGGAGGCACTTTGTTCTTGAGGTGGATTTGGATTGGACTGTATACACACAATGGGAAACACATAGGTTCAAGCCAGCAATTAGTCCTGTGATCGTAAATATATGGAAGGCTGCGAGGGAACAAAAGGAGCAAAATGAAGATTGCAGACTCACCTCATCCCTGAAAATTGCCATTTTCTGTGTTGGTACTGGCTTCTTTCCCGCCTTCAATGTCTCTCCAACCCATGGTTTCGCCTCCACCTCATTTTCCTTTCTGCGTTCCCGCATTGATCCAATACTTTCCCACCCCTTTGTTCCCCCGCTGCTTGGCGGTTGACTCGATGCGGCGGCATCGGAATCTGAGAAAATAGTCATCTTTTGTTTCCCGGATTTCGTCTTTGTCGTACCACCTATCTGTGGGGAAGGCCGTGAGGTCTGCGGGTCTGCAGCAGCCTCAGATAGGGCGAAAGGATCCATCTTTGCGGCCAAGGCGGGACGTACAGCCGGCAAGGCGGGCGAGGAAGGCCCGGCATCTTGTGGTCGTGCTTCGTATCGTTGCTGGAACTCGCTGTATTTCCGGAGCAAGCGCTCAGCTGGTCGAGCCTCGCGATCTATTCCGAGTCTATAGACTTCATCTGCTTGTGTCCAGCGTCCAGCTCCCTCTAACCATGCGGCAAATTCCTCGTAGAATAATGCCAAGCCTTCGCCGATATGATGCCGGGCAAGGAACGCAAATGTCTCGCGCGGGGCATCCGAGAACAGTCGGATGTAGTGTAGCCATAGCCGGAGGTAGCGGGGATCATTCCGGTAATGTGACGACGAGAGAAAAGACTTGGTGGCGCGTTCGAGTAGCGGCAGCAGGCCGGATTCAGCGGTGGCCTGGGCAGACGGGTACGCGTTAAGGGTCCATTTGACATAGCGGTCATAAACATCGAGCGGATCGTCCGATTCTCCTATTGACTCCAGCTCCCTTTCAAAGTCCTGGCGAATGGCACCGTTGATAGTCCTTGTGTCGTTTGGCGAAGGAGATGCAAGTTTGTCGCTGTTGCTGCCCGCTGAGAAAATCCGGGCAAGCTCTCTGGCCGATCTACCACCAGGAAGTGACTGAACGTTTTCCTTCTGGGCCTCGATAATGTCGAAGTCAATCAGGTCCTCGGAGGCCGCCATATTGCCGAGATCGGGTGCCGGATCTCCCCTTTGCGAGTCTTTTGTGTCGTGCTGGATGTTAGTTGACGGCAGCGAGGGGGCACTTGGGCACCGCACTAAATGTTGCTGCAAAACGGCCGATTGGGTTATCGATAAACATCACATGACCGTTACCCCGGTGATCAGCACGTGACCTCATTTGTTCAATGTTCAGCAGGCACCTCAATCCAAAATCTAAACGGATGAAGGGGAAGATTGATTTCAGTAAGAGAGGGCTCAAACTACTCTTACCCAGGTCTCCTCTTGGGATTACTTTTTCCTCATCTCGCGGCTCTGGATCTTCTGTGGTCTGTTTTGTCGGTTACTCTGAGCTCCCCTGCTACATCGTCCAATCAGATTCAAGACCCCCTCAAATTTCTGGACCTCCCGGACGTTGTGAAATCGCTTTAGACTGCCTCCACGAATCATTTTGCGGGATATATTGCGCATAACTTTCATACTGACTGTTGTGTCAGACTTTGCTGCAGCACAATACATCCAAACAACAGCAAAATTATTCGATTTCATTTAAACTCTCAATGCCGTTGACGAAAGGAGGCCACAAGAGGAATCTCAGCAATGGGACACCAGATAACTCCCCACCGAGGCGATCTAAACGACAGAGATCTACTGTGAACCTCAAAGAAGCATCTTCTGCTGAAGAATCAGGTGAAGAGGGCGATTTATCAGACAACGCACCTGAATCGGAGACTCTTGCGAAGTCCACGTCTTCAAAAGGAACCCGAACGAAGAAGACGCAGGTCGCTTTTTCTGTTAAGCAAGTACCTGTTGACAGCAAAGAAACGGACTCCAAAATTGAAACAGGGAATAAAGAAGGACGCAGCATTGAGGTCAAGGCCGAAATCAAAGCTGCCCCAACTACCCAGAAACCCAAGACCTCCAAGAGAGGGAAGAAGTCGAAGGAAGAAAAAGACGCCGAAGCAATGCCGTTAGCACCAAGAACACAGGGTCTTCGTATGTTCGTTGGGGCGCATGTTAGTGCTGCAAAGGGTGTGTTTCTATAATGTGTCTCTGACGGTCAGTCCGTTAGTTCGGAAAGCTGATAAGTATCTTTTTGCGTCAGGCGTTTTCAACTCGATTACCAACAGCACACACATTGGGTGAGTCTCTATATATCTTTTTGGTGCTTATTGAACCAAGAATATGCTCTAATATGAACTATCAGAGGCAATGCATTTGCCTTGTTCCTGAAATCACAGCGGAAATGGGAGAACCCTCCTCTTCAGGATGAGCACCGAGACCAGTTCCGCAAAATGAGTGTCGAGCATAACTATGATGCAGCCAAGTATGCTTTCGGAATGAAATTAAGTATAGCTTGATTCTAATATTTCACAGGCACGTCTTGCCCCATGGCTCATACCTCGTCAATTTGGCGCAAAATGACAAGGCCAAGGCCAAACAAGCATACGATGCTTTCCTAGACGACTTGCGCCGCTGTGAAGCTCTTGGAATCCGACTGTATAACTTTCAGTAAGACGTCTAATTCTATCGGTTTCTTTATTCCGCCTCGTACTAAATTATTCCAGCCCTGGAAGTACCAATCAAACCCCACTCCCAGAGGCACTCTCCCGTCTCGCAGATTCTCTAACCAAGGCAATCTCGGAAACCTCGACGGTTATTCCTGTTCTGGAAACAATGTGTGGCCACGGAAATACAATTGGTGGCTCACTCTCCGAATTTCGTGACCTATTAGCACTAATCCCCAAAGAGCATCACTCTCGAATTGGTATTTGCATTGATACCTGCCACAGCTTCGCAGCAGGGTATGACTTGGTCTCACCAGAAGGCTTCAAGGCTTTTCTTACCGAGTTTGACGAATTAATTGGCCTGGAATTCCTACGTGCCCTGCATCTGAACGATTCAAAGGCTCCACGAGGTAGTAAACGCGACTTACATGCCAACATCGGTACCGGGTTCCTTGGCCTACGTGCCTTTCACAACGTCATGAACGAACCACGCTTTGAGGGCTTGCCCATGGTTCTAGAGACGCCAATTGATCGCGTCCCTGGTCAATCGGGATCCTCGGCAGTGGATAATGATGATGATGGGGACTCGTGCGCCAGCGAGTCTGAGAAGAAAAAGCCGAAGAAGGGCTCAAAACGTCCTGCAAAAGCCTCCCCTGCCACCGTTCCTGATCACGGTGTGTGGGCTCGTGAGATCAAGTTGTTGGAGTCGCTTATTGGAATGGATCCCGATGGAGAGGAGTTCCGTGAACTTGAGGCTAAACTATCGGAGGAGGGTCGCGCGATGCGCGAGAAGCAGCAGGAACAGTACGAGCGTAAGCTCGAGGCTGACAAGAAGAAAGAGGCAAAGGGAAATGCGAAGGCTCAGAAGAGTCTTATGGACATGATGAAGAAGAAGAAGAACAAGGATTAACAACAATGTAGCACAGAACTTGTGGGATTCGTGGTCATAGGAGCGGCTTAAGGCATTGAGAAAGGCATGCAAGAAGCTTAAGAATAGAAAATGTTTCAATAATTCATTTTAGCATCAGCTGATCTCTATCAGTTAATTACAGGGATTTGAGAGACGTAATTCCACCTTGAGCAGGAAGGATGATCCTACTTTGGTGCAACATGATCAATGTTCGTTAAAGATGGAGCCTCTGAGAAGACTGTCCAGCCGATCAGAGCATGCATACGTGCGTCATATGCTATGCATTGCTTCTCGCTTAGGAGTGTCTAAGGGGGAACTAACATTAGTTCGTGCACCAACGCATGAGTGTAGGGTGTTAGCTGTTGGCTGGGCTTTGGGGGCCAGGGGTGCCCTATTGGCCCGGTCCACTCGGGCGCGCCCGATATGCCGATTTCCTTGAAATGGACGTTAGCCGATTGACGATGACTTTGATCGCTTGCAACTCCGCTCCATACCTCGACCTTAGTTTCTGTCAATACCAACCGCCTAAATGGATCTCACAAGGGCTGAGTTGTCCCTTTGATCCACAGAGTGAGTAATGTATGTTTCTTGAATGAACCCACTTAGCACGAAGAAACAAGTCGCCGGACACAAGAGCCGCATAGTTCTGGTCTGACCTCCAACAGTAGTCTCTTTCTGCCGATGCAGTTGCCTATTCTGTCATAACAGATATACATTCTGTTCCTCAATAATTCAATCACTTTTCAAGCCAATTCGATTGCCCAGGAAGACGAGTCTCTTGACGCAATAAAGAGGCGCCTGCTCTATAGATTGTTGATGTAGAGTGATCTTGCATCTGGCTGTGGCCCATTTCAATATTCGTCCCATTTTTCAGTCCCCTTGGAACTTCTGACCCAGCCAGTGCACTTATTTTTGTTCGGCTTAGAGACCAAAAATCTCATCAACATGGGATCTGTATCATTCCAGATTCTCTCGGACCTACACTTGGAAACTCAAGATTCATATGATTTCGACTTCGATGCCAGTGCATCAAATCTCGCTCTCCTTGGAGATGTTGGACATGTCGCTGATCCGCGACTGTTCGAGTTCTTAGACCAGAAACTCGAAGTCTATTCGACCGTGTTTTTTCTCCTAGGAAACCACGAACCATGGCATATGTCGTTCAAACAGGCCAAACAGAAGATGCGTATTTTCGAACGAAACAAGAATTTGAAATTGAAGACAAAGAGATTCGTATTCTTGGATCAAACCAGACACGATGTATCTAATACCGTGACTGTATTGGGATGCACTCTTTTCTCGCACATCCTCCCACATCAAGACTTCGTCGTCGAAAGTATCTTGGTGGACTTTAAAGACATTGCACGATGGACAACAGAAGCTCACAATGACGCCCATAAGTCAGATCTACAGTGGCTCAATACCCAAGTTACCGCGATTGCCAGGGACGAGCCGGAGAGGCGGATTGTGATCTTTACCCATCATTGCCCAAGCATTGATTCCCGGTGCCAAAATCCCAGATTTGCCGGTAAAGCAGAGATGGAGCCTGAAAATGATGTGTCTTCGGGCTTTGCTACGGACCTGAGCAAGGAGGAATGTTGGACGAACCCTGCAGTTGTGGGTTGGGCGTACGGTCATACACATTTCAACTGTGAATGGCGGGATAGCAATGAGAAAATTGTTGTCTCGAATCAAAGGGGATATAAGATCAGGCTCTCGGAGAATTTCGAGCCAGGAAAACGGTTGATTATCCAGACACAATCAAGTGCCACAAACCCAAGATAGCGTTCCGTGACGATGTTTTAATCTCGAAGTCCAATCAAAGACCTTGTCGGGAAATTTAGTATACCAAACAGTTGAGTGAACTTCGTTTTTTGGTACCAATATCAGGCTTAGTGGCGGCGATCTCCATACCTACGCATAGATGAATGTACGAGACTGACGTCTGAGAAATTGATGATAGCTAGTGTAATTTATGATATTGAGGTAATATCAGAAAATAAGCGCCATATGATATGAGCGCCGAGAAAAAAAAATGAATTGGTGGTATCAGTCAAATCGCCGGCTCTGCGTATGAATCCAACAGCCTCCATGCATAAAACCCTCAAGACGTCTTCTCAGATCAACCACAATACTCATTGTTTCATGAGAAACCAAGTCAATGTTTACATCAATAACCAGTGAGACCCAACACCAGATGCGCCGGGGTACTGTATTCTTTGCGGTGGTCGCAGACCATGTTAATAGTCCCCCAAAAATATCGGAATTACCCGGCACAAATGAAGTCATCACAAAAAGACACCATTACGAGATGGCTTATATATAGATCGGATAGGAGAGGCAATAATCAAGGATGAAAGGAAGTCTAATGGAGGGCAGGAGTGTGATGGCGGACCGGGGAGATGGATGAAGTGGAATGGACATCTGGCGAATCCTCCCGGTCGGGCTGGAGGTGAGAAAACCCCGCCTCAGCCATTGTTGTGATGGTGGGAGGCGCCGATTTGATGGGTGTATCCGCGCCATCGTCCTCGGGGATAGTAGTGGAGATGGAGAGATTGTGCATCGCGCCACTGGCTCGGACACGGAAAGAACGACGTTGGTCGCCTGCAGATGATGCTTGTAGATCGTCGTCGAAACGTTCCGTGGTGTGTGGATTCGCAACAGGGTGGTAATCTCCGGAATCGTCACCACTGGGCTCGCCCTCAGTGTCAGATTCCGGGGTAACATCACGGTCCCAGGAATTTCCATCAGCCTCATTGCGCATCCGTGAGATCTTCATGTAATTGTAAGCACCGATGCTGCCAATAGTGACGACAAGGCCGGTGATATTGACTGGAGTGAGAGTGTCGTGGAAGACAACACCAGCAGCACTAATAGTGACAACTTCTTTGAATATGCCACAAATACTCAACGTGACGACGGACGAGCGCTTGAGAAGGGCGAACTCGGACGAAATCATACAGAACGCGAGGATACCCGGGAAGATTAGCAGCGCTGATCCGAAGAGAGTCCCTTGTTTTTCGGCGAGATTCAAAAATCCCTGGTGGATTTCGTTGGGGCCTTCAACAGCGAGAGCGATGGCAATAAGGGAAACGAACATGACGGGCGTGAGGAAAAAAGTGTAGAGAAAGGGTTCGATGTAGCTGGATGGCGGAGCAAGAGAATCTGGGTTAGACCCCATCGGAAACCCGAAAAGAAAGCGGAGGCAATGACAAGCGCAAAGCCAAGCGCATTGAATGCGGTTTCACCCGCGACCATCATCACCACACCAATCGTCATTGTGGCGATGATTACGATCAACTTGAACGAGGGCGATTCGAGACGGAAAAGAAAAGCGAAGAGAAGAACGAAGGCAAGTGCAGAGGATTTGCACATAGTCAGAAAGGTGAGAGAAATAAATTTGAGGGACATGTTGCCCAGGCCAATATCCAAGGAGGTTGCGACACCGCAGGGAACAAGGCGTGTGAGGTAAAAGAGTTTGGTGAGGACCGGCTCAGTTTCTTTCGAGTCATCCATGACAGGCGAATCGGCCGCGGATGGCGGCGGATGTCGTGGGCGTAGAGAGGGGAATATCCAGAGTAAAAGAGTGGCAAAGGAGAACTGGACCGCCATGTGCAAGCTGGTGGTAAACAGGGGAAAGGGAAAGACGACGTCGTTTTCAGAAAACATCCATTTGTTGTACTGCAGCAATAAGCAGCATGATTAGCCGACTCCTCATATCTCCATTTGTCGACCAGATCAAAGGGGGGTGATCACTCACGATAGAAATAGACAACGAAAAGAAATACCACAGCAAGATCAATCCAGCATTGATAAGTAACTTGCGAGCGACGTTGCGATCTGCAAGACCTAGATTGAGGAATCCATATCGGGAAGATTTGACATCTGCGATGCGAGCATCCAGCTTTCGACGTTGACGACGCCGTCGCCGCCGCTGGCGTTTCTGATGTGCTGTGAGACCGGTCTCTTCGTCATATTGGTCCTCGTCCGAACTGATCGCGTCCAACTCTCGAGTATCCAGGGCCGAGGAGGATAGTTCCGACACATCTGTATCCTCCGCCGTCAAAGGCTCTTGTTCATCCCATTTGGTATGATGTCCATCTCCAGGTGGGCGCAGGCTGTCATCTCTCCGTTCCGAGGGGCCCGGCTGGGGTCCACGAACCGTCCCTGTCAGCACCGAGCTCCGTCGCCGGTGGTGGTTTCCGGCGGCAGACAATCCCATTCTGGAACTTGGAGGGTTTGGCGCAAGTCAGAGAGAAGGGACGAAGGGGGGGAAAGGAAGTGTTTGCCCCATGAGGGTGCGACTGAGAAGCGTCTTCGACAGTGCACCCTTTTGTTTGCGAGGGCGGGACGGAGGGATCGGTCGGGGGTAATGTCTGTGTCGAGTCAAGCCGTTGACGGGAAGTAAGAAGATCCCCACGAGGATCTTAAGAAAGGGGGTCGTGAAAGCCTCAAGGAAAGTCAAGTAAAGGAAAGTAAAAGAAAAGGAATGGAAAAGCGGTCACGCGAGGGGGAGCAAGTCAGCCAAGGACGAGAAGGCAGAAAGTCCGAAGGTCGAAGCAGAACGGGCGGTGATGGGCGGTGATGGGCGGACGGGCGAGCAGCGGCAAGTTCTGGCCAAGGCCGTTCCCTCGGTGGTATGAGCGGCAGAATCAAGTGGAAATTCCAATACCAGGGCGTTTCCTGGGTACCTTTCCCTCCCCACTCGATCGGCCTATCGCACTGGTCTGACCGTCGACCGGACCGCATCTCGTTAGAAAGCAAAAATAAAAAAAAGAAGAGGGGAAATATCAAGGTCGTGATGGAGTGGAATACATACCTGCCCGAGGGTGAAGCTGGACAGGGAGCGAGTACGACCTTTGTTGAACGGTCCAGGTATACAAAACATACAGGTCGAATTTCTTTGACAAATCGACGAGAGTCTCTAGATTCAATCCATGAATGACGAAGAAGGTAAAGATATCCAATCTGCGGAAAGCCAGAAGATATACTTGGCACCAATTCTAGCAGAATCTGCTGAAAGATTCGCTCGAAATCCTGGCTCCCGTTGCCAACAGCACAGCACTGCAGGTTGGTAAAGCATAAACGCAGCGAGTTAGGCGGTGCGGAGTTTGATTGGCTGAACGAGCTTGGCTGAGGTCAGCACCTTTCCGCCGACCTTCTCCGCTCCGAGGCTCTGTGATTTGTTGTTGCACGCCACCAAGCTCCACCCAGTCCCTTCGCTCCACTGTCCGGTCGATCCGGGGTCCAAGAGGGGACCAGAAGGGGACCAGGCACCCAAGGGAACAATGCTGGCGAGTCCACCGCGGGGCCTGAACGCTCCGCTGCGATTGGCGGACTCCAACTTCCGAGCTTGCTTAAGACTTCCTTCGAAGTCACGAGTGATTGGAATGGGGGCAAGCGTAGCCCATCTTGAAACCGCTGGCTGTCCGAGGTCTCACGGCTTTAATTTGCTGCAGACCCGCTGTGCTTGGCAAAGCGGGCTAGTCTCCTTGTCGCGGCGCATCTCAGTTTGTTTGACCGAGATTGGTGACCCAATCTCATTCGGCAAGACTGAACCTCCGCTATGATGAAGTGGTGCCGTTTGGTGTTCTCCAAGTTGAGGACATTGCATCCAATGACCTTTCATAATCCCCGGAGAACCGTTTAAACATCGCCATGACCTCAGTGGAAGACAGCGATGGCCATCATCATCATCATCATCAACCTCATCATCATGTCGTTGTTTCCAGAACTTCCGGCCTGTACTGGGGGTCTTATATCATCCCCAGGCTGGACAGGGAGACTGTATAGTAAGGCGGGATTTCTTCCTTTTCCTTCCAACTTCCTCGCATATTATTCCTGCCATACCATCCTACCGTTTTGGGTGACTGGCTGATACCATTTTGTTTTTCATCGACCGGATCCCCTGTTTAATGCGAAAGAAGTCCAAAGAAGGACCTTTCTTTTGCGGTGATATCAATAGAACTCACCACCATCTTCGACTACCACACTGCACAGCATGGCAGAACCCTCGTACAATGCCATTGAAGACTATGGCTTGATTGGAGATATGCACACCTGTGCTCTGGTGAGCAAGGCAGGCAGCTTGGATTATATGTGCTGGCCGGTCTTCGACTCGCCCTCGGTATTCTGCCGTCTTCTGGATGATAAGAAAGGCGGATACTGGTCCGTGGAGCCCTACAAGACAGTGGTTGATCCCCACAGCAAGCAGCGCTACCTGCCGTACTCAAATCTCCTTGAAACCCGCTGGACCAACGAAGACGGTGTTGTGACAATGCTGGACTACTTCCCGGTGACACCGAAGAAGGGGGCACAGTCGGGCCGACTGCTTTCTGGCTATTGCTCATGCAATGAGCCCAATGCCAATCGTTTCAAGTCAGGCCTGCAACACTCTGGCTTGATCAGAAAGCTCGAGTGCAGCCGTGGCTCCATGGAGCTGCAGATTGAGCTGTTTCCGGCTTTCAATTATGCGCGAGACTCACACACCGCTCGTGCAAAGCTTGAGAATGATATGTGCAGGCATCAACTGCAGACTATCCATTTCGAGAGTGGAACAGAGCGGCTGCAGCTTGAGTTATTCGCCGATTCACGGGAGCCGGACAAGCTGGGGTATCCCAAAGCAAATTTGACCCTGGAAGAGCGACCAGGGGCAAAGGGCCGAGGCCTGGTGGCCTGGATTCGCCTGTTAGAGGGACAGACCATCCATCTTGTGCTGCATAGTCCCGAGAAAGCGGTTCCTAGCTCTGCGACCATGGCGGCCTACCTCGCCAGGATGGAGGAGGAGACCTTCGACTACTGGACAGACTGGACACGAAAATGCGAGTTCCGGGGTCATTATCGCGAAACTGTTGAACGCAGTCTTCTGATTCTGAAATTACTTACCTACAAGCCCACTGGAGCCATCATCGCCGCACCCACATTTTCGCTCCCTGAGGATGTCGGCGGTTCTCGTAACTGGGACTACCGATATTCCTGGGTACGAGACACTGCTTTCACTCTTTATGTCTTCCTGAAAATGGGATATAGCCGGGAAGCAGAAGCATATGTCAATTTTATCTTCGACCGGATCTTCCCACATGCTGCCCAGGACATTGAACCAGGAAGTAAGCGGCCATTCCTGCCACTCATGTTCACCATTCGTGGAGAATACGATATTCCAGAGGTGGAGCTGGAGCATCTCGATGGGTATCGGGGCAGCAAGCCAGTTCGCATCGGGAATGCTGCTGTTTTTCATACACAGCTGGATATCTATGGCGAGCTCTTGGACAGCATCTACTTGTACAACAAGCACGGTAACCCCATCACTTACGACCAGTGGTCTGCCATTCGACGCATGGTGAATTATGTTGTTGGTGTGCGTCACCAAAAGGACATGTCTATTTGGGAGTCCCGTGGCCAGATCCAAAATTTCATCTACTCAAAGGTAATGATGTGGGTTGCTTTGGACCGTGGTATTCGACTAGCCGAGAAGCGAACGAGTCTTCCTTGCCCCGATCGCTTCAAGTGGATTCAAGTGCGTGACGAACTCTATGATGAGATCATGGATAAAGGATACAACGCCGAGCGCGGTCATTTTTGCCAGAGCTACGAGAGCCGGGAGGTTCTGGATGCATCTATCCTGATTGCCCCGTTGGTCTTTTTTGTTGCACCTAATGATCCACGGTTTATAAGCACACTCAAGCGAATTCTGCAAAGCCCCGAGAAAGAGGGGCTTTCCAGCGCCAAGATGGTGTTCCGATACGACCACCTCAAAGCCAACGATGGTACGTGATCTGAGGTTCCAGAGACTCCATGAATTACTGCATTTTGGCCACCATTACTGATCCATGGAATGTTGTTTCACAGGAGTTGGTGGAGGAGAGGGTGCCTTTATTATGGTTACCTTCTGGCTTGTCGAGGCCATGGCCCGTGTATGTCAACCCCTGGTGCAACCACCTTTCTTCAATGACATATCTGCTAATGCTTGCACTCTATTGATAAATAGGCCGCCAAGTACGATGTGCCAATCCCAAACATCTGGAAGCTCGCACTTTCGCACTTTGATAACATCTTGTCCTATTCCAACCACCTTGGGATGTTCTCTGAAGAAGTTGCTATTTCGGGCGAACAAATGGGCAATACACCGCAGGCCTTCAGTCATTTGGCTTGTATTAGTGCGGCTATCAATTTGGAGAAGCGTGGCCGTGATACCTAGTGAAGGAGAGGTCAAGAGGACTGACGTGGGCGTCGCTCACCCTAAAATTGATGTACCATTTTCGTTCGTTTATTGGTCTTGATATAGATTTATATCTTAATAAGTTGCAATTTCATGCCGGTTAATTTGTGCCCGTCTTATTTTCCCCTTTATCTGAGCGTCACCAATCATCAAACGACATTTAGAAGCCCTTCCTGCTACGTACTTCACTTCAAACCCCAAACTGTTGCATCATCACACACCAACGCGGGGAGCCTGAGGTGACCCTTACCCTTACGTAAACCCCCCACTTCCGTGATCCGCGTCGGGCTGATCCGTCGTCTCACTCCACTAGTCTATTGCTTCCCCGGGCTTCTTCAACCTCTTCTTCTCCCTTTCAAAGCCGGACACTGTCGACGCGTCGTGGGACGTGGAACCCGCCCCAGGCTGTCCGGTCATGCGGATGAATAGTGGCTCCACCATCTTTTACCTTGATCTTGCTCTAGGAATCTCTCCTATCTCCTCAATGGCGGACGCCAGCTCGGAACATATGCCGGGCTCCGACCTGGCGTTGTCGTCAGATGAGGAGGATTTTGTCTCTAGCCAAAGCACTGCTTCGATGGAGCCCGATGTCAGCTCTAAAAAGAATCTCGCCGTCGCTCTCGGAAAGCTCCATCTTGACCCACCATCAAGTCAAAGCTGCGAAAACAGTCAACAGAGCGCAGCTCGGACATGTACGCCTGGCATTAGCAGTTCGATTCTCGCTACTTCGAAATTAGTTTCGGAAAGAAAGCCACTGCGACTACTCGAGTTGCCATTAGATGTATTGAAGGATATCGTCAAAGAGGTACCAAATTTCCCTACAAACTTCATCACAATGTTCCGACCGTTCAATTGCGAGTCTATTTCCACCATATCATACTAACCATGGCCCTCTATTCTTAGGTTACGCACACAAACGACCTCACTTCGCTTGCACTCACATGTTCCTCTCTTCATGCTCTGACTATACCTCATATGTACTCCCGTTTCGACATCGTGTGGCCCGAGCCACTGAACCCGAGCTCCGACGAATACTCTGGAGTTGACGCGCTCTCTTATGGTCTATCTACACTTGTCATGGGTGAAGATGTATTCCATCAACTACCGCTGCCCCGCTCGGACCGATCTGTCACGGCATGTACAAAATGTGGTTGTGATGATCGTGGCCATGGGCCTGCGACCATGCAAACACAAGAGGCAAGCACAGGATTTAGGTCACGGCGAGGAAACTATTATGCACAATACACGAGAACCTTCTCCATCGGAAATGGTCCGCTTGGCTGGGTCCAGGAGTACTCCGTTAACAGAGAGGTGGGAAAGATGCTAGGAACTCTGGTCGCTTTGGCCGTGGCAAGGATGGTCAATCTTGAAGCTTTTATTTGGGATATGCCCACAGGGGTGGTCCGTGATATATGGCTTGCACTTGCATCACTAGCGGAGCGACCGAACCATAAATGTCGTCTGGAGCGAATATGGGTGCGTTGGCATGATAACTCAGAAAATTTGCTTCGTGTCTCGGCAGCCCCGTCGATGTCAAGCCGCCTGCTGCAAAAGTACAAGCATGTAGAGCATCCATCGCTCTCTGTACTCCCGCCGCTTAAGAGTGTGGCAGTTCTCGATATAGATGAGCCGGCATATGTGGAAGAACTGGCTGTTCTCATTGAACGATCTCGCCATCGCTTAAGTGAATTGCGTATCGGAATTTCTTCCAAGGCTCACCTGGCAAATTGGCTCATTTGTGCAAGTGAAACAGATGCTCCTCTGGATTCGTCATCAAATTGGCCTCGGGTTGGTGGCGTGCTTAGTATTCTTTGCAAAAAAGACACAGCCGTATCTGATGGATCTGTCCCAAATTCTTCAACCGTTGATCTCTCGAGCAATTCAGAAATCTTGACATGCCCATCCTCTGCAGAGAAGCTATCAAGTACAAATTCTACTCAAGGCGATACAAACTCACTAGCTAGCGCTGACAAAGCACCTCCAATCCCAGAAAGCGCGAAAAACAATACATCGCCCGATTCATCACCTTTACACGTTCCTGGTATTCGAGTCCATCTACCTTATTCCACTCCTAAGGCTATGGAGAAACTGAATCTTGAAGTTCTTGAACTCGAAAGAGTGCCTCTCTCTGTATCAACTGTTTTACCAGCTATCGAATGGACGCGTCTCCATTCGATTACCATTATGCGATGTGAGGATCATGAGCACTTGTGGAGAGCTCTACGTCGGAAATATGCACCACCTGCGCTACCTGCTCAGAAAACACAGGATGGGGGCCGTCGGATGAGTAGCCTTCTGCCCGAATTCTCTCTCAATCTGAAGCATTTACGTACAGATACAGTGTCGCCGTATCTGATACTTTTTATCAAGGATACTCTCGCACCGAATACTTTAGAGAGTGTGTACCTACACGAAGCGCCGGCCTATGATTCAACGGTCCAGGTTGATGCCATTTACCGACACGTTCTTCGGAAGCATCGGTTGAGTCTGCGAAAACTCTTAATCGATGCATCTGACCGGCATGATCCCACCGCGGAAAATCCGACTACACGCTGGCACAAGTGGATGTTTAACCATGAAATGATATCCTTTATTACGGGAGGTCGAATGCCCCAGCTGAAAGAATTGGGCATGGCTATGCACTACCGTGACTGGCATTTCCTTTTACAACGACTTCCAAACATGCCTCAGCTGCGTGCTATATACCTTCCCCACATATCCCATAGCGTGCATCGTGACTTGAAAGAGCTTGCACTCCAGGTCCTCGATATCGTCAGTATCCGGCCGGAGCTCAAAGTTACTTACATTGGACTCCAGATAAAATGCTACCAGATACTTGAGGTATCGTGTGAGGGAAATGACTCGGACTTTGACGAGGTTCAGGGCACTGACCAAACGTCTCATGGCGAAGATGGCATTTCCACCTTTGAAGACGATTTGGTAGACTTCACAGATGACGACCACGAGTTTTCTGGTGCACCTGACGGCTCAGACGGACTTTCCGACGATCTCACGGATGACTACGACACTGAACCAGAAGAATCCGGATCTCCACGGGTGCGCTTTCGGCTCCAGGAGATTCTGTTTTATGATGACAAGATTTCAATTTTCAAGGCACGGCATGGTGTTATCTAGTATGCTGTTTTTTTCCTTTTCTTCCTTGCGAATGTTTCCCCCTCCATTATTGGCGTTGGGCTCTGGACAGAGTCATGGGTTGGTTTGAAGTCTTTCACCCCTTTTAAGATACCACATGGAGATTAGCTAGGATCATTACAACAATCATTGATTGATAATAACTCCTTGAGCTCGATATGCAATGTCATTTCTGCGTACGGAAAGAAATGGTGAACTAGTCAAAACTTGTATGGTGCCCGCAGACCTTCTCGGTGTCAGCCCGTGAAGACGCATTGTCGCTGGTCACTTCAATATCATGACGGACATGCACGATAGTAAGAGGTGATAGTGGGACAACATCACTTGTTAGTGCCTCAGCATCACCTCGATATCGAGATTCTGTCCGGTTGCTTACAATTTTGGAAACTTTTAACACTCTGTCAAAGGAGGGATTTGCATAAGTTGCCCCACTATGTGAATCTCGGTTCTGTGAGGTGATGAACATTTGCCTGAGGGAGGCGACACAAGAGACAATGATTGCTATCAAGGATCAGTAAATGATCTATAGATTCAAGTTAAAACCTTGAAGAACGACTATAGGCGACGAACCAGCATCAACCTCAACAAACCCCCAGAAGCATAACCAGGCAATATTTATCTCACGGTCGATGGTATTATCGACTACTACTCGAATTATGGCGATTATCATGATTATAATGGTTGCCGAAAAGATGCTGAGAAGAATGGCTTTTTTACGGCGTGAGATCCGAGTATTCCATAAAACAAGAACCGGAATAGAGAGAACTACATTGAGAAAGATCAGATACTGGAATATATAGCTTTGGCCCTTAACAAGTTCTCAACTCACTCATCAAGTCAGAAACAACATCGCCGGCGCAATTAGCCCAGAAGGTTTTGTTCTCATAACGAATGTGCTTAAGTTGAGAACATTCCGCTACAAATTGCCGGTTATCAGTATTGATGAATGGAAGTAAATACAGGCTCATTTCACTGACCGATGATGAACTCTATTCCTCCAAAGCTGCATTTGTATTCTATATCTCCCACTGATGCAATATAGACGGCTGCTGTGAAAAATAGAACAACAAACCACCAAATTCGGAAATTCTTGACCTTGCAACTAAGCCGGTAGAAGAACGCCATAAATGAGAACTTAATGCACCATAGCGCGGAATAGAACAATATCTCCAAGGGAGCAAGGCATCGCATGAAAGTATTGTATCTAGGCAAAAAGGCATCCGTATACGTCTCCTTGCTAGCTCTGATAGCGTATAACTCATAAAGAACTCTCCCTTCGACCTGCCAGAGTATTGCTGCAGAGAGAATAATGATCCAAGAAGAACAAACAAAGATATCATCTATGAAAAGACGACGGAAGGAAGTAATCTGAACATATATTCGGAAGAGAACAAAAAGAAAGGAGGTGCCAGTAAGAGCCCATAGTATACCCTGTGTTCAGAACTGTGAGTCACAAGCAGGAAATTTGACATGTTGATTATGTATAATGAGACCTCACCAAAAAGACTGGTTTTGAAACCCTTGTGTGTTGATCATGTAAAGTCCCTGTACTCATGATGGCAGAAACGCTCGGCGAGGGATGACATTTAGCAGGATACAAGAGACAACAAGATGGATATATATGAGTACCGAGACTATCCAGAATAATGCTTGCAAATATTCTTTGTTGACACCTGTGTTAACTTTGGGGCAGTTGCTTCGGCTATATGTCTTTGATTATTATGGGTCAGCTGCCACGGAGAGAAAAATTCAGATTCTTTGAAAGAGAATACTTCCAATCATATATTTGCAAAACACACACTGCACAACTAGTACCATGGAAAGCCCAGCGTTGACCTCAAAGCCACATACGTTGGCGTGATAAATGAACAAATTTACCTGGGCCCTTTTTGTTTGTATTTGGCGTGCGACCGCCAAGTCCTTGTTTTGGGGTCCAGCCCAGACCACAGATTAGAGTTGAACCGAACCTTGGGTGAGCATGCGAATCGCCAGACATTAGTTCAAAGTATGAGAGATACGAAGGACGATTCAAAAATCTGCTAAGAAGTGAGGCCAGCGATAGATATTTAATATTATTATATAAAATCTAGATTAGCTAGTGCTATTGGGAAGACAATCGACCTACCTGATATCTAGGCTCTGAGGCCTAGCAATATTGCCAACCCAGAAGCTTGTAGTCCGCGGGATGCCTCAAGACAGCTTTTAGAAATCTGCGCCACAGGCTATACCGGCACACATCATCAAACCAAACCAGCACCGGATAGAACTTGTCATAGGTGCTGGCCGTCTCGGTCTCAATGGGAGAAGGATTAACCCCCGCTACAATTCCAATTTCACACTAAACCCCGATATTAATGGCAATATTTGACTTCTTTTTGAGGACATATCAACGCCGTCCAATAGTCAGTGATCATGGCACTCGGTCAATGAAACTCATGTTTGCCTTATCGAAACTGAATCACGACACCCATGGGAGGAGGAGACGTCTTGTTCTCAGATGCTCATATGAAATGGCGGTTTTTTCTACTTATCTGCTCGAGGCGAGACCAGTATGTTCTAATCAAATAATATCCATCAACCGCTGGAGCCGATGATCATTTTCGTTTCTTTTCAAGGCTTCTGCTTTCCAAGTATTCCAACGAAAATCTCTAGTGGTGCCCATGGCTCCCAGATGGCCGGCAAAGAGCCCAAGAAATCACTCCCAAACTGCTAGGCCGTGGCCGCAACAAAATCGAAATATGTAGGCGAGCCGGGCATTTCTGAAAATTATCCCGAGATCCGGATGCCCTTTTGCTTCAAGACAGCCCGCAAAAAAAATTGGATCTTCACCGATGGAGTTTACACTCGCATAAAAATCAGCAACGGGGAGAAGGACAATCGGTGAATTAAACGCCCCTGACCTCAAATCTGCATGTGCATACTCCCAGTCGATAATTCCGGTAATATTAAATTCATCGTCGACAAGTATTTGGTCTCCTCCCTCGTCCCCATGCTTCAAGTAGAATTTTCCGTTTTCATGATAATTTTGAAAATAAACCTCCGAACCTTTGTCGAAAAGAAACCAGCGAATCAAAAATGCATCGACTGCCCGATCGACACATGACATAAGTATAAGTCGGCAGATCCTCGTTATATATTGGATTTTCCCCCTGGTCACCGAACTAGAGTGACGGAAGACTATTCTTTTGTGAAATATTTTGTTATGGAGAGGCGTAATCGATAGGGGAGATTAGATCGACGTTGATTTACGGTAGTTTTGGAAATCAGTTTGACATCGCATTCTTTTAGACTTGATTCTCGGAAAATAAATCCTAGATATGCAATTTCTTATTGGAGGTTATTTAAAAACTTCAATAGGCCATGTATTTAACAATGCATACCCAGTACCATAGGTGGTATATTTTACACGAATTTAGCAGACACACGGTACATTCCCCCCCCTCTTACTTTCGTGATAGGCTGCAACTCCCTACATAATAGCTACATGATTACCACTATTAGTCTAGGCGACATGGCTCCAAGAATCTCGTCTGCAAAGCTTGTTCTTATCCGTGATATGATAGAGAGAGAATCTTTCACCACGTCTGAAGTAGCCGAACAGGTTGATTGCAGCAAGAAGACCATCATTAGTATCTGTCAATATAGTAGGATACGGTATAGGCTTGGAAAAGTGGGATCAAATAGAGCGCGATGCTTAATATGATGATGTGTAACTCTATGAACGATCTAGTAGGAAGTATTGAATATCTCCTACCTCGCTAAATACCGTATTATAGTGCGGAATTCCGAGTCTACCTGGGATACTACACAAAATGGGCAGGGAATCGAGTATCCTTGTAATATCTGAGCGCATAGCAGAATATTTAGGTCCTCGTTATATTACAAAGCTTCTTTTTCTCGACACTTTTGTATTTGAAATATTCTTTGATTCCTGATAATCGATAACTTCTTGAATCATAAAGTGACGAGAGACATCGGTTATTTCACGACGAAACTCCTTTGGGCTTACTTGAACCTCTTTAATCGACTTGACATCAACTTTTGTCTTTTTCCTGAAAATGAGATTGTGAAACAAAAACTCCTCATACCAGTCCCATCCTGGGTTTTGGGGACATGCATTATTCCATGTAACCCTCCATGTTTGACGATACCGAGCTCTTGTGTCACTTCTAGCCGTTCAACTGTCAGATTTAACAAATATATAGTCTACGCTCTCCCGGGTTCCTCTTCTACCGGCTAACTTGAATTCTGCTCGTTTTCTAAAATCTATACAAATGAGACAAAATGAGTCTGGTTTCTTGGGTTTTAACATGCTTTGTACTTGCCCACTTCAGTCGCGCACTACAGTGGGGGGTCGACGGGTTTCTTGGTCAAAGTTGCGATGGCAGGCTATGGTATTCAGAGAAGTCTCAATCCGATGATGGATGTTACAATCTACCAAGTCGTGTCATTTTTTCCGTAAAAGTGACCCAGGCAGATGGATGCAACATTACATACTATGGCGCACCAAGTTGTCGTGGTGGATTTCATTCGCCGCTCGATGTCGACGCATGTGGCTGGATACGCGACGGGTTCAACAACTATTATCCAATTAGGTCCTTTCAGATCACATCCTTCTGAATTAATCACCGGGAAAGGGTAAGCTTCAATTTAGTATCAGTGGCAACAAATTTTTTAGTAACCTCTTTAGAACGCTCCAGAGTTACAATCGCCACGGGAATATTTAAAATATCATGAAACTTAGAATAGCTCATCAGAAAGCTATGGAAAAGAAGTCAAATTTCAGAATTTTTTTTCACAATATCAGTCTCAATAAGGGGGTTTTATCCTATTTTCGTACTTTCTGCAATAATTCCTATCGTAACAGCGATGTGCCCTATTTACGCATGGCTTTTACCAGGCGAAAGGCCGTTATATTCATTTTTCCTTTGATTTAGAAGAAATAACAAATGAATTAGCTCGAGATACAGGTACCCACAAATGAAATGGCAGTGCAAGCATGTCATCTGTTCTTCACTTCCTATATTTGAGCTCAACAACAATTGCCTGAGAAGAAGGTAATGAGACGGTAAGTACTCCGTTATTGACATCAAGCATCTCGCTGTGTCGAACTCCAAACCGCCCAAGTCGGCCATTCGTATAATTCCAACTGAATCCGGCCCAAGAAATATCATCAACGGAATTAGCACCGGGGCCAACCAAGCGTCTAGCTTCCGCGGAGGATATATCATCAGGAACACTAATGGAAATTTTTTGAGCAGGCCGAGGATAGGTCGTCGTGGTGTTCCACTCGTCCAGATTAATGACAACATATTTGGACAGAATCTCCGATTCATATAAGGCGTAGGCAGATAGATTCCAGAGTCCCAGATCAAGTGATTTGATCTTAACTGTGGGGTTGCGACCAATCACGTCTGCAGCGACCAGTTGTCCGTAGAGGGGAGGCCGCACATGAGGCTCCTGGCCGTTATACTCCACTGGAACCCAACCAGCATAGCCGAATGTCGTTCCCTGGATCAAGTTGAAACGAGAAATATTCTGTTGAATGATGTTTAGCACCGGCCTCTTGGAAATGCAATGAATCTGAGCTTACAAGAGTCATTCCGTAGAGCAGGTAGTCTACCAGCCAAAGCGAGCTACCAAACACCCCTTCAACCTGGGCCATGTTCAGGTTCACATAGTCGCTATTGGTTTCTCCCAGAAGAAATGGGATACTAGGACACTGAGTGTGCACAACCTTCATGTCCGAAACATATTGGGTCAAGTTTCCCATTATAGCTGTGTGGTTCATGAACGAGTCTAAATACCATTAGCTCTCTTCTTTGAGGCCAATAAAAATCTCATCTTACTTTGGAGTCTGACCCATGGCTGGTTACCCGCAGCATATCTGAGAGGAAATTTGATGTTAGATTAGCTTGACATCACGACCCAGGGTAGGCAAGGCATACTGGTGCAATGAAATTGTTTTGATGTGACCCGTTGTATATATCCCTTCGCTATAAGCCTTGGCCCTGTCGTTCTGTAAGCATCATGGTCCCACCAACGTCTTGAAAAGGCAAGGGAAATACTCACGTCGACCAGCCATCATCCTTCGTAGCAAAGGTCAAAGCCTGGAAAAGCTTCCAGTCATCCAAGCCGTACGGATTTCCACGCAATACTCTCTTCGAGATTGCATCGGCAAATCTTTCCCATTCTTGTACATATTCTGCCTCTGAATATTTCAGTGGTCGGACCTCGCCAGCGTAAAGATCGGGCTCATTCCCAACTTCAAAAGCAACTAAATTTTCTTTGATATGCTTCAACGCAACCTCGGCCTCCGCAAGGGCGTTTTCTAAGGCATTGCTCTTGTTATTTGCGAGGTTGACCTGAAATGTCCAAGGGGTACCGGGAAAATTCTCAAATCCTTCAAAGAAGACTGGACCCAGAAATACTTCGAGAGGAATACCATTGTTATATTCCTCGGAGAGTATGATCGATTGCGACTGCGAGGAGTTATATATTGCGCGATCTCTACATGAGTAACATTAGAATGATTTACCTCGTAACGCGATGCATCACTTACGCCGAGGTGCCTCCCACGCGGATGTGTGGATGCGCGCCTGTTGTCTGATAAAGAAGATTGATAATGTCCCGCGAAAACAAGTTCGGATGGGACTTATTTCCTAGTTTCGATTAAAAAATGGATTAATATTCAAATATCAAAGGGATTCTGACCGGCATAGTCTGCGAAAAAGTGAATTGGGAGAGATATAGACGCGAAGTCATGGGCTACTGGCTTTGAGACTCCCATTGGAGCGTTCTTAGGGGCACGAATATTGACGACATTTTCTGTTGCTGCAGCGGCTGTCAATGGGCAGCATAGCAACCAAAATTTCCAAGAAAAAGGCATAGTGATCTAACAGGATAATTGTATTTATTTTGAAAGTTACAATTGACATGCAGCTATCAAAACTCCTCAATGGTTTATAAAGAAGTCCTTTGTTTACCCCATACTCCGCAAATGATGGGGTTCCATGCAGAAATGTTGCAATCGATTTTAGGTTCTCGCATTCGAAATTACTGGGGTTAGGCTGTCGCTCGGGACTCGGGTCGGATATCGCTTCGGGCTCAAGAAATGAAAGCTCTGCACAATAGAAGAAAACCACATACAAGATCAAGCAAAAAATTGTTCTATTATATACAGAGCACTGACGGCATAAAAAGAATGAACTGAGGTGGGATCCGGCATCTCCAATGTTTGAGTAAAATGATATTACGGACCAACGAAGGCTCTCTTATGCAATATCCTAAATTTGAACATCTATCTGCAAGAGAATGCATATCTTGAATCATGATTCGTAATGTTTATACTCATATATACTATCAGAAATACCAGGACAAAAGAGGTCCAGCGCCAAACGCTAAGATATTCTATCCTTGCGTTATGATAGAAAGAAAGTGTATTATACATACTGTCGCTCGGCCAGGAGCTCCGTTTCAATTGCATCTCTGCGAGCCTGCTCATGCTCATTCGAATTATCTTTGAACACATGATCCATCTGCTCAAGAGTGCGACCTTTGGTCTCTGGTACAAAGAAAAAGGTCCACACGCCAGACAGCAGACAGAACACGGCAAAGAAGACATAGGCACCGTATCCTGTGTTTTCGACCAGGGGTGGAGTTATGAGACCAATGATGAAGTTGTTAAGCCAGTTGGAGCAAGTCGAAATAGCAACACCTTTGGCACGAAGGGAGGAGGGGAAGATTTCTAGGAGAAATTGTTAGCATTCACTGTGGAAAAGGTTGAAACTTTAGGACCTTCAACTTACCGGAAGGAAGCGCCCAGGGAACAGGTCCCCACGAGCCGCCGAAAGCGATCATGTAGAATAACAAAAATGCAGCACTGACCCATCCCTGAGTCTGGTGTGCCGCCCAGTTCGAGCTATAGAGACCGACCAGGATTGCAATGATAATATGGGACACGGCCATCAGAACAGATCCGCCCAGCAGAAGCTTGCGACGCCCCAAGGTGTCCATCGTCCAAATACTTGTAGTAACACCCACCAGCTGCAACACATTTAGTACTCCGGACATGACCAATTGCATTTCAGTGTCGAAGCCCATGGTGCCAAAAAGGCTGGGAGAATAGTAGATCAGAGCATTAATGCCAACAAATTGCTGAAAGAACATGATCATCGTGCCAATATGGGTTCGGCGCCAGCAGCCAGTTTTGAAGCAATCGGCCCAAGAGGCCAGCTCCAAGAGAATTTCATTCTTCAAGCCACCACCTTGAAGATTGGGGTGCTTTTCTGCGTTCATCTGCTGGTGGAATCGAACCTCGGCTAGGATGTCCATATATTCCTGGCGCACACGGCGGTCAGTGGTCGGCAAGTTACGAAGCTTCGAAAGGCTTTGGAGGGATTCTTCGTTGCGGCCTTTCGAGGCGAGCCATCGAGGTGAAAAGGGGAGAGCATAGACTCCGGCGGCTAGGATAAAGCCCGGGATCATCTGCAAAAGAAAAGGTAGGCGCCAGGACCATTCGCCAGCCATGTATCGAGTGCCATAAGTGATCCAGTAGGCGATCACAATACCGAGCACGATGCAGAATTCCTCGAGGACAAGCAAAGTTCCTCGGCATTCGGGAGGGCCTAAACAAAGGATGGGAAAGAGGTCAACTTGGTTCAATTCACTATTGAGAGTTGAGCACAGATGGCCATACTGATTTCAGAGATGTACAAGGGCGCCACCATGGACAGCATACCAATCCCGACGCCGCCAATCAGTCGCGCGATCGTCAACATGGCATAGTCCATGGCCGCCGTCTGCAGGACCGATCCAATCGTGAAGATCGCGACAGCTACAAGGATTGAGTACCGGCGAGAGATCTTGTCGGCGATCCAACCCTGATTGAGTGCGCCGAGCAGGGCCCCTAGTTCAATCATCGCTGTGAGTAGTCCCTTCCAGAACCCAGCTCCCGAGCCCCCGACCCGCGGGAACTCATCCAGAAACTGATCCATCACCAAGATGACTGAGACCACGCCCTGATCATATCCGAAGATCAAGCCGCCCAGGGTTGAACAAGCGGCGCACATCAATACGAAAGGGTTCAGGATTAGACCTCGCAGACCCGGTGGCCCATAGGGCTCCCGGTCTGCGGTGATATCCTCGGCATGGTGTGAAAAGCCCTCCAATACATGACCATCAGGAGACAGCTCCTTGGCTGGATGGGGTTTTTCGACGTCTGCCATTCCAGGAGATTCGGCGAAGCAGAGCAAGAAAGGCAATCGATGGTCAAGACGAAGATGAAAAAGGAAGACCTCGCCGGAGACTACTGAGAGGAAAGAATTGCCTGATTAGTCCAGACAAAGATGATCAGCTGAGTTGGAGATAACTCCAGGGCGATATTTATACAGGGACCTCGCACCCCTCCATCCCTCCCCCATCTTCTCTAGATTGGGGTCTTTCCCCTCCTACAGCCCCGTCACGGTGTGGTGACACCCTAGGAGGAACCCTGATTGGATGTGACTAGACCAAAGACCGATTCCGGGTGTATGCGGGGCCGTGTACCCTGTTGCAGGAGAGTCGAGGGCCGCGATGACGGCAACTCGGCGGGCCAGGTTGGGTTGTGCCGCAACGGGCAACGATGATCAGCGGATAAGGTTGCGCGTGGGGAAAACCCGGGGAAATTGGGACCATCACGCAGAACTAATCGATGAGACCCAATTGGCAGCCCGGCTATTGACTATTGATGCTCCCATACTACGTACTCGACGCTGACTACGCCAGGAGTTTGAATCAGAGCGATCACTCAGACCTGTACGTCCCTACTCCCCCCGGTCCTCCGATCCTTGGCGCTTCTCGGACTCCCGGGCTGGAATGGTCGCGGGCCGAAAGTGTATATATGATGGCCTACGAGACCCTAAATTCACCATCCCTCACGCGACGAGACGGAGCACCAGAAGTCTCGAATTGACGCTTGGATACAGAACCCATTGGCTCACCCGTTATTGCTATTCCTATGGGTCGAGACCCGATGTGGTGGTGACATAGAGTCCATTCCTGGTTCCCCTTTCTCCCATATTGTTTAGCTTTCCGGGGCAGCTGGAAGTGGAGAGCCGCCATCTCGGGCGACCTCCGAGACTCGAAACTCGAGACTCGAGAGAATTCTCTCCGATATCCGGGGCTGCATGTACCAGTCCCTGTTAGGAATCGTCTCCGCGAGCTGGTCTTTCGGGTGAATGCCTTTTATCTCTCAACCAAATGGCAAGGACCAAGGCGATCACCTTCGGCGGCTGCACTCGGGCCGGTTCTTCGAGAGGCCCCGTGACAGACATGATGATGGCATCTTGCGACACTTCCACAGAACGGGTGATGATCGCATCTGATCATACTGGATGAAAACCGGTTGATATTGAGAAGCTGTGAAAGAGGAAAGAGGGAGTGGTCGAGTCACTTGGTCCTTCCGAAGGGGACCCGCAACAAGGTGACTACAGTGGCTGGGTTCCGGGGACAACTGTAAAAGCAGCCTTATCCCGTCTCCCCACGGGGAGAGCCCATCATACTATCTCTCGCACCCGGAATTGCAATCCGGAGAGTCCATATTCTTCCAGTCCTCACGCCTGCCTTGGTGGAGAAAGAGGAGGAGAAGCAGCAGTGGATCGATTTCCCCCCTCGGAACCCGGTCCCCGGGGCAGCCAGTTTGCATCGTCCAGTTCCCGCGTTTTCCCCCCTCCAAAACCTTCCCGGAGACCAATTTCCGCATCGACGTCACTCCTTGGTACTGCGGTACTGCTGTGACTCTATTGCGACTGCCGTGTTGTGCTGCAGTGACCCCTGTTTTTTTTGTTGTCCCACCCTTGCACTGTCCGACTACGCCGTAACCATGGCTTCTTTCATGGAAGAGCTGTGGTCTAGCATTTTCACGCCGGGCCCCACCCCAACTCTCCTGATCGCGACCAACGTGACCTTTGCTGCCCTTCAACTCGTCCTCTTTGTCCTCTTGTTCGCAACCCACAGCATTCACTTCGTCGCTCTGTCCTTTCTGTGCGCAGGCTTGTGGTATTCTATCAACTGGTTCGCACACGAGGTCCGTGTTGCGCAGGCTGCCCAAGACGCCGAGAAGAAAAAGCTGGCCGAGGCCGAGCCTGACTCCGACAGGAAGAAGGATTCCGGCGTAGGGGACAGTGCCGACAGTGAGACAGAGACGGAGACGGAGACCTTGGCAGGCCAGAACATTCCTACATCCTCCGCGGCCGTCGCGACCGGCAGCAGCACGACATCGGCTAGACTGCAGCCCATCGAGCGTGACCCCAAGAAGCGTCCCAGCACTGGCGGAGATAGCTCGGGATACGGCAGCACGGATAGCGAGTGGGAGAAGGTTGACGGCAACAAGGCATAAGTCTGCCCTTTGAGCCTGAGTCGGCTGCCAGTAAAGGAAAGCCGCCTTGTCTCAAATAGCGGGAACATCATGATCCATATTCTTATTTTTTTTTCTTCTTTTCCCTTTCTTACACGCAATAGAGGGGTTCTGCATGGTAGCACTTTCCAGTATTTGTAGGAAATACTAAGTTCAACACTGCAACCCATCATGCCCAATGTCTGCTATTGTATAGCGATCCTCCTACCACCCCCTGGCCAGTAGTCCGACAAAACTGGAACCGCCAACCAAGCAACCAATATCTCGGGCAACTAACGAAGAATCAGTCGCTGCCCGATCGGTTCATATCATCACAAATATGCCACTGTCGTGTAGTTCCCTCTATAGGAGACCAATCTTAGAAAGCTTAGCTATAGGGGTAGCGCCCAAATCGGAGCGTCTACTTTTCAAGTCTCAGTCCATCTTATGTCGTGGTCAACTGTGGATACCACAGCTCAGACGACGAATGGAAATCTGCAGTTAGTAGCTTTGACGCGCTTTGCGGCTAGATTCAGAAAGCTAAGAGTATAGGGCGTATAAAAGTGTCTTCTTGCGGCTTACACTTGACCTTGGTCTAATCTTTGTATTTTGGCTTCTCTTTGATTATATTTTTGGCTTCGGGCTTTGGATTTTCTGATGTTTCAATTGGTTGCCAAAAAAATACCACCCAGTCAATCATCATGTACTACGTGCACATCTTTTCAAGTTGTTTAATCGACTGATGGCAGTTGCAACGTTGGGTTGATCAGACGGACGCAATCTTTCCTAATCAGCACGTGATCCGTCAGGTGAGAAGGAGAGTGTTTTGATTGTTGCAATCTCCAATGAATGTTCGTCTTCCGCCTTCCTAATCAGGCCGGGAAGGTAGACGATCTGGTGAGCTATCGCAATTACGCAACTTCGCATTTTACCTTCTTTACATTATTCGTCACAGTTTCGGTTTTCCGAATCAAAATGGTCACCCTTTCCTAATAATGGTCTCCGCTATTTCCCTAACTGGGGCGCGCCAACGCGTGTTCAGCTCGGTTTTCTCCCCCGCCTCTCTTGATGCTCAGCCTGCATTCGCGTCATTTCAATCGAGTGCCTCTTCGTCAACCGTAAGAACGGGATCCTTCCTCTCCAATCCGAACCAACAGTTCCAATCTGGCGAGTCTTCGCTTGATCAGGATACCTGGGACCAAGCATGGACGGCGGCAATTTCCTTTCTTTCGATCCCGAACCGCGGATTTGCTCCAATCTACGAATCTAGAGATACCGATGGCAGCGACGCGCTGAAAGAATGGAACCGACTCAGTCCACCATCGAAAGAGACGGCGGCGGCCTTAGAATGCTTGATTCACGCAGATCAGCATGCGCGTGGTCCGAGGAACCTCTTTGATTGGTACGGGGATGAGATACGAAGGCATTTCTTAACCAACCTTCGTAGTGGACTCTACGAGGTACGTGGTCTCGGTGGTATATTCGTGAATTCTGTGTGCTAATTGGATATGCAGCTTCTGAAACCCCCGGAAAAAGACGGCCTTCTTCGGACGATTGTGAATTGCTTACAGCTAGCCCGCCGCATTTACCTAGCGCCAGTCGTACACTATCTGTTACCGTTACTTCCAACAACCGAGCAAGGGCGTGTGTTGACGCAAATCCAACGATGCTTTCATACTGTGGTTTCTTACTCCCTGCAGTGGTCGCATGTATCACCACTGTTAGCCCGAGAACTTGCGCAGGATGCACTGATTATCTTGGGTATCGATTCTTTGGTTCCAGAGCCTACCGATGAAATTATACAGGATGTCATGGATGTGGATCGGCAATATTCGGTATCGTACAAAGAGTGGAAAGCCGAGAGCTCAGAAGTGCGCGCGCGGATGATGACTGAAGGTGAACAACCTCGTGTCACGATGTCCCGAGATCGACTTCTGGCTTTTCTCAATGGTCTTCAGTTGGTTGGGCTGGGGGGTGACAAGGCCCAAAAGGTGTTTGCCAGCGTGATGAATATTATGATGACCGATTTTGTCCGTGCCGCATACACCGAACAGTGGGAATCGCCAACTTCAGTATCGCTGCACTTGCGTCACTGGGTGGAGAACGTTTTTGCAAGACTAGCAGTGCAAGCTCTAGCAATCATACACACGCCTACATCAAGTAGCCAATCAGCTGGCGCCTTAGATGTTAGCTTTGGCGACGTCGAAAAGTGGCAAGAAATAGGAATCGCTCGTCTAGGAGCTCTTCGTACGAGCGAGCTTTTTGATGTCATTGTCGAATGGCCTGTGAGCAGCGGTGCCATTGAAGACCTGCGGCACTTCACAACGCATCCCGCAGCTCGAGCATATGTGACGCAATCTTTCATTACTACTTTGAACCAACGCTTGCTACACCCTGGTGCTTCCACGGTCGAGATATTACAAATCTATATCTCAATAATACGAGCATTTCACCTCTTGGACCCGAAGGGTGTTTTGCTAGACCGCATTGCCCGACCAATTCGACGATATCTGAGAGACCGGGATGACACTGTGAAGGTCATTGTCAGCGGTTTACTAGCCGAGCCAACAGCTAGCGAAGTATCCGCATTGCCTTCCCCGAATGATACGCTGGTTGAATTGGCCACAGAGCTATCCAGAGCACACCAGCTCTCTGTGCAAAATAATGCCAGCGAGTTGGACTGGGACGACATGAACTGGGCTCCCGATCCTGTTGACGCGGCACCGGACTACCGCAAATCCAAGAGCTCAGATGTCATAGATAGTCTAATCAGTCTCTTCGATTCGAAAGAGACCTTTGTGAAAGAGCTCCAAACCCTCCTCGGTGACCGTCTCCTCCAAAAACGCGAAAACTATGATCAAGAAATCTCAGTTCTTGAGCTTCTCAAAGTACGATTTGGGGACTCGGCCCTACAAGCTTGCGAGGTCATGCTTCGTGATATATCCGACTCGAGACGTGTTGATGCTGTCGTTCGCAACGACCAAGGCCTTTCCAAACCACGTTCACGTGTTCACTCGAAATCCAAGCGCCCCGCGTACCCTGGTATTCCAGAACTCCACGCCAAAATCTTGTCACGCTTCTTCTGGCCCGAGATCCAAGACCTGGCATTCAAGATTCCCGACGAGATTGCCTCCTTGCAAGAACGCTACTCAGCCGGATTCGAGGCCCTTAAACAGTCGCGCAAGCTTACATGGCGTAATGGGCTGGGCCAAGTCCTTGTGGAACTGGAGCTCGGTGACCGCACCTTTGCCGAGGAAGTAAGCACCTGGCAAGCGACCGTCATTCACGCATTCCAGTCTCCGACTGAAGACTGTGTCACAAGAGACGTGTCTGATCTCGCTGACGCCCTCAATATGGCCCCTTCACTTGTACGTTCTGCGTGCCTGTTTTGGGTAAGCAAGCGTATTCTAGTGGAAGTATCCCGCGACACATTCCGCGTACTTGAATATCTCCCGACCGAGGTCGATGCCCCCGCGACCCACGGTCCCGAGTCCGACGCGCTCTCGGAGGGCCATCTCGGAGACGCAGCTGATACCGCAGCCGCGGCGGAAGCTGCGGCAGCAGAAGCGGCGAAGGAGACTGCTGAGGCGGCGGCAATGGAAAAGATGAATCTTTACTGGCAGTTCATTGTGGGCATGCTGACGAACCAGGGTGCTATGCCGTTGCAGCGTATTGTGATGATGTTGAAAATTGTGGTGCCTGGTGGGTTCCCGTTTAGTAACGAGGAGTTGCGGGATTTCCTGGCTGGCATGGTATCACGGGGTAAATTAGAAATCGCAAGTGGTGGCAACTATAAACTTGTGCATTGAAGTTGATGTGGTTAGTCGGTGGGTGTTTGCTAGCATCTTTTTGCATGGAGTTGGGGACATGGCACGTTCGCATTTTGTATACCCTGTATGAATGATGAAGTATATCAGTCCTTTTTTTTAATATTTCGAAGCTCTCTAGCAGCTACTAGATGCTATTGATCTATCTAAATATCGCGAGTTCTTTGCTGGGTTTCTAACTGGAGTTAGAGAGAATCCCCTCGTGCAGTGAACCAGAACAGTATTTTATCCCCTATTCTAGCTTTAACTGCACCTGTAGAAACCAAATCCTCGACCCAGAATCCCGAAATTGAAGTGGTGATGAATCTGCGTGACTGTATAGCAACAGTCCCGCCTATCCTCCACAACTTCGTCTCTTTTTGCGAGGGGCTGACAGGCTAGTCTCGAACCCATATTCTGAAGAATCAAGTTTGCAGGCCCTCTAGTTTATTCTTGATCCACGCTGAACCAGTATGATGACGATATCGTTTTTTGCGCACTGTCCCACAAGTCAGGGCACTGCACACATCTTTCTCTGACAGCGCTCACAATTTACCCGGAATGAACAGTGTAGGTATGTACTCTCTGTCCAAAAAAACACTTCAAAATTACATCAAGATGGCCTTTGGGGCCACCTCTTTGACCTTCTGAATTAGAAGAATATTAATACCACACGTTTCGTTGGCGTCGTTCACAATTGAGCGCGATTCAAGAGTGAACTCTGTCTTTGCATGATACTTTTGGTATTTACTTACGTATCGTACTGTCTATCTTGGACCAGGACATGAAAGGTAGGTTTAAAGTGACAAAAAGATAATTATCTCCATAATATTGGAATTTTAACATGCACATGAACGACGAAAGCGATGGTGTAATTCTCGAACCGCAACTTTCAAACTTTGACCACATCCAGCTGCTTTTCTGCCATACTAGACTGCTTTTCTGACGTATATAGCTGCTTTTCTGAACTTTTTTCTGGCGGAAAATACTCAAGGTTGACATCTTTTTCGATTTCCTCAGAAGTCAGGAGTAGTGTGCCGGTTTCTTGCGGCGGAGGTGTGTTTTGGCTGTCATCAAGTTGACCTGTGCGGCGGGTAACTTTGCGAGTTTGAATGCACCGTGAAATGCCAAGGATAGTTGTCAAGAGCCACAGAAGCATATTGATCAAATCGATCCAAAATGCCGCCCGCATACGAGCTATTGATAGCGTGACATTGGCGTAGTAAACCGAGATATCGGAATTATAGATCGTTCCAAAAGTACCCACTTGTGCCACCCATAGAACACACAGGACACCATCCCCTGCTGACCAAGCGACATGGGTGACCATCACAGAGCAGTGGATGATGCAAGTGATAGCGGAGGCTGCAGCGACAAGTTCGGCATAAATCCATTCCGAGGGTGCGTGAGAGTCGGTTTTGGTAGCATGGGCCAAATCAACACCGTAGAGGGCGGCAACGATAATAGCGAAGGTGAATTGAAGAGTTCGGAGAGCAGCACGAACAACGACACCATAAGGCCCGCGTCTTTGCCAGTAATGGTCAATTTCCGAGGATTTTGTCTTGGACATCGTGACTCTGGCAGTTCTCAATACTTTAACTAGCTGTGTAGGATGATTCCAAATAGAAAATGGGTGTAACAAAGCTCAATTTATGACTTGGGTTAGGAAGCAGATTTTGATCTAGGATAATTGAACCGTCCAGCGACTATTAAAAGATCATGCTCATCCTTGCCCGAAAATTCACCGTCCCTCGGGCATATGGTTTCTATGTGGGACGGAACGGTCATTTCAGGTAATTCTGTACGTATTCGTATCCTAAACGGTGCCTTCCGAAAATAGATGGACCGAACCATGAAGATCAATGTGGGCCGAACGAACCCATTCTTACGAACGTGGTTCAGAAACCCCCTTTCTGCTAGATCTGATGGATGCCTGGAGGACGGCCTACTACTTTACATAATTGCCGTATGAGCCCAGACTTGGATAGTCACGCAGCTTCCTGCCTACGTTCGGACCACACTAACTTGCGTCACTCTTGAAATTCTCACTTACCTCGAAAGATTCAGGATAGGCGTGTCAGATAGTAGTTGTGTAGCAATATCTGAGCGGTTTCATAAACCAAATCAACCAACTTTAAAAGACCCTGATACGAGCTTTTCCTAGTTTAACATGTAGGCATTACCTAAAGTCTTGATTGTGAAAGTTGTCAAGTCTTGTCAATAACTACTTTCTTTTATGATCAATTTTGCCTCTCAATGCCAATCTAATCTAACAGTGCTTAGTTTATTCATGAAGTAGAATGACTGATGAATGATATAAGAAATCATTCAATTTCGTTTCAGAAATCCTCAGTTTAGCGCATCTCTATGTGGATTTGACAGTCAATGCCCATCAAACAGCCATATTTATAGTATCCAAGGATAAGCCTCAGACTGCATGTTGGATTTGATTGCTGAGGCCGTTGGGAGAAGGCCTGGTTTGGGGGGGCCATTCATCTCTGACCCCTCGAATTCGCCTCATCACTGGCCCCCACGGGCGATTGAACCCATTTAACACACGTGATCGAGCAAGGTCAGCGTAAAAAGGCCGATCGGAAGCTGTCATTATCCATATCTTCATTGCCTCCGACCTTGTTCATTCTCCCACTCCCATTCAACTCCCCAGAGATCATGGCGTACAGTGTTTACGACAGCGCCATTGCAGTGACTCAGAGCCTCCTGCGGACCCTGTCCCACATCCTCCACACGGCGGAGCAGAGCCCAAATGCTAGCACGATCCTCGAGTCCCGCCTCATTGAGGACATGTATCCCGTGCCCGATCAAGTAAGGCTAGCGACGCAATACTCGGAGTTTCTGGTCGCCCGATTGATGGGGCGAGAGCCGGTCACTTTCAGCGGCAACCCGACGACCTTTGCCGAATGCTACCAGCGTATTGACACGGTACTGCAATCGCTCAGCGAGGCTGACCGGGACGTCGTCACCCAGCACGGCGATGCGGTTGCACCGACAAATCTGGGGCCGCAAGGAACCGTTGAGATGAGTGGCGCGGCCTACGCGCACACAGTGGTCTTGCCCAATATCTACTTCCACCTCAACACGGCATATGGCATTCTGCGGAAGGCTGGGATTCCGCTAGGCAAGAAAGACTATTACGTCGGGTTCTTTCCAAGCTTGAACAATCAATAGAGCAATGGTATCATGAATGGATGATGTTTCAAGTTGGTTTCAAGCTGGATCTTTAGAGATGCTGCCGATGGGCCCGGGCCATGTATATAGTCTAGACAGTGGTGCACGTACCCTCAACATTTTCAGTTATGAAGTATGAAATCTATCCAAGACGCAACCATATGGAAATATTCCGCTACTTATCAGATCCGATCTCTCGACCGAGAGACTTGATTATGCCAAACACGCGGCGTGGATTTCGAACAAATCATGATCCCTGCTTCTTAGTGCATGATGATCGCCCGGCCATGTGTGTGCCCCTGGCCCATCCTTGCTCCGATCCGCAGAACCTGGAGAACTGGCCTCCAAGCCTCTATCGGCCGAGTCATGGACACGAACGAGGCTTCTTGAGCGGTTGGGATTGAGTGTGGTCCGAAGCCTCGGATCCGCTTGTATAGCCGGAACCGACCAGCCGTCGACAGCCCCTTGTATAGCCTAGTTCAATCGACTCCGGTCGTCCTCCTATTCTAACTTCCAGTATACGAACAGCTCCTCTTATCTGCACCCATGCTGTTCTCTGCAGAACAGCCTTTCTTGCCGATTCAGCTGTCCTCTTCTACGCGCCCGTACCCGCGTCTATCCATTGGAGCCCAGGCAAAGCCGCGCAACCGCGATCGGCTCATCACAACATCGAACCCCGCCAATTGCGCCATCTGCGCGGGCCATTTCCAATCAACGACACAACCTTTTCCAACCCGTTCAGGCCTGCTCGTCGTCCTGTGAAACAGCATGTCGCAATTTCGTCCTATAGGGAACGAGAGCGCGGGCCTCGCACGCCATCCTGACCATGGGATTCCTCACCACAACAGGCTATCGGCGCTGTTGTCGACGGCAGCACGGCGGCGATATAAATAAGCGCCACCCTCACACCCTCGTGTTTGAGTTCACACCCTTTCCTTTCAGTCCTTCAGCGCATTGTTACATTCGCCATGGCCCCTGCTCTTACAGACGCGCTGCCAACTGCGCCTCACAACTTGGCCGCTGCCGTTCCACTGGATGTTTTCCCAGATGGCTTGAAGACCACTGGCCAGCACCCCCCGCTCTACGACCACATCCTACCTTTCGATCGCTTCCCGCAACAAATTACCGGTCCCACCGTGTGGAAGGCCGAGGACTATCGCGAGAACCCCCAGAAGTGGACGCATACGTTCACCCCCGAGCAAGTGGTGGAGCTGAGCGACGCGGCAGATGCCTTCCTGGCATCCAAGACCCCGCTAACGGGTATTTCGAAGGTAGGTCCTACCTCGGCTTGGAGATCTCCATAGAGCGACAACCAAAGCTAACTCGCGATTTAGAGTAACTTCCATCTTCCGAAGCTGGCGGATTATCTTGAGGTCCTTCGCAGGGATCTCATTGATGGCAAGGGATTCATTCTGTTCAAGGGCTTCCCTGTTCAGCAATGGGGCAACCACAAGTCCGCCGTGGCCTATATGGGTCTGGGAACCTACCTGGGCTATTTCGTTAGCCAGAACAGTCGTGGTCATGTCCTGGGCCATGTGAAGGATCTCGGCGAAGACTCGACTCAGATTGACAAAGTGCGCATCTATCGCACCAACGCTCGGTATGTCTCACTCGCTCCCCACTCATCATCTCTCACCCGTCGAAATTCTTGAAAATGAGCCCATTTCATTCTAACCTCCTCGCCCAGCCAATTCTTCCATGCCGACGACTCCGATATCGTTGGCCTGCTTTGCATTGCCAAAGCTCTTGAAGGCGGCGAGTCCGACATTGTCTCTTCCCACCACGTATACAATACGCTGGCCGTTGAACGCCCAGACGTTCTTCAGACCCTGGCCTCTCCCATTTGGTACTTCGACCGCAAGGGCGAGACCAGCAAGGGCCAGGATGAATACATCCGCACGAGCGTCGTATACCTGGAGCGCGGCGAGAACGGCCGCGTTTACACCAAGTGGGACCCGTACTATGTGCGCTCGCTGACGCGCTTCTCCGACGCTGGCATTATCCCGCCGTTATCTGCTGCGCAGCTAGACGCCCTTCAGGTGCTCGAGGACACCTGCATGCGTCTCTCACTGCACATGGTCCTGGATATCGGTGACATCCAGTTCCTATCTAACGCGCACATCCTACACGCGCGCACCGCCTACACCGATCATGCCCCACCGGCGCCGCGCCGGCACCTGATGCGTCTCTGGTTGGCAACTCCGGAGAGCGAGGGCGGGTGGAAGCTGCCCTTCTGGGACAGCAATGAGAAGAAGCGGGGTGGGATCCAGGTTGATGATCAGCCGCCTGTTGCCCCGTTGGATGCAGAGTGAAAAGATCGAACAAGACAGGGACTAATGTGGCTTATGAATTATGTGTAGATAGCTTCTAAAATGATACCTCTTTTTTATTTTCCTCTCTCTTTTCTCACTCTCCCAATTTCTTTTCAGTGTACGAGCTTGATATTGTGTCTAGAGTCCATAGTCATGTTATTCGGTTCCATAAGAAGCGCCTTATTTCTCAATTCTATTGAGACAGCAAGTCTGAGTAAATCAGACGGCGGTCATAGGGTGGCCACTCCATGTCATAAATCGTATCTAACCAACTTGGAGAAAAGATTTACATATTATTTTGCGATTTTTGCCTTGCATCGGTCCCGTAGAGCACCGTTCACCAATACATGGTGATATATATATATAGAACAGGGTGATGATCCTGAGGAGAGATAATGATCCTAGAAATTTGTATGGCTTGATTTAGCACGAGAGTCTCTCTTTCTTCTCCCCTCAATTCAGCACATGATCATCTGCTCTGATGATGCTTTTGAACAGTCAAACGAATACACTTCGTCCGATTTTAACGATCTCTTTCTCGACTCCCACGGATAAGCCTCAGAGGTACTGATACAAGGGTTGCATCACAGTGAACGGATCCTAGTTCGAAGCTGAAAAAAGAGCAGAGACAGAAACATCTTCGAGTAGCCATCGACTCAATCGCGGAATGCAGGTCTGAAGCCCCTTAACGTGACAACTAGACTTAAGCAGTAATATGAGCTTAAATCTGCTATTTAGATCTATCGCGCAGTAACCGGCAAAGTTGAGGGCTAGCAAGGGAACGAGTAGCCCACTTTATTGGTTTATCGCCCTTATTGTCTTTTGCATCTATATCAGCTCCTGCCTTGAGCAGTAGCTGTACGATGAACATATTATCTCGTGCAGCAGCACGGGCGAGTGGTGTCTGACCTTTCGACTCCTCTGTGGCCTCGATGAAAGCCCCAGATTTAATTAGAAGCCCCAAAGCCGCCCGGCGATCGTTGTTAATAGCGTAGAATAGTGGTGTCTGGCCGCGCTTTCCTCTTGCCTCTATATCAGCACCAGCCTGAAGCAATATCTGGACGGCAATTTTGCTCTTTCCTGCGGCATAATGTAACGGCCTACTACCAAAAATATCTTTTGCTTCTATATCAGCTCCAGAGTCCACAAGTAGCCGGATAATTCCTATGTCACCCTTTTCACAGGCCATATGAAGAGATGTCTTTTCATCTTCGCCTTTAACGTTGATGTCAGCTCCAGCTTGGAGTAATAGCGGTATGGCATCCTCGGTTCCTGTTTTGGTGGCGGCATGTAATGGTGTGTCTTGAGCAATACGTTCTTTCGTCGTTATTTCAGACCCAGCTTCGAGAAGCAGCCGAATGACAATCTTATTGGGCTGGCAACAGGCGTAGTGGAGGGGTATGCGACCATCCATGTCTTTTTTGTTTACATCAGCCCCAGCTTCAAGCAATAGTCGTACGATATTCTCATTTCTCTTGCCAACCGCGATATGTAGTGGTGTATTGGTTTCGAAGTTCTTTCTTCTCGACGGATCTGCCCCAGCTTTGAGCAGAGACCGTGTAATGGTTTCACTACCCAGTTCACAGGCCAGCTGTAGAGGTAGCCAGTTAGAACCATCTCCGTCTTGTATGTTATTCAGGGCTTGAAGTAGTATTTGGAATACTTCGTCGTGCCCTTTGTGAGCGGCCACAACCAGCGGTGTATTTCGATTTTCGCCGTTCGCCTTTAAATCTGCCCCAGCCTCGAGCAGCAGTTGTACAGTTGGTTTGTGTCCTCCTTGAGAGGCCAGAAATAATGGTGTAGCTCCAAGACTATCTTGTGCCTCTATGTTAACTCTAGCCTCAAGTAACAACTGGACGACTCCCACGTGCCCCTCATCAGCGGCAAGATGTAAGGGTCTCGTAAGAGAAGGTGGTCGTTTTGTCTCCTTATCAGCCCCGGCTTGAAGTAAGAGTCGGACAACTGCTACATGACCGCGCTGACTAGCCCGTTGCAAGGCTGTCCAGCCGTTCTTAGTTTTGTGGTCAACATCGGCCCCCACGTCAAGGAGAATTCGCATTAACGCCTCGTATCCATGTTCAGCGGCATAGTGTAACAATTTAGTGCGTTCTTTTGCTTCGGAAAGAATGGTATGCTTCAGTTGCCATTGGATTGCAGTTTTGAGATTATTCTCGGCCGCGACTTCCAGAAAGGACCAGCCGTTTGCCCTAGGCTTTAAGTAGACGTCCGCACCTTTGTCGATTAACAGCTTCGCTAGGCACGGTTGGTTGTTTATTGCCCTGGAATGCAGTGGCATAGAAGGTAGATTGCCTGCTGGGGGAAGACTGGTACTCTCGCTGGGCAGTAGTTTCAAGACTTCCGCATGTTGATTTATTTCTGCAAAGTGATGTACAGTCCAACCGCATTTGTCCTTGGTCGGCCGAGCACCGTGTTCTAGTAGAAGACAAACAACATCTTGATAGCCGTTGATCGCAGCGACATGCAGCGAGGTCCATCCAGCGCAGTTATCCACTGCGTCAATTTTTGCACCACGCTCTATCAGGAGTCGGACGAGCTCAGGATCGCCATAATCTGCCGCACAGTGTAGTGGTGTCCAGCCGAACTTGTTATCTCTAACACAAAGATCAGCACCTTCAAGAAACTTTACCACCGGCTCATGTCCATTGATTATGGCCATGTGCAGCGGTGTAAGATCGTTGTGGCCCCTGTCATCCATGGCATCGTTGACGAGAAGCTCTACGACACGAATAGATCCCATCTGAGCTGCTATATGCAATGCAGTATTTCCATCCTGATCCCTCACTCTTCGATCAATACCATTTTGCAAGAGTGTTGTGACAACAGAAGCAGAGCCTCCTAGCACGGCACTATGCAACGCTGTCTGACCCCTATCGCACTGTATGTTCAAATCAACCCCTTTCACGAGGTCTTGAACCATGCGGGCATCTGCTCGTTCTGCTGCGAGATGAAGTGGTCGTCGTCCGAGTTGGTCCGGGATGGACAGACTAACTCGTTTGATTAAATTGGAAAAGGTATTGTAGTCCCCATGCCATATTGCTGCGTGAAAGATGCTAATTTCCGAAGCCATGGTAAGTGAGTTATCCGTCTCCAAGGCCTTTGAGCGTATTATGATTTTTTCTTCATTCAACTGTCGGTTAAGCTTGAGCTGCTGATCATCCTCACGATGGCCCGAAATTATAACTTTCTTCTCGACCCAATCGCCCTCTTCTTTTGTGACTTCCTGTCTGAAGGTCAAGGACCCAATGTATTGATAGGAATCTGCAAGGTTTGTTTGTCTCACAAGCAAGGCTCTTTTTATCAGCGGTTCTCCACATTCAGCCAAAAGATGACAACTTTGATTGTTTTTCAGTGCACGCTGGACCTCGCGTGCAGTTAAGGGATGCATGATATCAGACCAAAACCTACTTTCAAGACCAACAAACCGATCTGCAGGAAGAACTCGCCACTTCCCTTCAAGATCGCCGTTTTCCAACACTCTGAGGGAGGCATCGGACGAGTCTAGAGGCATTTCAAATAGAGAGGTTGGACACCAGCTGAAGCCCTTAGACATCGTGACAGCATTATGAAAGAGGTGGCCAGGCGGTATTTGACCGAATCTTTTCAAAATTCTTCTATAAGTCTCTTGCTGCTGCTGAGCTGGTGCCAAACCCACCAGCAACGCAGAGATAACAGCCATGTCCTTAGGCCAAGATGTATGGCGCGAGCGGAGAACAGTTAAAAGATCGTTCAGCTTGAGTGTTGTAACATCTTTTCGAAGATTCCTAATAATTCGAGATGCCTCTTTCCGGGGCCCTTCAGGGTCATCCTCCGTTGCAAGAATTTCCTCGTCAAGATCTTTGATAACTGGGCCGTGGCGGCCTTTGAATATCACTTTGATTTTCCTCGACTTGGTCAACTCTAATGCAGTCCAACCTCGACTGAACCAAGGGGACATGAGGATAGCGAAGCACGCAGTTTGAGGATCCCACTCCCAGCTGCGGAGAAACAAATCGTGCACCAAGGTGATTCGAGCATCTTCGTAGTTCGTTTCAATCTTTTGGATGGCTACGGTCCGGGCAGCCTTCTCGCGGGGGATGCAAAGCGTATCCCACCATATCCCTTCACATTGAAAATGCTTTGCAATGCTCTCAAAAAATACATAGAGACATTCGTTGACTGTTCCAGCCTGCCAGGCCCCGGTCCCGGTTCCATCTGCCCATACGTGAGAAATCGCCATGTATGGCCGAGGGGGTTCCAGCATAGCATCTCCAGCCAGGTTCCATACAGTAGGCCGTCCCTCGAGCGCAGCTTTATCTCTTGTGGCGCTCGGGAATCGGCCTTGGATTTGCGTACATTGTTCGGAGCCAATGCCCTCTACATGAAGCAATTTGTCAGTCGCTTCCACCCGTTCAACTTGTATATATAAATAGCCTCTGACCTGAGTTATTCTTGCACTCGTGACGCTGTTGTACAGAGGTAAAGTCTCGTAGAGAATACTCGCAAAAACCGGCTGTGCACTCTTCATGCTCCTTAATAATATCTCCCACTACTGGAGTCAAGTCGCAGTCCGGCAGCACTTTCGGTAAATTCTCACCCGCAACTGTCCAGAGGCGGTTCGGACATAGATTGAGTGTTTTTGCTCTCTGAAAAGCCTCTAGGACCTCATCGTGCTCCAATTCCATGGTTTGTCCCAGTTATGACCTGAGATGCTCTCTAAACCAGTGACAACTGGATAAATAAGAATCTTGGAAAGCGGGCTATTTTTTGAGTAGGCAGCATATCTTTCTAGCACGGCCAGAGTGGGGGCCAGAATCAGGGCGCTGGGTGGGTCATACAAAATGGAATTGTTGCGGCCTTTAGACGTAAAATGGGGGCATTCGTTCGAGATGAGCTGGGCTTTTTCTCCGCACAGCCTCGGATTGCACCTATTTTCCTAGAGGGCATCGTGCGTGTCTATATGATCTCAAGTTTTGCAAAAAAAAGAGGCGGCAATAGCCTCTGTGGCTCGGAAGTTGATGCCCAATGAGACATTGCTAGCGCCACACAATAAATGGCCCCTCAACGCGTAACTTACCCCGCTCTTAACTCCAAATGGCGCTTATAATGTTGTGTGTCGACCTCCTTGCGCTAAAAAAGGACTTGCGTGAGAGAAAACTCGGGAAATGGCGGCGGGTTGCTTTCTCCTGCAGGATCATTCACAACGCTCAGCGCTTGCCTTGCGAGTAAATATCCCACCTTCCACTTTTGCTACATTCGGTATATTATTTCATTCAATATGATTATACCCCCTTTTAAATTGGGCGAGGAGAATCCAACAAGCGATTTTACAACGATCCCTGATGCGGCCTTGACCAAAATTATTCTTCTTAATGAGGAAAAACGACGTGCTGATACCGAGATACGTAAGTCCCTCTGCACCCCAATATGCCTCCCCATTTCCACACTATTGGACCTCTTCTCTTGTACCGCGACGTGACTCTTGGCAATTCAGTCGAAAAGTCCAATTATCTATTTAGTTGGCGGCCAAAATTGGGAACTACAAATCAGACGCCATTCACTAAGTTTAATGCATTAAAACCCCAGGAAAATCAGAAAGAGGGAGAGAAGAGAGAGGGAGAGAATGATTGCAAGAACTGCGAGAAATAAGGATTTTTTTTGCTAATGACTTGCATATTGAAAGTTCGCCATCATGTCCTGAAAATGCGTCCTATCCACCAGAAGCGCGAGGAGATTATCAACTTGCCCGATGTCAAGAATGACTTTTGGAAACGTGTTTTCAGTTGTGCCCCTGATTTCATTAATGACTACATTGGAGAAAATGATGCGGAGATATTGGGCAGCTGCCTAACGAATTTCACCGTTGAGATATTCGAACTTGATGAGCAAGGCAACGGCAACCCTCATAGCTTACGCTTCATTTTTGACTTTGATAAGGAGAAAAATAACTTCTTCGACAACACCCAGTTGGTGAAAGACCTCTACTGGCGGAAACAATTGCGCCACACAAATACAGGCAAGCGCCGTATCGTGACGGGTCTTGTTTCTGAGCCCGTTCGTATAAATTGGAAGAAAGGTGCCGACCCTACCAAGGGCTTACTAGATGCCGCCTGCGATCTAGCTGAGGCTGAGAAAAAAGGGGGGACCCTAAAATGTTGCCTGAGTATAAGAATCTCGTCAAGCTGATTGCCAAAGTTTATGGTGACTCCGACTTTGCGACGCAGGCTTGTGAGGAAGTCGACTACGACGACTACGATGACGATGATGATGATAATCGTCATCCGGATATTGGGGGCAGCATTGAGTCAAATGAAAGTCCTGCTAGCACGAGCTTTTTCTCTTTCTTTGGCTACCGTGGCGGGTCTTTATCTATCGAAGATAATGCTAAGGCTAACGAAGAGGATGATAAGCGGTATGCTAGAGTACTCAAGGGCGAAGGAATTGATGAAAGTTATTTTTACGACGCCGATGACGAGGTGAATGAAGAAGAACATTTCAATGATATTGAGATATTCTCTAACGGTCAAAATTTTGCCATTATCCTCTCCAGTGGCCTTTATTCCAATGCCACGGACCATTACGGTATGCAAGTCCATGAATAATGAGGACTTAGATATTCACTGATTTGTGATATTTTGTCTAGTGAGATCGTTCGATCTCGTTGATGATTCAGGAGGTTCAGACAACTTCGAATATCATGAGCGTGATGAGTTCGATTATATAAATGAGGATCATGATGATGAGTACAATGATCGTTATGACGAGGCCGAAGATTATTACCATTCGTATTCTGAATAATGAAAGTTTTTGAAGGTTAACGGTACTAGTAAGAAAACTTGCGACTCAAAATCAAAATAAAATTAGAAACCAGAATTTTATCATTCATTTCGACTATTATCGAGACAATACAGGTGGTTTGTATCAACGAAGTCTAATGTCTTTATATTTTCTTGGAGAAGGTAACTAGAAATAATACCAATACAATAACGGGTACAAGGAAGAAGGCGTGTATATCAAATTTGGTTCAATTATTTGACTTGATCTTCGCGAGTTCCATAGAAACTCAAGGGCTTGGCCAGTTTCAAAATCAGGAATCCTCAAATATTTGTTTAATCGTCGCGTGGAATGGCAGTTGGATCATTTTTATGATTAAACCCCTTGATTACTCCTTCCTTTGAGCCCACCTTCACCTTCTCCGTCAATTTCGAAATTTTCAGAATTGGCAGAAGGTAGAGTATCTATACGTGTTCCCCATTTATTAGGGGCCATGACCCGATCTTGAGCAGTCCTCCAAAATCCAAAACTGTTCTCTTGGACCCGCATCGATCCGGGGAAGAACACAGGAACAAGAGATAGCCCCACTCCAGGATATCGCTCTTCAGCAGTTTTCAAAACTTCCGCCACACGAGGTCCGCGAAAAACCTCCCCAGTTTTCCTGATATGAATGCCGAGGGCGCTTGGGCTCCGCGAAAGTGCCGCGGATGCGATATTGTGGATGCTGCCAAGGGTACCAATTCCAAGAATATCTGTTCATTTCCTTCATTAATGAGTTTTCGAATAAAAGTAAGAAAACTTACACCAGGTATCAATACTCAAGCCTACTGCTGTGATTAGAAGAATGATCCAGTTTACAGCAAAGAATGATGTAGCTAATCTCGTCAACAGGGATGCCGGTGCAGTTCTGGTCCCGCGAGCCAAAATCTCGAAATTTAGCCCAACGCCCTTTTTGCTTAAAATGATCATTGCAAAACGGCTGCCGTTTCCTTCAGTGATTGTTACGGTAGGGCCGCCTTTCCTTGGACAAGCCCACTTCTCACGTCTCCACTGAGGCAGCGAGCTTGTTAACAATGCGAGAATGTTACCATAGCATGTTATTAGGAAGGTTCCCCACTCGTTATTGATGACCCATGGTATCATGGCAATGATTAATTGAATAAAAATCACCAAAAAGCCTAGAAGCCAGATTCCATCTTTTTCTGGCACCCCGTGCTCAATTTCCTCGTCGTCTATTAATTCATAAACTTCGATTCGAAGCGCTTCCCATGGTTTGGATGGCAACTCAGATTTCGGCTCCAGTCCAAACATGGCTCTCCAGAATGATGGATTCCAAGTAGACCAAGTACCTGTACTTCGATGAGGTGCTTCGCCCCTCATTTCTTCATCCATTTTATCGCTTGTATCTCGAAGGAGTCTACCAAGAACCCATGAATTGGTGATCCGACTGTGACCACTCTGAGCAACAATCACCATTGTGCTTGTGCTCTCTGCAGGGGGCATCAATTTTCCATCTGCAATTCCAGGTTAAATGCCGATCTTCAATTTCGAATTGGAGGGGGAATGTATAGACTACCGCCAACAGCTGCAAGTAAAGCTCGAACTTCATACGCGACCCAACCGAACGAGAACGCAACCGGAGTTATTTGACGTCCTGCAAGCTGAGCTACTGCTTGCTGGATGACTTCAGGGCCAAGAAGCAGCAAAATGGAAAATATGTCTCCGGGGTTCACCCACTGCCTAGCCAGATAGTCAGCAGTAGTGGTGGGGTGACTGATATTGACTGATCGGATATCGTGAATTAATCTCGCTGACGATACTGGTGCCATTGTACAGGAGATGGTGATGATCCATGAATCGTCGTGAAATATTGCAGTTGCTGAGTTGGCACGCTGAAGGAGGGGCTACATTGATTAGTTATGCAGCTAAGTTGTGGACCTCGCTTCGCCCCATCGAGGCTCAGTGGTTCGTCTCAGGATGATCAGTTCATTTAAACATATGCATGCTCCCAATGGATCCAAAAAGAATCCTGACTTCATAGAATAAGCCATTGCGACAGTGGAATTTCTGGAAATTTTCCATTTCAGCATCTGAACGGGGTATAACGTTAGTTCTAAAAACCTAACACCTGAAAGTGTGGGTCTTGGAGCTACTTTCATCCGTGATGTCAACAACCATTGGTCGACCTCGATGAAGCAATTTTCTGGTCATTTTCTTCTGTGTATTTATGGAACTCAATACTATTGTGTTAAATGTGCAAGGAAGGTTCTGAAATATTCGCCGCCACAGCAGTTTGGGGTCTAAAGGAACAGTATGCAGTTACTACAATGCCTTTTCCTTGCGCATAGTCAACCAAGCGCCGCTGAGTGAGATAAGGATGGTGTTCAATCTGCAATACAGCTGGCTTGATGCTCGCGTAGCAAAGCAGGTCACTTATCAGCTGGATCTGGAAGTTGCTGACCCCAATGCTTCTTGTGAGCTTCGCTTTAACCAGAGACTCCATGGCTGCCCATGTTTGATACATTGGAACGCAAGCAAGTTCCACGGCTTTGTTCGTAACATAGGGAGCTGTCCATCCCGGAGGATAGCTTTCAGATGAATCAACATATTTGAGAGAAATGGGAAAGTAAATCAGATATAAGTCGAAGTAATCTAGTCCCCAATCTGAAAGCTGGTTGCGTACAGCAGCCTGGACATGTTTGGGGTCATGAAATGTACACCAGATTTTTGACACAATAAAAAGCTCACTGCGTTGGACGAGTCCATCTTGAATAGCTCGCGCGATCCCCTGTCCGGCTTCAACTTCATTTCCATAATCTGTTCCAAAGATCGTTAGATAGGCATATGACCTGATTGAAATAATTGACTAGGCTTACCGCGGGCGCCATCAAATCATCGATAACCTTCTTTTTTAGCTTTGTAAACTTGATCGGCACAAACGGCCTTGCTGACATCCCAGAGACCATACCCGGTCAAGGGCATCTCATAGCCATTGTTGAGCAAGGCTTTTTGAAAGGACATGGTTTCACAAGATAACTTGACGTTCAGCTTAAGGAATCGCTCCCTAAAGGTGACAGAAAGGAGGATAAGAGAACAATAGGTATATGTCCAAACTGCACAGCAAGAGAACCAAGTTTTTACAATGAGATACTGGTGCTAAAGAAGACTAGCTATTAGAGGATATGATAGCCTATGGAGTTGTACTTGAAATTTTTGGTTTGAGTAAACAATCACCAAGTTGAGATGAGATATCTTGAGTCATAGAGGTCCTAAATATCCTGAAATATATTTTCCAGCTGCCTCCAAGAAGTACTATTTATTTGTGAGTTAACACAGCACAGCTGACAACTCGGATCGAAAAGTTTTTGTTGTTGAACTAGGTTGCATCCTCACTCACAGATCCCCATTCTACGTAGGAGACCGCAAAATTATCTATTGGAATTGTCTGACGAAAGCTCTTCCGGTCTTTAGAAAATGAGAATCACATTTCCTCACATGTTCAAAGCCCCACGGCAACTTCGTTTCTACTCCGATAAACCTCGTCAAACTCCCACAGTTAGTGAGATAATGATTATCCGGATTTGTGTTGGAATGGGAGTGGCATTACCTTTTGTGACACCGGCAATCAATAGCCGGAATGGAAGATGGAGATTGCCAAATACAGAGCAAGCGGAATTCACACATACACAATTTGCTAGCATGGCAACTACATCATAGCGAAGATTATGAGTCTGGTCCCGAGGGTATTGTGACTCGATTCGGTTAGTCGAACTTCTTGCCGATGCGAAGTATCAGGTGCGGACCAAGTTTTTTCTTAGTCTCAGAAATTGTGATAACTTGATCGAGAAGGCAATATTCACCCAATCTGGTTCTTCTCACCTATGTTGTGCACACTGTGGAGCAATTGCCACCGTAGTCTGTTCATGGAAGAATTCCGATTGCCCAGGAACAATAGATCTGCTAGCAGCTGTATCCCATGGTCCCTTTTCATACTTTTCTTATCTTGAATTCTGGAAACTATGCTGAATGAAATGGTTGTTGATTCTGTAGAAGTACAGAGCGATCATGTTACTTGACCTGGTGCGCTGTTAAGCGAAGTCAGGTCTGAAAGTATAATCAAACTTCCCAAAACTTTTCGTTCTCATGTTGATGAATCTTCCAGTATGTTAAAAGTGCAAACTTGCCTTCTCATCTGCTCCTGATTTTCGCAATATGAACTGACATCTGGCTATATATACTGGAATAAATTCAGGAGCAATGAAGGATTTTACTCAACTGGCCGTTTACGCTCTGCGACGTCGGGCTCATTTTTTTTCTAGCAAAGCCCGAAGTAAATGACCCTGATACGAAATTCGATTACATTATGTTCCCCAACAAGTCAGTGGTATCCCAAAGAGAATGTCAGACAGCACCCCGGCAGTCTGTAGTCCAGACAAGAACTTTAGCCTTGACCAAGCTGAGGTGAGTTCCTATCCAGCACAGTGTTCTCATTAGACAATATCCGACACACCGTGTTTTACCTTCCATGCATATCATAATTGACATGTAGTACGGGCCGCACTCTCTAAATGCCAGACGAAGCGTATCCACGCGACTCTCATTAGAGCAGCAAGATCCGATAACTCGACCTAGCAGTAAACAAGAAACACAAAGTCATCATGATGATCACCGTACAGGTGTGATCAAGTCCTGGCGTGGCGCGCTCCTTCTATTATTGCCTGTATGGCTCAATTTTTGAATGACTTCTATCTTACAACTGTCGAAATAGCTCTGCCTTCAATCCAGTCCGACTTGGATGTTGCGACTGCTACTTTACAATGGGTGGTATCCGCATATATTTTGACCTTTGGCGGCTTGCTTCTATTGAATGGTGTCTGCGCCGACATGTACGGCAGGAAGCTAGTTTTTGTCTTGGGATGGTGAAACTAACGGTTTGGTCGCTGCCAAATGGGCTTGCTGGCTCTTTCATCCAGCTTACTGTCTTTCGCGCACTACAAGGGATTGGTGCGGCGATGACGATTCCTTCTGGACTAGGTATCATTACCAACTTCTTCGTCGAGAAAGACAGAGTAATTGCTATGACACTTTTCGAGGCATCTGGCGGAATTGGATTCTCACTTGGCCTGATCACAGGTGGCTTTTTGACGGCATCTCTTGGTTGGAGATACGTCTTCTACATTCCTGCATCGGTAACTGGCATGATATTCCCGCTCTCCTATGTCACGCTTCCAAACAGTAAACAGTAAACGAGTAATTTCCAAGTCATCAAAATTGGACTGTTCCGGAGCGGCCATCTCGACGGCCGGCTTGGTACAATTCATATTTGTTATCAGCGGCGGCGAGTTACTCGGATGGAGTTCACCGCTCATAGTCACTTTACTTGTGAGTATTTTTCTTCTGTGCGGATTTATTTGGAGAGAAGCGAAGGCGTCAGATTCAATCATGCCATTATATTTGTGGAAACTTCCAAACTTTACGGCGTCTTGGCTCAGTGTCTTCAATAAGTTACCTTGGTCGATTCTTCTGTTTAACCGCTCACGCTCAGTAGCTGCTTTTGGTAGATATCAGGGCACTCTTTACGACGCAACTCTGATTTCTCAAGAGATCAACAAGCTCAGTCCAGGTGACACGGCTCTTCGGTTTCTTCCCATGGAAGCTACTGGCCTAATTGTGTGTCTTTTTATGACTCCGATGTTGGAAAACTTCTATTCCAAGTACCTCCTGCTTGCGGGAGTAATTATCTGCACACTTGCCCCTCTGCCATCAGCCCTCATGAAAGAAGGAGACATCAATTTCTGGGAACATGTTTTTTCCACATCTATCCTTTGCGTGATGGGTCCGAGTATAGTCTTTTGCACTGTAACCGTGGTATTGCTTGAATCAGTGCCACCTGACATCCAGAGTCTTTATGGTGGCATGATACATACTGCTTTCCAAATAGGCGGTAGTTTTGGTCTCGCTATGACAAGTTCAGTGGTCCAATCCTTGGAAACAAGCAAGGGACACAGTTTGCTTCAGCAGTACAGGATTGGCATGTGGTGCAGTATGGTAATAGCTGGCTTGGATTGGTTATTGCATTTCTTGGTGTGAGACGGACACACGAGAATCAGGAAACAAAAGGGAGAGGTGAGGTCTGAACATGCAAGAGCAGAGATATCATTTACATCCTAGAAGCTCCTTTGTCGGAAAATGTCCAGAAAAAGTAGAATAATAAATCATGGCCAATTCATCCCTAGATCTTAATCATTTGAAGGATCAAAGTATCTCAACTAATGAAGTAAGATATGAGTTTTAAAGAACAATAGTCAATCTTACAATCTCTTTCATTCGATGACATCTGAATTAAGCTCATTGTAGATTGAGCTCTTGATCAGTCAAAACCCGGGGAATATATTACCTTTGCCTATTAATTCCATCTTGGCATGAGTATGCTTATTTATTTGCTTGTTCTGCCCAATAGGAATTCGACTTGGAGATCTTGTCGTTACATTGCAAATCTCCACATCCGTTTAAAAAGGCACAAGTCCCATCGGCCATCTTCCGCCAAAATTCCTTCTCAAAGCCTGTTGGGCACCCCACCAACCCTAGAGAGCGGGCTACATGACTAACAGAATCCCGCGCAGTCACCAGTCGCTGGCACAGTGTCGGTGCCAACCAGGATTGGGCTTCCTCTTTGGGAGGTGGCCCTCTCCACCCGATTACTCACTGAAAACCCTTATCGGGCATACGAATCCGTTTCCACGCCCTATCAATGACTACGAAGCATGCCCTGCTGTTTTTAGTCCGAGCAGAGATACTTTGCACGACTCTCATTCTCATCATTAAGATTCATTTTCGCCATTTTCGTTCATTTTTCCCTCTCACCATCAGATCATTTTATCGCCTTAGAACGCAAATCAGACCTGTGGACCCTTAACACATGGCCCACCACCGGATCCATGTCGCCGTGCTAGACACAGACGTTCCTTGCCCGTCAGTATACGCCAAGCACGGTCTTTATAGCTCTCAGTTTCGCGTCCTTCTCCAAGCAGCGGCTGCGCGCATCAATCAGGATCCAGATATTACCCTGCATAATGGCCCACTGACTGTGCATGTCACGGCATTCGATGCAGTGGGCGGCTCACTGCCGCCACTGGATTGTCTGCGGATTAAACCTCATTCTCAGGACGAGTCCCATGCTAGTAGTCTATTCAGCCCAGTCGACGCGATTCTCATTACTGGATCGGCGGTCTCCGCATATGATCAACACCCTTGGATCGCAGATCTTCAATCGTTTGTTCAGATCGTCCACGGCAATTACCCTCGAGTCAAGTTGTTCGGTTCCTGCTTCGGCCACCAGCTGATCGCGCAAGCCTTGCTCTCAAGCGCCACGGAAGAATCAACCGCTAGGTCTACGTTCCACGTTGAACCTGCCGCGGCAGGCTTTGAGATGGGAATCCAGCCCATCACCTTGACACCCTCCTTCAGTGCACACTTTGCGCCTCTCGCTCGCGTATCATCTAAAGGTCCATTTCGCATACAGTTAATCCACGGCGACCAAGTAGTACCTACGCCCGAGGCCACCGCCGCTGCTACCGCCTCTGGCAAGTCCTCCGTCTCCCTCCCAGCTCCATGGATGAAGATCGGCAGCAGCGCTCAGTGCCCGATCCAAGGACTGTACAGCCCCGGCCGCGTGCTGACATATCAGGGCCACTTCGAGTTCAACGCCACTGACAATGTCGAGCTCACACAAGCCTTTGGACGCCGCATGAACTGGCCCGAGCCGCTGGTCGCCTCGTACGTGGAGCAAATCCAGCGCTCCATCGTACCGGGGCAAGACGACGACGATGACTCGAAAGCTGCGGCTGAGGCAGCGCTACTCTTCTTCGCGGGCGAAGACCAGCCGGCCGCCCAAGCTGGTACACCAAGCGGCCTGATCACGCCGCCAATTGAGGAGCTTGTTGCCGCGTGAAAAGGGCTCGCGAACAAAGCTCTTGGTACGCCTTTGTGTGGACTGGATGCGTGATTCGTATTCGGCAAGTATTGCCCGGGGTGTCCGATCGAGGGCTTCGCCGCATGCAAAGCGGTCGGAATTGTGATAGATCCCGACGGTCTTGACCGGAGGCTGATTGAGAGTACCGATGTCTGGTCAGTAGGGATTGTATTGGGGCTGCGTTCCCGGTCTCCCTCTTACTTCCCCCTCGGGAGTGGCGAGAACAAGGTTGCCTGGACTGAGTAGCTGGACCCTGCGTTGCTGAGGCACGGTTGGTATGTCGTTTCTGCAGGAAAGGGATCTGGTAGGTGGGTCTTGTAGGTGCCGTACGCAGGAAATCTGTGTGATGACGAATGTGGGCGGCCTGGTACGTGAGTTCAGAATTAGATATTGTGGATTCTTTCTTTTTTCTGGTACATAGATTTGCATGTTACACTTATATATGGGTCGACATATGCGTGGGTTGTGAAAAGACTATCCCAGTAAGCATGTGTGGGTGTTCAATCAGAAAATGCTCTGGTGATGTCTGACCTTGTAGCATTTTTAGCTTTAATATCTTATATACTATACTACAGTATCTGACCCGTATACATAATGGTATATTGTTTGTAGATCTATAGGTGAACAGGGTAGTGATCAGGAACTTTGGCATAAGCTGAGACCATCTGCATGTCAATGGGTTCTCAAGCGGTGGAGAAATCCTCGTAAAGTATTGAGCTTCAACAAATTCCAGCAAAATTGATCCACTATTCTCTTTAAATGGGGGTGAAAAGATGAAGCTAGGGGTCTGAATAGTTTCCGACCATGTTCAATATGAGTAAATATGGTCGAAGTAAGTAGTAGCGCGACCCCGCCATCCCTCTTAGCGATGTTGGACAATCAAAACTTCATACATTTGAAAGGGTAGAGAAAAGGAAATTCAATGAAAGCTTCTGGGTTTCTCCCATGTCAAGAAATCCTGCAGGGTCCCAATAGCAGAATGGAACCTTATATTGACTATTCATTTGTACTGATAGGCACTTTGGACCTATAAAGCATGGGTATCTGCGAGTGTTTTCAGCTCAGATCGGCCCCGCAACCACAGGTGATCACCCTGCAGCTTGCATGTGTAATGTATACAACGTATTTCGACTCCTATTTGTCTTTCATTACCATATCCTTTCAATTCACCCTTAAGGACAGAACCGCCATGTCAAACACCGGTTCGGGGGATCTCTTTTAGAAAGGGGCTAATGGCAAGTAGAGTAGGACCACCTATTGCTGATCACGATCGGAGGAACTGTCCCGCAGCACAACCATCTTGACGATTACGTCCCCCGAAGGGAAGCACACGCCAAAGAGTGTATCATTCGTTTCTAGTGCTTGCCAGCTCCACCAGACTCGATCTCCGCTCCGCCGTTTCGGGGCACGCCCCCTTGTCGCTCCTCCACACTGTCGGGAGGGGGTTGTATCGCGTGTACCGCATGTACCGTCGAGACAGGAGTGATGGTCTACAGACTAGGTATGGAGTCAATCCTTTTTTGATGCTTACTCCGTCCACGAGACTGCGGTATCACACCGTTTGGGGTTCAGTCCAGCCCGGAGTGGGCTTCTTGCAATGGCTCTCAGAGTTTTCGCAGCTGCTCCTCTTTTGCCCTCCTGCACGGCCATCCACATCCGGGATGGCGCCCTTGCCGCAATGACCACAGACCAATGGGCGTGCTGGTAATAGCGAACTCTGGACTCCGCAGCGCCGGATTCCGGCCAATCAGGCTGCTTTGGGATGCTCTTCATCGGCATGTGCGCCGTGCCAGTGGAGTCGGTTATACAAGACGTACCGGTCTCGGGGTAATACGGGATACGCTGTTTCATTGCGCAAAGTCAACGCTGGGAGGGGGACAGACCGAAGGGGAGAGCAGCTCGGGAGCTGGGCAATTGGAACGCTGGGGGGGGGGGCACAGAAGCTGGTCTGGTATCTTGACACAGGAAGTGCATGTTTAGCTGGAGATGATTGGGTTGATTGGAGGCGTGTATAGTTGGACGGGCTTTCCAGCCCTCGAGAGTTTAGACGCACGTAAACCAGACCGTCTAAGCCTCAGTCTGCGAACGGCGAACGGTGCCCCCGCGGGGGGAAAGAGCTGGGACTTCTTCGCCATTCCCTACAGGTATTGAGAGTCGGCGGGCGCTCTTGATTCTCTTTGTATGCTCGGTCGCAGATCTCTTTGACAACTCCTTTTGTATGGGGAGATTTTCTTCAGGTCGGTCGACCAGGAAGGCAACGGTACGCGGCCTGATCCCGCCTCCGTTGTCTCCGGTGGTAATACGGGCGTAACGTGGCGCTAAGGAGTTTGCCACCCGGAGCTCCTCTCCTTCGGGAGCTTCTGGAAGAGCTTGAGAGCTGGAAAGCTGGGAGCTGGGGAGAGCTTCGGAGGGGCCGCTGATAGCGCCTATCGTGACCACCTGCCCCCTCGCCCCCCCCAACGCCGCACGTTGATGGTGAGCCAGATTCACTCTGGATGCCACTGTGTTCGCTTTGATCCAGGAATAGATGGCAGCGGAAAAAAGACTGTGTGAAAATCTCGACCCAGACAGCTGATCCTCGGCGTTCCACCGGGCTTTCCGGGCGTAAAATGACCGTACGCGACACACTGGCAGCTCCGTCCCCGATCCCGGTGGATACTGGAGTCGATAAGTTCCCTCGTCTCGTAGCTCCTCGGAAATCCAGGTTGTAGCAAGGCCAGGGAGTCTCGAGAGTTCGTGAGTCTTGGACAGTCAGTTCACATGAGGCCTGGATGCTGTACGTGCACATCATGCGGGCCAGCAAGGACCTACAGTAGTCGCAACCGAGCACTCGAAATTGACCCCGGGCCGGATCCCTGTAACGCCCCGGTGATCGCTAACATCGCTGACTTCGATGGATCCTCTCAGTGCCAGCTGTTCAGGAGTCCACGCTTGTTCGAACAAGCTGGAAGAGGGGGAAATTTGGAAAATTTGGAACCCTTCAAATCCAGGCATGCCGTCGCGGGGTATGGTAATTACGGTAAATACAGCGCCCTCGGCCTCGAGTCCCTTGTAGGTACCTCCCCGCAGAGTCCAATGACGGCCGGTACTTGGAGTGTACCCCGTGTACTGAAGGTACGTGAATTCTGCAAATAAGCAGGCCGATTACTCGATTACTGGGACGGCACTACGTTGTATGAGCCGCTCTTCCTTTCTTCCTTTCGCAACCTCTGATCCTCTTGATCCGCTCGAATCTTGTGAAGCTCATCCGAACTGGAAACCCTCGTCGTCCTGTTCTCTCTCGCCTTCTATCTTGATATTCCATTCTGGTCTCTTCCCACCCCACGCCACCTCTTCCTCCTCCCCCGGTGTGCACACAGAGAGAACAAGAGAGCCAAGAGCGAGAACGAGGGCCTTATGCACCATGCCTCCGAGAAGCTCACTGACCAGCTCCTTTTCGGTCACGGACGCCAACAATGAAGTCGTGTGTCCCTTGAAGAATAATGACGGCTCCAATTGTCGCAAGCGATGTCTGGGAGTAAGTTCGCCTCCCTTCGTGTGCTCGTTACCGCCCTGCCATTCCCCCCCCCCTCCCCTCTTCCTACTTTCCCGGGCGCCGAAAAAGCCCCACCTTCAAGACCATCAGCAACTTGAACAAAATGCGACAGCACCAGGAAATTTCCCTGCGAGATCCGATCTCTCCGCAACGATCTCGAGTTCACTGCGGCTAACCATGCTGGCCGATAGGAAAAGCGCTATCGCTCTATGCAAGAGCATATCCGACGTGCGCATCCGAACCACTACATCCCGAAGCTCCCGGCTACCGAAGAGAGCTTCCTTCTGATGGTCAACACCCCGCCCGAGCAGCGGGCGCATTTGTCCCCTCCTGATCCCGTTCGGCCCCGACCCCGTCACGGTCAGTGGTCTTGCTTCTTTCCCTGCGGCTATCCTTGCCTGTCCGCTTCCCCGAAGGATCTACTGACGGATACCTACAGATTTGGCGGATAGGGACATCTATGTCGCCGATGCCAGCTCCCCGGCCACCCCTCGAGCTCTCGATGAACCCCACCCGGCCGCGGCCACCGCGGCCGTCGCACTGGCACAATTGCACCACCATCGACTGGCATCCGACTGGGACACGGACATGGTATGCTTCTACTAGTTGGTCGTTTCTTTGCTTACTTGCTCCGTTACACTTCTCTTGTATTCCTGGTCTCCCTGTTTCTCCCCTCTCATTTCTTTTTCCTCTTCGCATGTTTCACTCAACTGCTTGAATGTATGGATCATCGGGCGCTCTAATGCTTTCTCACTTTTAGGATACTCATTCCGACACCGATATTCATCAAGGTCGCATGCGCTCCTCCATCGAATTGCCGTCGTTGCGCGACCACTTCAAACAAGAATCGCTCCCTCCATTTTCGTCTCCACGACCGCGGGAGCTTCTTCCGTCGATTCTGAACCATTCCCCGCCCGGTCGCTCCTCCACACTTCCCCCCATCCAGCGACGAGACAAACCCTCCCGTCCCCGCAAATCTTCAATCTCGCAGTCAGCCCGAAAGCCTAAACACGAACGGCCAAAGTCGAAGGAATTCGGCCGCCGCCCCAGTCTGGGCGATCGCAAGGCCCTGTCGGCAGAGCCGCAGACGGCTGCGTGGGCGCAAGGCAAGCGATGGGAGGATTTGATTGAAGCAGCCACTTCAGCGACGGAAGCTGATGACGAGCGATATTCTGAGGTAAGCGATGGCCTCTCCACATCGTCTTTTTCCTTCTGAGATGAGCGCCAACTGACACGCAAGATATCATGGCAGGCTGGTCGGTCCCCAACCATTGCCCCACTGCTCGCTAACTTGACCTCGGCACCATCTGGATCCAAAACTCGGTCTTCGCTACCACCAGCTTTCCAGTCAGCACAAGGACTTCCGCCGCTCTCGTCGCATCGCCAGTTTCCGCCTTATTCATACGCCGCTTCTCCCTTGCACAAATCTCTCACGCCTCCTCCATTTGAAGGGCGCAATCGGGATAGCGACCTCGAGCCGTTCCCGTCAATTGAATCATCTCTGGATTCGATGTCTACCACTTCCGGGAAAAACTTTCCTTCATCAGCCTCGGGAATTGCGCGTTCTACCAACTCGGATTCAAGTCCCGTCTTGAATTTGATCCCACCAGTGGGGCAACAACGCCAGCACCATCGCTTTTCCAATCCAACCCCGGCTTCCTACCGCAACAAAGAGATTCAGATATATTGTGCCCACTGCAAACGTCCATGGGCCTTGAACGAATGCTATGCTTGTACAGAGTGTATCTGTGGAGTCTGCCGTGAATGTGTGCCCATGTTCATTTCAAGTCCACCTGCCGCCTTCCGAACGCCAGGCAACGGATCTCTAAACAACTTCTCGCCCCCTGGCCCGACGAGCTACCCGAGTGGTGCTCGGGGGTGCCCGCGCTGCCGGACAATGGGGGGCAAATGGAAAGCTTTTCAGCTAGATGTGAAGTGATTCCCACATGAGCGTGACGGCAAAGCTTGTGCGGGTTTACGGATGTAATGATTTGACGCTTTGATATATATGGTACATTGCCATTCGTCTTTCTTTTTTTTGGACACTGCATTTATTCAAGAATTATCATCATGCAGCGCTGCGGGTAAGGCCCAGTGCATCTTCCTTGGCCTCGAATGGACTTTGTTCTATCGAAAGGTCTACATGTTCGGTGCTGGTTTCCGAAAAGACAAAGAAAACCTAAGGAAAAGCTGGTCTTTTCTAGCCGTGGTGCTATTCCGCTCCTTATCTCTTTGAATTCTCAATTTCTTGGTTTTCTCCGGTGGCATTTTGGGGTTTTCCATGTTAATTCATGTGTATGGTTTCCTTTCATCTTGGTCATGAGTTATACGTTTGTTATTGATTTATATGCCCCAAATGATGTGATCTTGTGTTCCAGTGATTCTTGTTTCCTTTTCACGTCATGCAATTCCTATAGAACAGGATGGGTGGACAGATGGTTCTGGAGAGGCAGGACTTGGCCTGGCAGGCCAATGCGGCTCAGTTCTGTTGCACTCAACGTTCTTCATTCATATTCACGTCCACATTCTCGATTGATGTTTCTTTTTTTTTTTTCCATTTACTCAGCCCAGATGACACTGCTCAGTCCCTCTGCGGAGCCTACCTTCCCCGGCTCTCCGACCTGTAGCTCAGCAACCTTTTCGATCAGTTTTCCCGTTGCGGGATCCCGTCGCACAATGACCACCATGGCCGACGCCTGGTTCCCAATGGCCACTAGATCACCCGCCTGGTTGATCACAAACGTCCGAGGCACCTTTCCATACGCCGAGGTACGATCTCGCAGCTTGATGGCCCCGTTGCTTGGTGCGCGGCTCAGGGTGACCATGGAGTCACTTGGTGCAAAGCCCTGGTCGGTGCGGATTGAGACATAGATCGCGTTGTTGACCATCCGGATTTCAGCGGGCGTGGCTCCCTCCGGCATTGTACCGTTCGTATATGGCACCAGTGTCTGTTTCTTGTTGAAGGACAGACACCCATCCTGTGAATATGCCACATCAAACACCATGACCGAGCCGCCAATCTCGTTCGCGAGGTACATCATCGTCTTATCGCCCGCGGTCCCGAGGCTGCTCTGACTTCCGCCCATGCGGGCGTCATGGTCCGACCCGTCGGTCCAAAACACGCTATGCCGTGGGCCAGTTCCCAGGGGCACCTCCAAACTGGGACACTCGCGTAGCTTTCCTGAGACCTCGTCGATTGAGTACACGCGCACCAGATCAGCGCCAAGGTCGGGGCTGACGAGAAACGAGCCTGTGGGGTCGATGAAGACCCCGTGCGGGTGCGGAGAGTCCTGCTGCGCCGTGGTGCCCTGGTGTGTCATATTAAAGTGGAATTCTTGCAGGGCCTCCTGGTTGTCGCTCAGAGGGAGGGAGAAGGTTGACACCGCCGACCCCTCGCTGGAGTTCCATTGTTAGTTTATATTCCCGACAGCGTTGCGCAATAAAACCTAGAGACTTTCCAGATCCAGTTCTCCTCCAAATGAGGTCTCCAAGCTTTCCCCGTAGACGCCATCTCAAGCACCCGAAAACAAGACAGGAAGTAGACAAGAAGCAGCAGACTTACTAATGCGCAATCCCAAGAAACTTGCCCTTCTCTGCCTCATACAACACACTATTGACTCCGCCGCCGACTGTCTCTGTCTTCGCGAACTGGTGCAATGTCCCATTTCGCGATGCTCGGTAGGCCGTCAGCGATCCCCCGCCCGCGGCTGTCCCACTCTCATCCGAACAATACACGGTGCGTGAGGCCGCATCGAAGGTCAGCCAGCTCGGCATATCGCCGCACGTCTTTTGCGCCGAGGCGAGGGAGAGCGAGTCGCCGCTTAGGGAGAGCGTGTAAACATTGCCATTGTAATGCGTTGCCCAGAGAGTAGAGGGTTTGGAGGGCGGGGAGGGCTTTTGACTCTGTGAGGGCGAGGCAGCAGCGAGGCTGCTTAGGATGAGAGTTGATAAGAGCTGCATTGTTTCTGGTTGAGGGGAAGAAAGCAGGAATTGGGGGCGCGTGGTGTGGGAATAGTGCTTGTTGGTACACACTTCACGCGGTAGAGGGTGAGAACCGGAGCTGGCGCTGCAGAGCTGTTCCGGGGATGAGGATGGAAAGAAGGAAGAGCGGGGGGTTGCAGGAGGGCTGGAAGGTATTGATTCAGGGCGCGTGGGATGATCAACAGCCGATTAATTGTTTTCCAGGGTCCGGAGTTTTCTACCCGGATGGCGTTGTGACTTGCATCGTGCAGCGACTCCTACGATGCCCAATATTATGGGTGGAATGGATCGACGGGGGAAGTTGCTACAGTTGGTGCAGAAGTGGAGATGCAGACGTCAAGGGATGTGTTTGGGTTGAATTGGGACTCGTTGCTACCTTGCAGAGATGACGATGGATATGATTCGCCTAATTTCTCCGTGACAGAAATGTACATCTTGTCCTATTCTTCTCTTTTTTCTTTGCGGAGGACGGGTATAAACAACCTTCTCCGCGTTCCCCGATAGCGATAACTCTAACTTACCCCAATTAGGCTGAGCGTGGGGGCATCGTCACATCGGCTCTGCAGAGATGAAAATCGACACAGGTTTCAGAGTTCTAACACGCCGAGAATTGACCGACCTGTCGATCTTCGTTTTGTGGGCTGCATGAATGCACCTACAGGTCGTTCGCAAAGACCTCTCCCAGTTGAACTAGGCTGGGCCATCGCTCATCCCTCTGGATTTCAATTGTGCCTTCCGGTGTGGCCACTTTCATTTCGCCGATTGCCCATGTATCAAAGTCATATCTTCGATTATCCTGAACAAATGCCTTGAGCACCTGAATCCAATTCTCCATCAATGTCCTCTCAGCTTCTGTCGGGCCATTTAGAATCGAAAAACTAGCTACCGTCCGTCAGCAAATGGCGCATCTCACTAATTAGCCAAGGTTGAACATCCAATCACCACTCACTTCCAGAAAGGCGTGTCCATAGCATGCGATACCCCAAAGGACCACGGTGCTACCTTGTCCGTGATAAAGGACAGCCGATACGCGATCCGGTAACGCCAAATATCGGCGTGAGGGACGCCTTGACTGTGGAGCCAATGGATCAAACAGCGAGACGGAGCTCTGACTTGCCCGTCTGCAATTATATTTCCATAACGCGTCTTCCACCCATCAGGATCCGCGCTAAGAGGCAATTCGTACGATTACAAGACTCGCTCAGTTATCTCAGGGGCATAGTAGTTTGACACCTGCAACCGCAGGGAATCTAGATTCGACGCCGGGCTGTTGTACGTCGCGTAAAGTGTCTCTTCATTGAGGACTTCGCCAATTAGCATTCGCAGATCACGCCTTTTGAACTGCTCTGCGAATGCCCCGCTGCGATGAAACTCTGTAAACCCCTGGAAAATAAACAGGTCGTCCGTCACTGGGCGGAAAGTGTGGTTCTTCAAGTGTCCCATCGCAGCCACCAGATCCGCGGACTCGATCTCGCGGAGTCTATCAATCTTTTTAGGACCTGAGAGTGCTTCAGGGCCATTGAAGTAGCCGTAATGATGAATTTGAATAAACGAAACATACGCTGCTGATAGGTTGGCTCGACATGCCCTTGAAACCCAATAGTTCCACAATATAGAGATTTAATTCGGAATGATGGGTTTCTTGAATTTCAATCAGGAGAAACGAGGGTGGTGGTATGTGTAATGTTGATGAACTTAGTTACCGGGGAGCGAGGCTAAATGGGCTGTGGAGCTGTTAGCCAGGCACGCAGGCATACGACTAGTAGTAATCCTTCTGGAAAATATTGCTCCAAATAATTCACCATCAAAATGTTAAGCTTGAAACAATATATGACGCGAATATTTCACATATATTCCTCCTTTTCAGTGGCTTCTAGCTGCCAAGACTTACAAGTTTGATTTTCAGCACAAGACAATGGCAACTCAATATATCTAGAACAAATTCCATTCGCTGCTTGATGCTCCCAGATCACTATCAACAGCCCACGAAAACATATCGATAGTGTCAAAATCATCAAGAAGCGAAGAGTCAGTGTGCATGGTATGCAAGGAGACATTGTTCGAGTCCGTTGAATGAAATCTGGGAATATCAGTCGTTGATTGGTCTGTCGAAGTGTCGGGCGACATCAATGAATTAGAGCCGGTTAATGAATCCAAGATATTATCAAGCTTCCGTGATATTGCCTTTGATGCTTGAAGGCAAAATAATTGATTCACCTCGCGGGGACCAGACACGTTCTCTAGTTGTGATACCAGGATCGAGAGGTTCCGAATCAAAACGGAGCTTTTGACGACAGGCGGAAGACTCATCGTATTATCCTGGGTCACCTTTTCTAGTGCCATTAAGATGACAGACGCACAGGGGAGCCCATAAGAAAGAATCTGGAGAGTATCAGTTTGAATTATCATGATTTTGGCGTAATATTTGAGTCTTACTATTCCGGGATGATCACGAGGTGTCAAAGCTCCTCTGTTCCGCACTTTTTCCAGCTCAATCAGTGTTTCAAGCATATTTCCTGAGATCTCTAGTAATTCTGGTGACGGAAAGCCGTCTCCCTCCCTAAGCAATCGGTAGATCTGAAAGTGGATGTGAAGATACGAAATATACACCTTTGCATGCATATAGCAAGTAGTGGGTGGTAGACTCGACTCCCAGCAGTTTTGGTTGTACTTCAGATGGCGAGGCAAATTATTCCAGGTTTCATAGCACCTTTTAGATATATCCCTAAGATTATGAGATAGTCTGCCCTATTATCACCAGTACTATTTCACATACCTCAACTGGGCTGGATCAGTGATTTGAGCCGACTGATATTGATATTCCACAATCTCTTCCCGAAACTGACTTAGAACATAGCGCATTCGAGCCCATGTGGCAGTTCTATAGTTTTCATCCATATTCCACCCATCCTCGCTCAGGTTTGACTTTGCCTGTTCCAGTTTCTCTGGAGTCGAGGCAAAAATATCATCATCCGATAGATCAAGTGGTAGCTTACAGTCTGCATACCGTGCGGTGATCCGTGGAGGCCGATTGAAAATCATTGCAAATAGTTTATCAAGATAATAGTCGGTTACGAAGAATCTTCTCCGGCATTCTGAAAGAAAGAAAGGGGCTAGGTCCACAGAATATGTAGCCTCTCTGTTTAGCCCCAGCGCTAACAGATCTGTAGCGAGATCCCCTAATCTTCGCCAAACGCCTAGACCTAAACAATATTAGCACTACAATACGCATATTCTTGATCATTTTGAAACTCACTTGCATCCCCTTCAAAACAAGTTGCAAGTTGTAAATTTTCATGTGCCAACCAAACCATTAGGTCGGTTGTTCGCGGTGCAAGATCCCGTGCGAGCCGTAGCGCCTTGTTGCTATACTCACCCATATCTCGTATAAATTGATTGTCTATAGTATCATTTCCACAATAAAATGCTGCCCGTGCTGTCATGGTGTAAATAAGACCAAGCGTTTCAACTCGCAGGTTGAGTCCTGAAAATAATGCACAAAAGCCCCGAACATCAAGGGACTGGGAGATGGTGGTTTCCACTGAGGAAGAACGCACCACATTTTTTGCCAAGTCAGTAAGGCCTTGAATTTCTATCAATTCGGTCGTTCCACCTGTGTTACCAACGCAGCCTTCAACTTGCTTCCGAACCGAAGCTAACAATTGTAATAGGACCTCTTTCGGCACAAGATTAAGCTGATTAAACGAATAGAAGTCCTGAAGCAACTTCTCGATCATTGGCAGGAACTTCAACTGGGAGACTATTTCCATCATGTCTGTCAAATGGTTACTGCAGACTTTTTGATCACTGGCAGAGTGGACCAAAGCCTGGACTCCTGACGCGTTAGGCTCAGTCACCATGAAAGGCCATGAATGGAATCGCAGAGGCCCACCCAATGGACTGTTCAAAGCGTTTTGCCGAATATCTTCAGTGGTAATATGTGCATCATGGGTAATCTGATTTGGTCTGAATGGGCTTGGGAGGGCTGTCCGGTGACTACTGCGTGTTTTGGTGAGTGGCGCAGGATGGTACCAGCATTCAGATCCGAAGCCACGCCGTTGACAGGATGCGCAGATCGGCTTTTGGTGATCGCATCGAACTTTGGACTTCCGACATGGCTCACAGGAAGCCAATGAGCGGTTACGCCGACGACCAAGGGCTGACATTCCAGGATCATGACATGGAATATCTGGTTATTGATAGTTGTAAAGAGTAAAAGTTGGTAAGGCCGTGTGACTGTCTCCGATAAAACTGACCCGGAAACAATACAGGACTTTGGCGTGACGGTATTAAAGCACGGTCATTTCGCCTACATCTATGTACTTCGTGCCTCGAGTGCGAAGAACAGGGGAGGTATCAAGGGATCCTGTCCACAATAATATAATATACACATATTCTGCGAGCGATATAGTTTCATTGAAAACAGTAGTCCTTCAAGTGCCGTATTCCAGACAAACCCAAGTCTCCCTGCCTATTCATACTTCACGTGATCATGTGTGGTTTCGATTGGTACCCAAAGCCTAATAAGTGAAATGCGGAGTATCCGGAATTGGCAGAGGATCTGGGTCACTATTCTTTGATTTTTTAATGAAACTGCTAGAAATCGTGGGACATGTTGACCCAGAGCCGAAAATGATGGCAGCCTTAAACAGCCGCTTGCCTACGATATGTATCGGACTTGTTTCGTTTATTTCGACTCTGTATCGGATTTGTATCGGAATAAATGTCCAGCCGAGTGCTGCACATGGGGTGCCTACTTTTGAAAGATTTCCCTGACAAGTATGATTGAAGTTTGATCTGTGTAACTGCAATATTGAAGGAATTTCTGATTGATAAGATGCCGGCGAATAAGATCTATATAGAATGATGTTGATTTATTGACTACCTGCCTCCCAGCAGGTACATAACACGTGGCGAATAATTCAGGTCGTTATGATTCAATAACATTCTCGTTAGTTCATAAGCCAATTCAGACGAACCTTAAAGTATTGGTAGTGGAATTCTAGGAGCAAATTTTGATTTGAAGTCGAAGACAAACGTACCAATGATGTTGATTCAACTGGCTAAGAGCCCTCGGGGGCTTCAATTCGGTCATACAGCTCATCGCGCCTACGCTGGTACTGAGTTTCAGATGATGTAAAGCTGATAGTTTGTTACAACTACATACTTTACCATATGTCTCGCCTCGCATGGAATATTAATTGCTTAAGCTTTGTTAAAACCCTTTCAGTGTGGCCAATACTTTGCATGTCAGAAAGGGTGTAAATGTGTTTCTGATTTTTTTGGTCTTCTAAATTACTGTATATGACGCAAACTAGATGGCTGGGGTCAAATCAAATCCCGATTGCACTGTTCTCTAGCCGAAGAGAAAAGAAGTTAGCGTCGATGCGGTATCGATCGTCTTGGCCAACGATCTAAAAACAAACCGGCCCCGCTATTGAGTGGAACGATATGAATCATAATCAGGGACAAACCCTGTTTAGTGCATCTCACCACCGTGCTAGCATCATCCTTCCTGCAAGATCCGAACCTGCCGAAGTCGAGACGCGTGTCCCGAAATTGGAATGGGCTTGAGAAAGCTCACAACCTCTGAAACGTGAAACTCAATTTTTAATTGTGCCAATTTTAGGGCATCGCATTGACCTTGAGAGTAGCTGAGCCAAACTGCGGTCAAAAATACGGACCTGTGGATGCTTATTTTTCGAGTCGTTTTGGCAAATAGAAAAAGAAAAAATCGGCTTACAACTAGTTAATGCACCTTGTCATCGGCATGCATTAATTAAATGAAGCTGCAGGTCCTCAATTGATGGAATTCGGCTAGCTTCGTCACCTTGCATAGGTCGTCACCCCGTGGCCAAGGAGTCAGTGGGGTCGGACATTTTCAAACCCCAGCCCATGGCCCCCAAGACATAGTTCGTCAGGGGCTTTGACTTAAGTATTGTTAACATCCTCTTTAGGCGACGATGCCGTAGCCTACTGATTTCTCTTCTTTTTCTCCCTCTCAATATGTTGCTTATTGCAGCGCTCTTCTGCCTAGCACTTCACGCGAGTACGGTTCTAACAAGCCCCCTTGTCGACGAGACATTCGACTATGTGGTGGTAGGTGGTGGTACAGGTGGAGCTGTCGTCGCGACGCGATTAGCACAGCACTCTTATAAGGTAGCATTGGTTGAAGCAGGTGTCTTATATGAGCTAGAATCGTTGGCAGAGGTTCCTGCGGCAGATGTTTTACCAGTAGGGTCTGACCCGACTACGAAATCAGCAATCGATTGGGGATTCGTCACAAGCGGTCAGCCTGGGGCCAATGGACGAGCGATACACTATGCGCGAGGAAAGTGCCTTGGAGGGTCGTAAGTGGTTACCTATCGTACATCTTTATATCAATTCATCATGGAGCTGGACTGACGTTCATAGTTCTGCTCTCAACTTCATGATCTATCAAAGGTAGACAACAATGCTCATGATTCAAATTCGCTTTTATTGAACACTTTACTTAGGCCGACTCGCGGGGCAATGCAACAATGGGCGGATGCAGTCAATGACACGAGTTACACCTTCGATGAAGTCCTTCCTCTGTACAAGAAAAGTGTGCAGTTTACACCACCGAATTCACAGAAGAGAGCCTCCAATGCCACGGCAGAATACAATTCGGATGCATTCAACTCCAGTGGCGGTCCCTTACATGTCTCCTATGCAAATTATGCTCAGCCTTTTTCATCTTGGATGAACCTAGGTATGCAGGCAATCGGGATAGATGAAGTTGAAGACTTTAATTCAGGCTCCCTTATGGGATGCCAGTACTGTTCTTCTACCATCAACCCATCTGATGAGCTCCGCAGTAGTTCTCAGGCCTCATTCCTTACTTCAATCACCCCATCCACCTTGACAACCTACTCCGGAACACTCGCGAAGAAAATTGTTTTTGACGAGCAGAAAAGAGCGACTGGGGTTCAAGTTAATGGACTATTAGGAAATACCGTTACTCTTTCAGCAAACAAGGAAGTCATCATCTCTGCGGGTGTTTTTCAATCACCGCAGATGCTGATGGTGTCCGGTGTGGGACCTTCTGATCAATTGAAAGCTCATAATATTGATGTGATTGCGGACAGACCTGGCGTGGGTCAAAATATGTGGGATCACCCATTCTTTGCTCCTGCATATCGGGTGCGAGTATCCACGCTCACTGAATTCGCCAACAATCTTCTTTACGCTGCGGCTCAAGTTGTCAGTGGAATATTGGACAAGAGCGGACCTATAACAAACCCGGTCGCGGATTACCTGGCCTGGGAAAAGATCCCCCATGCCTTGAGGTCGAATTTCACGCGGACAACTCTTCGAGCGTTATCTCGGTTTCCCTCTGATTGGCCTGAAGCAGAGGTATGAAAAATGCAACAATCATAAGATTGAGGTCAAAACACAATTAACATGTACAAAGTATATTTCTGGGGCTGGATATATCGGTAATGTGTCCAATCTCTTGTCAGATCAGCCGAAGGATGGCTATCAATATGCTTCCATGCTTGGTGTTTTGATTGCGCCGTTGTCCAGAGGCAACGTCACGCTACAGTCGGCTGATATTTCGGACCTACCTGTGATTAACCCAAATTGGCTGGGCGATCCCGCAGACCAGGAAGTGGCCATTGCTATGTTCAAGCGAATGCGACAGGCATTCCAGAGTGAAGCTATGGCGCCCGTCATAATCGGAAAGGAGTACCTCCCGGGCCCGGATGTTCAAACCGATTCTGAGATTCTCGAGTTCATCAAGAATAATGTAATGACTCTGTGGCATGCTGCCTGTACATGCAAGATGGGAACTTCCGACGACGATATGGCCGTGGTTGATTCCCAGGCCCGGGTTTACGGAGTACAGAGACTGCGTGTTGTGGATGCCAGCGCATTTCCCTTTCTACCACCAGGGCACCCTCAGTCATCAGTTTGTGAGTTAATCCGAAATATGTTCTCGGTATGGCTACCAATCCTAACTATATGAATAGATATGCTAGCAGAGAAAATCTCAGAGGACATAATCCGAGCTTCATCCTAATCGTGGGAGAGTTCAGGGGAGGTAAACCACCATACTCGCAAAGTTTTTCAATCATCTACTGAATAACCACTTGGGAGTTGAAAGCGATGGTTTCGCATAATATACTATCTTTAGATGTTAATAATACTCCATGGAGTTGCCTCAAGCTCATTATGTACCATATTTTCCTCATTGTCACCGTGAATTTGTAGGAACAATTCAATTGTATTACAGCACGTATCTGAACGCTTTGTTGTCGATTTCCGTTTGGTCCTGAAAGATTTCAGTTTATGCTTCAAATACACGGCCAAGCAACGAAGTTTTAGACTTACCAGCATTCCGTTCTCAACGCCATCATCCTCGGACTCCAAGGTAGCAAGTGCCTCGCGGTCCCTTCGCTTATTTTCACAAAACATGTAGGCATACAAAAGCACTATTGCAACAAACTTGATAGCATAGCCCACAAGCATACTGAGCTCTGAGTCAGCCATATACCACGGTTAAGAGAAGCATGCTTGCACTTACGCGACGTATGCACTGTGGTAGCCGGGGGCCTCACTGTCCTTGAAAGTCTGTGGCCCAATAATATTTCCAACGCAGTAGCCTGTGAACAGTACAGCTCCCGTGATCTGTTTCTTGGTGTATCCAGCAACATTGGAGCTGACAATTGTCAGTCCCATACTAAATCCAAGGCCCTGGAAATAGCAAAGCCAGAGAGCAACTAGTCGACCCCACTTATTTGAGCTTGGAAGACCGACCAGCAGTCCAGCCCCAATGATGCATGTCAAGTTAGCGACAATCATGCAGACGGTGCGGGAGTGGAATTTATCGGCATATTTTGTCGCAATAAACCCTCCCAAAATGAGAGTAAGAAACTGCACAGCACCACCGGGGATCTGCAGGTATTGAGTTCCCAATGTGTCGAAGCCGAAGGAGCCGACAATGATGGAAGTAAACTAAACCACTATTAAGTATTAAGTTTCCTGGGTTTGGAAAAGGCTGTGCATACACTGGTCAAGGCTGAATTCGGTACCTGGGCACCAACAGCCATAATAAACAACAGCCAAGTCTTGGGGTCCCTGGCAGCCTGCCACGCTTGGTACCACTTGAACTTGTGGTTCTTGACGCCTTGTCGATTCACAGCCACTCGCTCCACAGCGATGGCTCTCTCGCGCTGGGTGAGAAATTTCGCCGTAGATGGGAGATCAGGGAGAAACCAAAGGGCGAAGATACCGGTGACAATTGAGAAAGCGCCGAAAATGAGGAACACATACATCCATTTAGGAAGGCCTGTGGTGATATGTCCGACAGCATATCCGATGAGCCTGCTTTTCTCAGTCTGAATCCACAACACAAGGGAAATCTCAAGAACTTACCCGCCGAACATCGTGGCAATGCCATTGGTGCAGTAGTACGCTTCCAGGCGAAGGGGCTGTTCTTTGGATGTATACCACATGCTCATCATAAGAACGAACCCAGGATTCACGACCGCCTCCACTAAACCGAGGAGGAAGCGGTTGACGGCGATGCCTGCGAAATTATGGCATGCCGGAGTAGTCATCAGGAGGCCACCCCATACTGTTGATAATCAATAACACCTCTTTTTCAATAGCTTTCTCATACATACTGAGAGTTGTGACGCCTAGGAATTTTCCGACCGGGAGTTTTTGCAGGGCCAGCCCTGCAGGCCATTGGGCAACGAGGTAGCCAAAGTAGAAGATGGAACCTGATCTCAGTCAGCACAACAATATATATGAACGGAGAGAAGGTCTCTGATCATACTGAGCCACGAATATTCCTGGCCCTTAAGATGGGTGCCCTCCTTGAGGCCGTATACAGAAGCGAAGTTGATACTGTTTTTATCCAGGTACTATGTTCATCGTGTTAGCGACTGCCACGGACCAAAGACGGGTTAACCCCATACCTGGATCATGTATATCACGAAAAGTAAAGGTATAAGCTGAATATCAATTTTTCGCAAAGTCTTCTTCGCTTCTTCTGCCGTGTACTCAATCCCTCGGTTCTGCTTGTAAAAATCATAACTGTCATCATGACCAGACTCCACGGGCATGATAGCCGGCGACGTCCCTGACTCGACTTCCTTTTCCAAGTGTGCCATCTCCCGGTAATATATGGCTTCCCAGAATCTTTTTTGGGTGCTCTATCAAGGTTTTAGACCAGAAGTAAGGATCGGCTGACACCCTGGGCGCGGAGTCGGAGACTTTATAGAGCAGCATTGCCTACTAGGCCGCGTGGGGAAAGCACAACATCGCCAGAGGACCCCACACTAGGCGGTACCAGGGGGACAAAGCTAGAGTATTTGTTAAAAGAAAAGGTGGAGTGGAGTTGCTGCCGTCAAGTCTTCAGTGCAAAACATGTACCGTGATTCGGCCAGATGCTCCAGCATGTTGGTGACCCCCGCGACCAAGAAGAACGAAGATTACCGCTGTCCTATGACAGTGAAGAACAGCCCTTTGCTAGCATGACATGGAGTTTGAGTCCATTCCGGCATATCTGGCTCCTGAATTCAACCGGCCATGTGGCTCAACAAGGTTTGGTGGAGGAGCTTGCGGATCACGACATCGATGCGCCGATTGCGTGTTTAGTGACCTTGAAACCGCTTCTTTTTCGGACATTTACCGAGAACAAACAGGATATTACGGAGCATGTGTGGTTCTCTGGGATTTTCCTTCTCATGGTATGGTTGAACGTGGCAGATAAAGGTTTATATTTAATAAATGCACTCAAAGTGTTATCGACATCCAGAGAGCATCTCGCCGATCCCATAGATATCCGGGGTCGGATCTACCGCGTGAATGACCACTCATTCGCTACCTTTTTTTCCAGACACTAAATTTGATTTTTACAACTACATCTACATCTAAATTATCAGCAGAAAGGATACCTCACTTGATTTTGAAGCAGAAAGGCAACAAGTATTTCATTGATCATATCGGTATATACTACCCTAAAGCACAAGCCTGTACTCTATTGACCGGCCAAAAGAGGCCAATATGCATCTCGTATCATGATCCATAGTCTCACGTCAATCCAATGAGATCGTGCCGAAAATTAAACCCAAAAAACTTCATAACAGTCACGCTGCAATTGATCTCTTAAACCCCATGTTTCGTTATTCTTGCCCTCTTTTCATTCCTCTTGGGCGTTTTGTATTTTTTTTTTTTCTTTCTTTTCAGTTTCGGTGACGAAGCCGAAATCCATGCCACCTTTCTTTACAGCAGGGTCCGCATCTCTTCCATGTTGCGGATACCAGCGAGGTTTCCAGCCTTGACTCGCTTGAGAGTCAACGCGGCAATCAGGGCAGCGCCAACACCGGAACCGTCCTCGGCGGCCATGATGGAGACCTTGTCTTTCTCGTTGGGAGCCCAGTCCAGGATCTCGCGGAGAGCCTGGGCACCGCGGGCCTTGAAGTGGGGGTACTTGGTAAAGACAGAGCCGTCAGCACCGACGTGACAAGATTCGATCTGCTTCTTCGTGCAGATAGCTGCGACACCGCAGGCAGACAGACGGGCAGCGCGGGTGCCAATCAACTCGGCCAGGCGACGGATCATCTCTAGCTCAGGCTGAGTTGGGCGAATACCGAGCATGCGCTCAAAGAGATCAACGGTCTCGGACAAGTTCTCGTACGGATCCTCCTCAATAGCAGCCAGGAAGGATGCGTCCAGGAGGTAGGGCTTGCGCAGCTTCGTGATGTCCTGGCCATTGAAGATAAGGCCTGGACGGGATTCAATGAGGTCCAGAAGGGCCAAACGAAAGATTTCACCCAAGTAGAGGCCGGCTGTCATCTTCTCAAAGGCCTGCTGGCCGGGGCGAGGCGAGTCACGGTCGATGATTTCGTCATATTTAGTGAGAGGGAGCACCACCCGCTCATTGTCGAAGGCGCCGTACTCGCAGTTGATGGCAACGGGCATATCGGGAGGCAAATTCATGTGCGCAATTTTGGGAACAGAGCCGACGTTCTCCATATATGCAGCATTCACGCCGGTTCCGAAAATGCAGCCAATCTTCATGTCCGGGTCGGTGTAGGCGGAAGCAATCATAGTTCCAGTGGTATCGTTAATCAAGGCAGCGACTTTGATGGGCAGTCCCTATAACGCAATCCAGTCAGTTAATGTAAGGTATACCAAACAACACATCTAGCCAAAGATTTTTTTCTTCTTCTGGTACGCCTCCAAATATCTCCAATCGAAGCAAAACATACCCGCTTCTTCAAAATGGCCTCCAGGGGCGGGACCACGTCCTCGCCTTCAACACCATCAATATCAAATCCCTTAGTCCAGCGCTGCAGAATGCCGTGGTCAATGTATTCCTGGGTGGCCGGGTAGGAGAAGGTGAAACCCAGGGGGAGCTTGGAGAGGTTCTCGTTCTCGTGGTGGAACTCGATGAACTGCTGCAAGCAATCGGCAATATATTCCCACAGCTCCTCGGCGGTACCAGTCTTAAGCTCCTCTGGCATTCTGTATTTGGACTGGGTGATATCAAAGGCACCCTCCTCCTCGGTCAGGGTAATCTCGCACACACGCAGGTTGGTGCCGCCCATATCCAGGGCCAGGAAGGTACCCTGCTCGTTCCCATCAGGGAAGCCCATCACCCAGGTTACGTTCATCGGCTATCGAAGACTTGTCAGTGCCCTAATCCAAAAGGAGTGTCGGGTGGTGAGTCCTACGATGTTGCCGCCCTCGACCGTGAGGCCTATTGTTTGTTGTCGTTAGTCCCATCCCTTTGAAGATGAACCGCCTTGTAACAATAAACGTACCCTTCTCAAGCTCCTTGACGAAGTGGTTCACGATCTGCTTCAGCTTCGCCCGGTCAACGGTGAAGATGTCTTCGAAATCCTTGATCTGTTGCAGAAGGTTCTGCGGCAGGTCGTGCATAGACCCTGGGGACCGACAGGGATTAGTATGGTCCTGGAGCTGACTAGTGACACAAGAAGCTCACCTTTGCGGGACGGCGGCTGCTTAGGACCGATTCCAACCATGATGGATGTATAGCTGTGTGGTGATTGTAGCAAATTGGGGGAAAGAAACGTCGGGGATGAAGGAAGGGGAAGAGGGGGAGGGAATGACGATATGAACGTGGGGCCGCGATCGCCTTGCTTGATTTGGCTGCGGTGACAACAAGCAAAGTCAATTCTGATTTTGGTTTCCCCGAATTAAACCCAGGGCCCGCCGAGAGTGTTTCCGGGAGCTTTTTTACGAAACTACAGCTGTTCGACCTGTCATGTGAGGTATGAGACATGAATTTTTTTTTTGTCATTAGATGTCTTGAATCGTGCGATCGATCTTCGTGGGTGTCAACAACTGGGCCAGACCAGCCGACGCAAGCGGTGAGCGTCGTTGGGTTCACGATCTACCGGGGTTGGCGCGCCAAGTGCGGAAACACATGCGCCAGCCCTTGCCCTGCTTCCTCGGAGCCACTCGAAGATAACGAGCTGTTCGGTTCTCCTAACCGCTCTCGGACCCGTTGCTCATATGCATCCGTCAGTCCCAGTGTGCGCTCAACTTCCTGCGTCAGACGATCCACCTCCTCCTGGAGCCGCTCGTCCCGGGTCGGCAGTGGGGCGGTCTCGGCCTCGCGGGCCTTGGGGTCGGGGTTGGTCTCCTCCCAGAGGGCCTCCAGCTCAGCTTCCCATCCCATGGCCTTCGCGAATGTCCGCACGCCAGCATCGCAGTCGCCGAGGACCAGCACATCGTCGGGTCTTGACCCAAGACCACCCACCCGTTGCATATTGATCAACACGCGTGGCGTTCCCTCGCGGCAGAGGGAGGGGAGACTGGCAAACGGTTGCACAGACAGACTAGTCCCCATAACAATACACAGATCCGCCTCTGCCGGCAGGGAACGGTTCTGGAAGAAACTCTCGGGAAGAGCCTCGCCGAAAAACACTATGTCAGGTTTGACCAGGCCATTGCACTGTGGAACCACACAGTGTGGCACCTCGCCTTTCTCAACCACCTGGTGCATCTCGTCATCGGGATAGGGTGTCTTGCATTCGATGCAGCGCTGGGTTGCGAAGCTGCCATGGGCCTCAACAATCATGTCCCCCGGAAGACCGGCCTGGCGCTCGAGACAATCAATGTTCTGCGTAAAGTGCTTCAGCAACATCCCCTTGTCGTAGAGCAGTTTAATGAACGAGTGGGCAATCGTCGGGCGATAGCGACCCGGGTAGAGCTCATGCGCCAATGCGTAGAACGGTTTCGGGTTCTCTCTGAAGAAGCTAATGTCAAATACATCTTCGGGTTCTTCTAAGTCCAAAAAAGCCAGGTTCGCGTAGAGTCCTGTATCAGGGGATCGAAAATCTGGGATGCCGGCGGAGGTACTGATGCCCGCACCCACCTGTGCATCAGTTAGCTTTCTCCGCCATGCATAGGTTGAGACAATACAATAGGAAGCATGACATACCATCACCACAATGCGCTGTACATTTTTCTGCTTGATGTACTTGGCCACCGCCTCAATGTTCCGTGCCTCGAGCACGGATGGCGGCGTGGAATCACCCACTACGGTCGACTCTTCATTGCCCATGGCACGAGAGCGACGGCTAGAATGCTGATGCCGGGATCTGCGACGGCGTCCGATGGCGACGGTTGAAGTTGAGCGCTATTGAGCAGCAGCGAAGACGAGAGGCCGTGGCTGGTGGGCGATAGCGGGTTTGATATGGAAGTAGAGGTGATCGTGGGGGCAAATGAGGAAATGACGTTGCGTTGAATCAGCACCGCATCGGGCAATTTCAACACAGACCAGAAGCTCCCAACAAATGGAGATAAACTTCGCTCGTAATATTGCCCTTGATCCTTTCCCCTGTTTCAAAAAAATGCCCGTTATCAACCCGATCGAGGCCGTCTTCAGCCCCAGTCGAAGCCCGAAAAAAAGCACCGGCGCTCACCGCCCGCGTGGGGCCCCCTACAACTGGCGTATTTGGCATCAACATCGAAACCACGAAACTCCTGGTAGCGCAGGTCCCCCTCCGGCTCCAGAATGGCCACGCAGACGGGCCCGACCAACGGTCACGTATCGTCGCCATCGCCCTCTGCAGACCCATCGAGCCCCGCAATTGGCGATGCATCCCCGCAATCTGACATCTTCAACGCTAGCTCCGTCGCCGAGATCAAAGCCGCCCTGTCTCGCCTGCACAGCCAAGAGGCCTCCGTCACTGCCCGTCTCGATGCGCTGGTAACGTCGCAGAAGGATCTCTCGAGAGAATTGGGTCGTCTGGATCTCCTGCGCGCCCACATCGGCACCCAGACAAGCACCACGCGATCGCTCAGCCATGGGATGCTCTCCGGGGCCGCTGAGACCGCCGATCGCATCTCCAGCGCCGTGCGCCGCCTGGATCTGGAGCAAGCGCGAGTCAAAGCTACACTGGAAGTGGTCGAACAAGTTGCCGAGCTCAAGGCATGTGCGTTAGGCGTTGCGGGGTCAATGGGTGCGTCTCAGGACTGGGAAACCGCCGCCGGCTATCTGCACCGTGCCTCGCAGGTGCCGCCTTCGGTGGTCAATGGAGCTTTTGCAGCTGAAATGGTCCCTACGGCCGAAGTACCAGATCCACCAAGTGTGACCCTTGACAACGCAGCGGAGTCACTGTGCGGGTTGTTCTTGCGGGAATTTGACAAGGCTGTAAAGGAGAACGACGGCGCCAAAATCACTCGATTCTTCAAATTATTCCCTCTCATTGGCCGTTCTGAAGTTGGTCTTGATGTCTACGGTCGTTATGTTTGCCAGGGTGTGGCGGCGCGAGCCCGCAGTAACCTCAACGCGGGTACCGGGGCACAGGCCAAGGATGGGTTCTTCTATGCCAATGCGTTGACGAAACTGTTTGAACATATTGCGCAGATCATCGACGGCCATGGCGGGCTTGTCGAAAGGCATTACGGTCCCCGCAAGATGAGCCGTGTCATTGAACGATTGCAAGTCGAAGCTGATGTGCAGGGTGGTATCATTCTGGACACATGGAGTGACGAGCGACATGTAGATCGCAAACTCATGGACATCAAATCGTATGCCTTTACGTTCTTGTTGCAAAGCTTCCTTCCGGCACAACGTACGGGGCCAGGGCATTCGAACTCCCCGACTCCGGGGGCGACCGCACCGACTGAGGATGAGGGCGTCGATATGAAGGAGATTGACGGCATCCTGAACGAAATGGCCATTATGCTAGGCAGATGGTCCCTATATTGCCGCTTCCTGGCAGACACATGCAATGTGAATGCTCCTCCCCACAATTCATCTAAATTTCAGGTCCATTACTAACTCCCAACCAGCCTCCTGAAGAAAACGAAACTGACAATGTCAAGGAGAACGAGCAACGATTCGCACTTCCCTCTTTCTTGCAAGAATCCTCTTTAGCACGGAAAGTAAATGACCGGCTCATGTCTCCCTTCAACGCCATGACTACCTTTTTCTTCCGCCGATCCGTCGAGAAAGCCTTCCAGCTTGACGAGTCTCCCTCCGGTCTAAACCTGAATTTACAACGGCCGCTAAAATCCGATCCTCCTCACATCACCTCCGCCGTCGACGACATCATGTACATCGTTAACAAAGTCCTCCAGCAATCGCTGGCGACCTCTCAAGAGCCCGTCGTGACCAACGTCGTTCCAACGCTCTCCCGCGTGCTCGGCTCCGACTTCATCGGCATGACACAGCGCAAGATGCGCGACGAGTGCTACCCCCGCGCTGCGGTTCAGGGCGGCAACCCTCCCGAGCAAACGACGCTCGCCTTCCTCGTGCAAATCAACAACCTCGACGTCGCCATTGACTACATCCGCCGCATCGTCCAGAACAACACCGGCGCCAAGCAAACCCCCGCACCCGACGGCGACGACGAAAATGCAGTGCCTACTGACCACCTGCTCGCGTTGTTCCCCGCGCCGGCTGCCGCGCGCCACGTCGCGTCCACCCTGTACGCGCTCGGTACCTCGTTCGAGGCAAAGGTCGCGGAGTTGCTATCGGACGGCATCCAAGTCGTCTTCAACAATGTGGTCAAGCACCGGCTACGGCCCGTGCTGGCGGACGCCTTCCGCGACATCGAGTACCAGCCCGGCGAGGGCGTGGACGACGACTTCGACGCTGCAAAGGAGGTCGTGCGCCCACGGTTTGCGGCCGGCTGGGCGGAGCTGCTGGTCCCGTTGGCGCGCGTGCTGACGGCGCAGGCTTTCGACCGGCTACTGGTTGTAACGCTCGGGTACTTCGCGCGGCTGTTGGAGAAGCGGCTGTGGGCTTACCAGGGTCGGGTGAATGCGCTGGGAGCGGCACGGCTGGAGCGCGATGTGGCCGGGGTCATTGCAGCGGCGGTGGATGTAGGATATGGGGCGGGGGCACCGGGGCGGTATCGGCACCGAGAGGCGTTCGCACGGTGCGTGCAAATGACCCTTGTGATGGGAATGGATGAGGACGAATGGGATGAGGTGCTACACGGGGGTGAGGCGGCGGATGTGGTGGAGAAATTGAGTCGGGAAGAGAGGGTTCGGGTGCGCGCGATGGTGAGGCGACGCTAAACCAGGACAGCGATCCAGAGCTAAACAAAAGATGAAGTGGAGTGATGGCTGGGCGTTCTAGTAGGGTCTTCCGAGGAGTGCAGAGGTGACGGAGACGGTTTTATCAAGTGGCCCGGGTGGCCCAGATGGTTATCTAGTTGCTTACTTAGTGCGTATTTTATAGCATTGCATTGCGTTGATTGGGACTAGTCCCCTATAGAGATCGAGCATTGCGCATTGCAGCATTGATCAATGAAGCCTCGATTAGCCTCATTATATGTATATACACTTCAAGAGACCTCATGTGTTCCTCGCAAGTCTTGATTCAGAATAGCCAGCGCCCCCCAAGTACTAGATAGACAGGTGGTATCAATTGCATGTCCGGGACATACTATTTCCTTCCTAAATCTACACCATCTTGAATTGAACCGTATCTCTATGCTGTTTGCTGTACGAGGAAATGCATCAACACAGGAAAGTAAGAAGTCTAAGACGGAATCACAATTCTCTATACTGCACGAAACAAGGCACAACATATGCTCAGTTCTGCAAGTCGACGGCAGACAATGAGTCTGAACAAGTAACGACACAATATAAAAAAGAAGAAGAGAAAAATATGTACACCCAGCCCGGACCGACACAAGGAGACAACTAGGGGAAACAGATAACATGCAAACGCCGGTCAAGATCCGATAGGGGGAGGAAGGTAGAAAACACCCATGCAGTCAAAGCAGGTATGAGATGATGCTTTTTCTTCTTCTTTCCCCGGCGACCTAATGAGAGGTTGGGAGGTGTGATGTGGAGGATGGTGGAGAGAGAAGGTTGGCGGAGGAAGCGGTATGGTTAATACCAGATAGACGGTGACAAGAGGTATGGATTTCAAGGTAGGTTATACATGGGATGCAAGAGGAGGGGAAGGTCAGCCGTGGGAGAAATGAAGTGAAAGAAGACAAAACAGAAAATCACCAAAGGCCCCAGGCCTTTTGGTGCAAAAAAAAAAAAAAAGCGGACGAAAGCAGAAATACGCTCAGAGGGATATCGAACAATGCGAAAGAGAAATCATCGCTGGCTGGATGGATAGACAGGAAGACGGAAGGTGGAAAAGGAGATCTCTAGGACGAAGCGTCTAATCGTTCCTCTTCTCGTTGACAGGTTGCAGCACGACCGGCTCGGGGATCGGAGGCTCTGGATGGGTGTGCGGGGGGTTTGCCTCGGCGACCTGGCGTGGTGCAGGGGGGATTTTCCCTTCTTGGATCGTCATGTCGCCCTCGCTGCCGCCGCGCGAGCTCTGGCTGATCTCACCGTTGGGTGCATGGCCCTCAAGCATCATTTCCGAGTGCTCACCGATACCGTAGCGCTCGGCGGCGGGAATCTGATGGCCATCTTCGAGCTGGTCGTGCTTTTGCGGGGTCCAGGCCAGGTAGTCGCGGCGGACCTCGACGTAGTCGTAGGCAAATTCGCCAAGCTGGTCGTCATCCATACCGAGAAGCTCGGCCTCCTCCGAGGCGCGCAGGTTCAGGCCCGGGATAGCGTTGATGGCGTAGGCGATAATGGCAGACATGACGAACGAGTAGGCGGCGGTCGCGACAATATAGGCGATTTGAATATAAAGCTGCTTATAGTTGTGGATGACCCAGCCGCCGACGCCAGTGCCCGTGTTGACGCCGTCCAGGCCAACGATGGCGTCGTCACCGAACAGCGCATTGAAGATCAGGCCGACGATGCCGGCGATACCGTGCTCAGCCAACACATCCATGGAGTCATCAATGCGGATCCAGTACTTGATCTTGGTGGAGTAATTGCACACAATACCAGTCACGACTCCCAGAATGACACTCGCCCACGGGCTAATGAAACCCGAGGCGGGAGTGGCTGCGACCAGTCCCGAAATGGTGCCGGAACACCAGCCGACCATCGACCACTTGCGCGCCAACCGCCAATCCAGCAAAACCCAGGTAATGGCACCAAAGGCGGCTGTCAGGTTGGTGTTCCATGAAGCCATAGTCGCGCGGAGATTGGCACCGAAAGCGGAGCCGCCATTGAATCCGAGCCAGCCAAACCACAGGAACACGGTACCGAGCAGGATGAGCGAGACGTTGTGTGGGCGGAAGTTGAGCATCATGCGCTCCTGGCGACGACCCAGGACCATAGAGTATGCGAGCGCGGTGAAGCCGGAGCCAATTTCGACGGGACCTCCGCCGGCATAGTCCATCACACCGTACTTGTAGGCCCAGCCGTTGGCGTTCCATGCCCAATACGCGAGTGGACAGTAGACGATGGTAGCCCAGATAAAGGTGAAGACCATGGCCGGAAGCAAACGACCGCGCTCCGCGACCGCTCCCATTACAATGGCCGCGGTGACAGCGCAGAACTGCATCTCATAAAAGGCAAACAGCAAATTCGGAATCAATGGTGAACCGGGACTGGGATCGGCCAGAGTCTTCATGAGTCCAAAGTTGCGCAGGTTTCCAATATAGCCGTTGGTCGCGGTCGGGGAGAAGGCTAGCGAATAGCCCCAGAAGTACCATTGGAAGGTGATAACCGACATGGACGCCATACAGGCCCAAATCATGCTGAGGGCGGACTTACGGCGGGCTAGGCCGGAGTACAGAAAGCCCAGGCCGGGAATCATCACCAAGACCATGGCGGAAGCCACGATGATGTAGGCCTGGTCACCAGATTGAAACCATTTGTTCACATTTTCAGTGCCTGTTAACCAATTGATTGTAAGCCCATCGCAACACGCCAACTGGAGAATGTGGGAGGAGGATGGGGGGGCCGGGAGGGGGATGGCGGAGGGGATCTTTTGTTGGTTGGGGGAAAGAGGAAGGGGGGCCGCTACATACGAGAATTGCCGCCCAGATCAACGTTGGTGGTGAGCTTTTCGTAGTTGGAGGGCGCTCCAATCCAGTTGTAGGACGCATAGTCCGGCGCGTAGTCGGTCTTCCCGTTAAACGACGACATGGTTGACGCCGTTGGCAGAGCTCAACCGAGCTCGAGGACGTCGTAGAAGGGAACCCGGAGGCGTCTCGACGGGTGACGGGTGAGAAAGAAGTTGGGAGGGTAGAGGAAGAAGGGTTGGAAGGGTTGAAGGTCGGGGTGGTGCAGAAGAGGTGTTGTTGCAGGTATGAAGTTCTGGAGGGCCGGCGGGAAGAGAGCTTGAAGAGGCCGGGATCGGGGAGGTGGAGAAAAGGAAGTTTTGCCACGAGAGGGAGGGGGGATCCAGGGAAGATAATATACGGCTTGGTTCGATTTCTGGAAGCGTTGCGGAGAGGAAACCAAGACGATAAGTCGGATCGACAGGCTCCACCGAGGCCTGAAATCGGACCACGTTGGGCCCAGCAGGAAAAAAGCAAAAAAGCCGGGAAAACGAGCTGAAGGAGGTCTTGGCCGGAGAAAAATCAATTCCGTGCAGACGCAATAAACCGGGGGAGGCGCGGTTAGGTGGAATTCAATCGCGTGGGTTTTTTTTCCAGGGTGTTTTTGGCGCTCGAGATTAGTTCGATGGGCGATGACAATAGCAATGGCATAATCCGCCGGCGGGTCCAATCACGATAAAGCCCCCCCGGAACTGGTCGCCCGGAACAGCAGGAGTGTAGGAGATGGAGAAGAGGAGGCAGAGTAGGAATAAAATAGATTCTTCTATTGCTCCCTCTAAGCACCCTATGGAAAAAAGAAGTCACTCTATCAGCTAGAAATGAAAACGAACGATAAATTGAGGCCCGTCCCCAATCCCTCGCGCATCATCATGAGAAATTCGCCCTGCTTATCCGGCTCCGATGGCCGCCAGAAAAACCACTTACTGTGGCGACGGTAAAGACGCCTTTTTTTGCCTTCGCCCATGGATCTTCCCACGCTTGTCCTCCTAGTCGGGGTACAGTCAGCAATTCTCGGGACAGGCCTGGATAAGCCTACGGAATATAGTTTTGCGATGGGTTCCCTCTACTCCGTAGGCCTGATCCAAAGTCCCGACTTCTCATGAGGTGCTAAGAAGGACCCTCCTTCTCCGTTTCCCCCCCTTTGAATGGGTCGTTTCATGTCCCGGGCCAAGCAAAAAAAAAATCTCCCAATCCATCTTCGGTGACGAGGAGCCACTATTCCAGGATTGGCAGGGATGCCATGACTCTGGGGAACCCATCCTGGGGAGGCCGGGAAGAGACGCGAACAGGTTCTCCATTTCTCTGCATCGCTACACGCGGGGACCCTCTCTATATATCCTCAATCTTAGGCCCTCAAAACTAGCTAGCGAGGACGGAATCCTATCGATGCGTCCCTCTGCTCCTCCCTGCTCCTCCACCATCACGTTGGCTGGCAGAGGCTAGAGATAGGGTGTTTAGCTTATCAGCAACCACCACGCTCGCGGGCTTCCGGCGGTCTGGGGGGAGACCATCTTCTCGGTTGGGGGTAATTTGGGCTGACCTCAGTGGTTCCCGCCTGCTTATCGGGGGACACGAAAGGGTCGATTCTTCAAACGTCTTGCTAACAGACAACGCGCTATCCACGACGAGCAATTGGACGAGTGACGCTGGTATCTTCCGGCGGTGATTGGCTGCAGATAAAGCCTTGCCACCAAGGGCGCCAAGTGGGCCCCGTCCAGGCGCCGCGTTGGGTTTAGCGCTGGGCTTAGCCGGGGGTCAAGTCGCCCGATCGTCTGGATCGTCTGGGCGGGCGGCGATGCCAAAAGTTAACGCCTCGGCGGTCCCCCATTGGCTCCAGATAAGAGCCTGTTCGCCCCTGCCGGGTTCTCCCGGCTCGGGAACTTCAGGGAAACCACCTGCCACGACCTGCCACCACTCCCGAGTTCGGGCTGCTCTCGGCATGGGTCCGAAATAGACTGAGGATGGACATGGTTGAAAGAGATGCAAGCAAAGCAAGCCAGTGCCAAACTCGAAATCCTGAAAAGAAAACATCTGAAACCCCTACCATGAGAGTCTATCTCGGCGAAGATGAACATCAGACAGCCTCCGACTGGCCGACGAGGGCTGGTCATCGATCCCGCTCCCGTGGGGCCGGGCCCGACGTTGCCGTGGGAGGGTCTGGGCCTTATCGTAGCCTCACTTTAATATTCTCAAACCCATATCCACCATCACGACTCATCATGAGTCCACTAGATCCCCTATAAATCCCATCGGATATCATATTTATATGACTCGATCTACGCCCATCGATGATTCTATGATGCTGCTTTCCCTTATCCCTAAATTACTTGAGCCCAGCCGAGCTTTGAGCCCCGCCGCCGCCGCTAGCTCCGTAGTATCCATTCTATACAACTGGCCCCGGGATCCATCTCCGATCACCCCAGACGAGTTGCCTTCGACCATGCATCACCTGTAACTGTAAACTTCTATTGCTTGCGGCCAGTGTTGAATTTCAAATCACAAAATGGTCTCCAATCAGGCGTCAGAAATCCAGTGTGCCGCTTCATTCTTGAGATTACCCTCCACCTCCGGAAATGAGAGCTTCTGGGAAAGGCCCCCTGTCTATTTCCCAATACGTCATTCGACCTTTGCCCTTTCTTTCCCTCTAATCTAGCGCCTATCTCGTGGACCAGCCACTATTTTAACCGCGCATTAGGCCGTCGACTAGCTGTGTGAACTCGTCACAGGAAGACGATCTCGCCCAAACTAATCACCCTGGTGGACCCTAGTGTCCTACAGTAGAAGATTGACACAGTTTCAACGTGGCCCCCGAAGGAGGCGAGCGGAGAAAATAATGCACGAGGTGCATGCTATGCTAATCATATGCAGGTTGGGGCACATGGGCCTCTCTGCCCCTGGTTTTAACCCCATGAAAGTCCCAACCCGCACCCCACTGACAGACAGCACTCCTGCCAGTGAAATGTGATTGGTGTACGTATGATCAAGCTTACTCTCTGGCCCCATGCAGAAGAATGGTAATGCAACTGAGCATCAAATTTGAAAACTCGCCCTTCCTAGTGTATCATGTTTATAACAAAAGGGGAACAGGAAAGAAACCAGGAAATGAATGTGGGCAATTGTGTCCAGACATCAACAACAAAGGCCAAAAAATCAAGAGATAGCGCGATCCTATGTGGTGTACAGGCGCCGCGGTCGAGAGGATAGCCTCCTCTACCTTCAAATCAGCGCTCATTCCTATATCGCCCTCAATCAACATCGCAGCCAAATCTCGTTTCCCTGTCTCTCATGAAGAGACCTGAGCTCTGGGTTGTTGGATGTCATGTTGATCTGGGGGATTGGAGTCTTCAAATTCAGCGTCAAGGGTCGTTTCGACTTTCCGAGGCGACTATGGTTTGGCCCGATAGTCTGCGGCTTGGTCCACCTTTCCCTCGATTTCCAGGTCTGATTCGTGGCCGGATTAGACGTTTCCAGTCGTGTTTGTGAGCTGAATGCTCTGAATCACCGAGTGTATCGCTTCGTCCTGCTTCTTAATTGAATTCCAGGTTAGCGATTCGATTTATCAAATCGGTTGTTGCGGGGGTACTCGCTGTCACGGATCTTATTCGCCAGGTGGGCAATGATGTGGCCCAGGGATTCGCCTGGTGAGAAGCCCGACATCGTGGCTATTGGCCTCGGTTGGAAAGCAGTGCAGATGTGAGGTTGTTGGTGGTGGCCGTGGTGTTTTGAAAAGAGGTGCGAACGCAAGGGGTCCAATCAAGGGTTGTAATGGAACGGTGGATATTCTGCTGAAGATCTCCTTCAAGGGGCATATTGCCAAGTCGCTTCATTTACCGGGATCTTTATTGTCAGCTTCATAAGTAGACTTCTTGAAAAAAGGCTCGGCAGCTTTTCAGGTGGTTAGTGTTTTGTTAGAAAGGTATGAAATAACCTCTTTAATACCACTTGATTGTTACGCTCGGCATGGCCTTGACTTGTATGTCTTGGGAGACCAAATGGTTTCCAATTTTCACATTACAGTGCCGGATAGTTAAGCAAGCCATAGTTGGTAGAGGTTTGCTGAACGAATACATAAGGCTGTCCGAACTACTGGCAAGAGTCTGGGAGAGAACACCGCCGACCCTAGAAAACCCCAAAATCCGTTTGTTCTCAAGCCGAAATCTACCAAACCTTTCGTTTTCAATAAGCTGCCAATCGATCATAAATATTGGCAGGTCAAGACCGTAGCGATGAGTTTCATGTTTTGAGAAAGATACACTCAAGCTGCCAAAGTTTTCTCCCTCACGAGCCAACCAACGTATTTCTGCAATCCTGTCCCCTTCGAAACTGTCTCGTTAAGAATTGACCCGTAGCAGTAGTGATTATATATTGTGTATCCGTTTCGCCAAAATGGATTAGTCGCGGAATTGATAAAGGCACCTCGACTACAGAGTTACAAGGTCCTAGAATCAACATCAAAGGTGAGACGCAAGTAGGATGTGGCTTCTCGAAGCCATTTTCACCCATGTTTTTCTCGACTGGGACAAACTATGACTATCTTGTTGGCGATACCGTGGCCCTAGTAGAAGAATGGGGTCAAAATGATCTTAGTCAAGGTTTACTGCAGAGTATCAATTGAGAAGTTTTTTCAAATTTGTTCCATTGAAGGCCGACTTGCGTGGGGGATAGAAAGGAGGTATATGGACAAGCTCAAGTGCATTTTGGATAGTGTTTAGTTTATAGTAATAAATGGAGTCGAAAAATTCGAGAAGAGAGGTTGAAGAGAGAAAGAATAATATACTATAATGGCAATTGTTGGCTTGATTGTCTGAAGTATGCGACGGCGCATGGCTGAAATATATCTCTATGATCTTCGAAAATTTAGCAACAGATTAAATATTACAGAACTAGAATTGAACGAACAGGGTTCTTGTCTCCAAAAAGCAAATATTTCTAAAAAAAAGGAAATGATACCTCATTAGAGACAATTGATTGTCAATTTTGCGATCGTAGGCAACCAATGCTGAGAATCTACATCATGATTTGCACAACTAATGCTCACTGGTGGAGCAACTCAATGATGGAGCAAACAATTCCTGGTTGGACATGTCAGCTAGGCTACTGGTATGCCGGAAAGCTATTACCAATGAGGTGATTTTCAAAGGTCTCCAGGGAGTTCCTGAACTGTTTAATTTGAAAGATCAAAAACATCGCCAAATCGGTCGCGAGGGCATCGCTCCCCCAAATCGCAAATGAGTGAGAGGAATTTGGGTGCAAGATGCGCGGGACCTCAATATGCATACTACAGTAAGTTTGCTTCGTCAGATTTCGAAAGAATTCCATTAGGACATTAGGGTCAGGTCTCTTCGATTCTACCAAAGTTCGAATAAGGAGACAGAAAGCAGAAATGAATATGCAGAACAGCTCTATTATGTATAGGGATATTAATCCAATCAAATAGTTTACACTATCCACTCAGGAATCCATCTAAAAACACGGGCTCAAACGTCCCAGAAAAGAAAACACATTAGACATTGACACTGTATCCAGCTCCGAGACCACGCCGGCGATTGAAGGCATGGAAATACTTGCGGCCCTCATCAACCCAAAAAACGGAGCTGGCAAGGCATACTAGCTTGAGCAGCGATCCGAAGCTGAGGGGCTCGGTCTGGAAAATGCTTTGCAGGAAGGGCAGATAAATGACACATGCCTGGCCAGCCAATGAGCCGAGGACGGCGTAATTAAACATCTTATTTCCAAACAGTGGGAGTTCGCCGCGCAGCACAGACTTGCTTTCGCTGCGGCAGGTCAATGCATTGAACATGTCAAAGAGGACGAAGCAGGTAAACGTCATGGTGGTATCGTGCTTGGTGACCACGCGGGACCTTTTGCCAATTGGCTGGCCATCGGTCACATCGCCCATCTCGTGAATATAGATAGCAAGCGTGCCGAGCATGATAATCATAGCTGATGTGAGGACTCGTTGGATGAGGGGCTTCGTGAGTACCCGCGCATGCTTAGGGCGCGGGGGTCTGTTCATGATCGAGGGGTCGACAGGTTCAACCCCTAGGGATTGGGCTGGTGGACCATCCATGAGAATGTCTTTGAAGCTTGTTAGCAAAAGGCATCTTGAGAGGAATGTCAAAATCGGTAGAACTCACTAATCCACAGGATCTGCATGGCATTAAGTGGATTCTTGAACCCAAGTGTGGTGCTCAGCAGTACAAGACTCAACGCGGCGACACTAGTACTGAGCTGAAATGTAATGAAGTTTTGAATATTATAGAAGATTCCCTTGCCCTGCTCAATCGCCCGGAGGATTGTAGAGAAGTCATCATCCGTTAAAATCATATCAGCGGCCTCCTTAGCCACATCAGTGCCAAGTTTGCCCATCGAAATGCCAATGTCTGCTTTCTTCAATGCAGGTGCATCATTCACACCATCACCAGTCATGGCAACAACATCTCCACGAGATTGAAGTGCACGCACGATCTTCATTTTATGATCGGGGCTTGTGCGGGCAAAGATTGAGGTGGTCGAAATGGCCTGGGCGAGCTCGGCAGTGTTCATGTGATCAATCTCGTCACCCCGGAGCACAGATCGGGCATTTGCAGATTCGTTGACAGGTATTCCCAGTTTCTTGGCAATGGCCACGGCAGTTGTCTCTGCATCGCCAGTAATCATCATTACTCGGACCCCACCAGCCATCAGACGGCGAATAGATTTGTGAACATCTCGTCGAGGGGGGTCGTTCATACCCACCAGTCCGGCAAATACCAATCCGTTATACCTATCATCATCGTTGGCAGGGCTGCTGGATTTGGACGAAGGGGTGCCAGAGCGGCTGCCGAATCCTCTCATGCCCCGGGAGGCATCGCGGACAGCACCACTAGAAAAGGCAAGAACTCGAAGGCCTTCCGAGGCCATCTGCTCGGCGGCCTCTCGAATGACCATTCGGCGAGGTTCATCAAGAATGACCTCACGACCATCTTTGGTCAAATAAGTATCGGAGCGAGCCAGAACCTGCTCGAGGGCACCTTTGATATAGGCAACATCGGAATCGCCAGGGCTACCACTGCCAATAATAACACCCATCCACTTACGTTCAGAGCTAAATGGTGTCTCAGACACACGAGCACTGATACGCTCGCGGACATCATCTTCTCCCAGGATGTCCAAAAGATCCAAAATGGCAACATCAGTAGGCTGGCCAACCCAGCGACTCTTCACGGCGGCCGAGTCGCGATCAACTGTTGAAGATAAGACTGCTGCGGACGAGGCACTGGCCGGCGAGTTGGCATGCATGCGCGACAGTCTGGCATTGTTCGCAATGTTACCAACACGAAGAATCGTGCGGGCAGCGGGCCCGGGAGACAGCACGGAAGTCACGTCTCGTTGAACCTCAAAAGGCTCACTGGAATCAAAATGCCACATTTTAGTGACTGTCATATGGTTAAGGGTCAGAGTGCCAGTCTTGTCACTGCAAACGACATTCACAGAGCCCAGGGTTTCGACACTGGGAAGTCTGCGCATGATCGCGCCTCTCTTCGCCATGCGCAAAACGCCAAGGGCAAGGGTGACGGTGACAATAATAGGCAGACCCTCTGGGATAGCGGCGACAGCGAGAGAAACTCCAATAGTAAACATTTCGAGTAGTTTACGGCCTTGTAAAAGGCCAATGACCACGATTAATCCGATAACGCCAAACGAGATATAGCTGAGTTCTTGGCCCAATCGATCCATCGAAAGCTGGAGAGGCGTTCGCGGGCTTTCAATTTCCTGGAGTGACGCTGAGATGCTCCCAAACTCTGTCTTTGCGCCTGTGGATATAACAATACCTTGGCCATATCCAGATCGAACCAGCGTTCCCATAAACGCAATGTTGTGTTGTTCATTCAGACGAACATCAGCCCCAACAGCACCAGTGGCCGGGGCATCGTAAAAGGGCGAGCGAGGGGGACTAACAACTTTCGGCGCCTGGTGAACTCCGTGCTTGTGGCTGTGAAGGGCTGCGGAAAACTTGACCACCGGCTCATTTTCGCCAGTCAGGTTCGACTCGTCTATCGAAAGGTCGGTTGCGGCCGTGATGCGGATATCGGCCGGGATGCGGTCGCCGGTCGAGAAGAGGACCAAATCTCCGGGAACTAGATCGCTGGCAGGGACAGTGGTGGATGCTTTGATGGCTGCGGATGCTGCACCGGGGCTTGTGCTATTTAATCCACCCAGCTCCTCACTTGGTTCAGGAATTGAATTATCCACAGCAGTGTTTGTCGATGGGAGATCACGAATTAAGTGGGCATAATGTGGAACAAGACGATTCAGAGCCTCCAAAGATTTCTCCGACCGATACTCCTGGACAAAGCCAACGGTCACCACGATTGTCACTGCAAGGGTAATGCTAACCGCGTCGTCGTAATTGCCCATCACAAATGAAATCCCAGCAGATGAGAGGAGGAGAAGGATCAAGGTCTCCTTGAACTGCTTTAGAAAACGTAGCCACAACGGCTCCGGCTCCTCATGGGGGAGCTCGTTAGGGCCATCCCGGGCAAGTCGAATTTCCGCCTCCGCAGGTGTCAGACCATGAATTAGGGACGTATTCAATCGCTCAGCTGTTTCGTAAGGTTCGAGCCATGAATAGGTGGAGGTCGAGTTCTGGAGAAACAACCCGGGAAGTTAGCGGACGATCACAAGATCAAAAGCGCTTTATGAAGACAGATAATAAGGAACAAGAGGGTATTTCGGAGACATTGAGAACATACTGTCGACGGTGCGACCGACCGGGCCCCTAATGGAGTTGAGGATGGGGGTCGCAAAGACTCGGAGTTTGGTGCATTATGCAGCGGCAACGCAGGTGTCGCGGACCTTGACATTTCTCATGCTTTGACCAAAAAACGAGATAAAAGGGATGTGAAGAAGAAGAAAAACGCGTCAAGCCTAATCTAGAGCGTGTTGCATCCCATCAAGAGAGGAATTGATGGTTGGGGTTGCGGTCTTGAGATGCGATCTGGCACCAGCTTTGTGACGGGGCGCTAGGCAGGCGATGGAACCTATTAGGATCCGGGGCCGCGTGGGACTTGGAAAGACCAACGACTGTCAATAATCCACCACCAGCGAAAGGAAAGCAATTGAAAGACAATTATGCAACAGCGAAACAAAAGCGTGGTGGAACTTGGGAGCCTCACCGAAAGTGCGGACTTCCTGAGGCGTTGAATTGTTCACTGGAAGCGGCCAAGTCCCATGATGATGCTTTACCTAATATGGTTTAGGGCTATCGGATTATCTATATGGCCGGAAGTTCCGCCTTGGGACTAGCGCGCACAATGAGTAGTCAGCAGGCGTGTTTGAGAACGCCTTATGTAATGAATCGGTTTCAATCAGGCGCCAATCAGGCCCGGACATTCCTCGTTTCCAAGGCACCCCCTCCCCAGCCCCCTCGATTCCATGCCCAAAAAGGCTGGGCTCACCTGACTCGACGCCTGATTCCCACCGACGCGCATCCCTCGTTCTTCTCGGTTTCTCAGCCAACTTATCCCTCGCGCCCCATCTTGGACGTGACTTCAACGCGACGTGATTTCTAGTCTTGGACTCGATTTGTCGCAACTCAGACACGCTTTTTTTTTAACCCCTTCTTGGATCAGGGGCGCCACGCAATCCATCCAAGCCATTGTTTTGCTGGCTTCAGCGCGTCAACCCCTGCTGCACCCACACCCCGCGCCAGGCGGGCTTGATCTCTCCACCACCTGGAGCATTGCCTGTCTGTGTATAGATATACGGTTTACCAGCACGCGCCATGTTCTATTCCGAGACCCTCCTGTCCAAGACAGGGCCGTTGGCTCGTGTCTGGCTATCGGCCAACATCGAGCGCAAATTGTCCAAATCGCATATTCTCCAATCCGATATTGAAAGCAGCGTCAGCGCGATTGTCGACCAAGGCCAGGCACCTATGGCACTGCGACTAAGCGGTCAGCTGCTATTGGGTGTTGTACGTATCTACAGTCGCAAGGCGCGTTACCTACTCGATGATTGCAATGAAGCATTGATGAAGATCAAAATGGTATGTCGTCAGAGGTTGATTGGCTTTGGCTTTTTTGCATATATTCCTAACGAAGCATCTCTTCAGGCTTTTCGTCTCACAAATAACAATGACTTGACATCCACCGTGGTTGCACCGGGGGGTATCACACTCCCTGATGTGTTGACTGAGTCCGACCTTTTCAGTAATCTAGATGCATCTCTGTTATTCCCGCAAAATTTGAATTTGGAGCCTGAGGGCAAACACCCCGGCTCAATGGATTTTGGAAGCCAGCTCTTGTCTGATAGCAGCTTCCGTCGCTCGGTTTCCCAGGAACCCGCTCGTCTCCAGGATGCCTCCTTGATTGATCTCGATATCGGTGATGACACTTCAATGGAAATTGGTCGTGATGCCCCTCCCGCTCGTCCCGTTGAATTGGACTTGTACAGCCCTGAGTCCGGAAAACTTAATGATATTGACGACTTGGGCTTGGACTTCGGAGATGATGGTGTTCCTCTCGATAAGCTTGATGACAGCGCGCAAGACAACGAAAATGTTAACGATCTTCTTGATGACGGCGTGCTGGATCTTGGTGGCGATGATGATTTTGGTGGTATGACCCCTCGCGCTGGAGAGAGCCGTTTCAATCGCGACACCGAGAGCCCTCTTTCCGACGCCGGGTCCGTTCAGATGCACGAACTGGAAGAGGAATTCAATCGTGAAGATTCTGCTGACGCTGGTACTCATGCTGTCCAGCATAACCAGCGAGCTAAGCGTCAAAAGGTCCAACCGCTCATTGAAAGCGATGCTGAACCTCAGTTCTCCAACGCCCAGTACAGGGCCCTGGACAAGGATCGCTCTGGTATCCTGAAGCGGTCGACATTTCTGCCTCGGGACCCTGTCATGCTCACTCTGATGACCCGGCAACAGACTGGTGATTTTGTGTCGAGCATCTTTGGCGAGGAGCGCGGACGCGGCTGGGCCCCTGAATTGCGTGGGCTCCTGTCTTTGGAATCCGTCAAGAAGGCTGGTGAACTTAAGCGAAAGCGTGACAGCGGAATTTCTGACATGGATGTTCCTGCTGCCGATATTCCCGCTCTGGATCTTGGTGATGACGAAGCTATTGCTCCTTTGGACGAAGGAATTGGCCTGGACCTCAATATGCACCAACGATCCGAAATCGACTTCCCCGCTGATGATGGTAATATGGATCTGCCCATGAGTGATGACGATGGTATTATGGATCAGTCCTCGGAGGATCTAGAGGATACTATTCGCCCCGTGGACACCGAGCCTGTTTCTCTGGGCACCAAGCACGCTGTTCACATTCTACGAGAGCGTCTCGGTGACTCTGCTACACAACAAAAGAAAGCCGTTGTTTTCCAAGATCTTCTTCCCGAGCAGCGCTCCAGCAAAGCTGATGCCACCAAGATGTTCTTTGAGGTTCTGGTACTTGCCACTAAGGATGCTGTCAAGGTGGAGCAGGGCTCGAAGTCCATTGGTGCCCCGCTTAAGATCCGAGGTAAAGAGGCTCTTTGGGGCTCTTGGGCCGAGGAAAATGCCGCTGGTGCGATGAGCCAGTTAAGCCAGGTTTTGTAATGGATACTTATCTGGGTCTCCTGGTTGAAAAATTTTGAAAGATACAACGGCGCTTTTTCCATTCATGTACAGCTGAGTTTGGGACGGGTCATGGGTTTCTGGAAGATCCGATAATTGATTTGGGATAGCGTCCATTTTGTTCTTCCGGATGACTATCGCGGAGTTTGGGACTTGGTTCGGTGAATTGGGAGCTTGGGCGAATTTTGATATGATGATTTTGCTTGGAATGGACTTTTGGTCCATTAGAGTCTTATTCCGAGACAGGGGGCTTTGCTCCATTAGTTTTAGCAACATAAGTAATTGAACATATCTGTGACTGCATTCTACCCCATCTGCCTCCTGTATCAGATCCACGCTATATTCAACTATTTCATAATGCATACAATTCCCAATTCCCTGTGCCGAGAACCGTTGCGCGGGGTTTGCCACGTGGGAGACGATGCAACGCCGTTGTGGCATGTGCGTCATTGTCAAGCTGCACGAAGGAAAGAGGAGGCTTTATTTCGAAGTATAATTTGATATATTCCACAACAATAATTGCTCCTCATGCAAAATTATTGACGGTTGATCTTGCTGCATCTAAATACAACCATTGCCTTCACCCGCTATACAACATAATACCATACTTCGGCAATGCTCCAGACATTTCAGCATTGTTTTTTTTTTTTGCACACTTCTTTTTGATGAACAGAAAATAATCCGTTTGTTCTGTTGCAAGTTATTGAGTCACAGCTTTTGCTCTGGTGACATCAACCGAAGTACTTAACAATAGCCATTTATTGACTATCGGCCCGATGGCCGAGCCAAGTGGATATCTTACTGTAGGCCAGAAAAATTAGCGCCTTCGGGCTTCGCGATAACGGTGATTATTCAGCTTCGGCCTATGGCTCCCGATTTTTCATAATAAGACTTGCAAGAAGTGAAAGCTCAGACCCATTAGTTAAATCTGCGCTCTATCCTTGCATATATTGTCTAGTCGGACTTGGTCACCAGTCATGGATTATTAGTGAACTGCATGACCTGACATTCATACTAATTAGTCACACACGGGTTATGACGTCCATACGGAGCTCAACATCTCCCGGGTTTTTGACCGACAACGAAAAACAAAACACCATGGACTTACCGAATGCCTCTACGGCGGAAAAGAGCGATGGCGAGCTGGAGGGCACTAACTCCGAGGATGCGACTTTTGCCCCGATCACCACCGGGCCGCTGTCGCATGATGAGCACCGTGGCACGCAGCTCCAGAAGCAGCGCACCAATGCATCCCGCCGCTCGTTGGATCACTGCTGGTCGCTAAATGATGGAGTCAGCATTAGCGGCAATGAGCTTGACAGGCAAGAGGCCGACGAGGCTGGGGGAGAGCCGGATGAGAATAGAGGATTTATCGTTGGTTGGGATGAGAGCGACCCCATGAATCCACGCAACATGAACACAGCTCGGCGATGGATGATCGTGATCATTGTTTCAATGGGATCGCTTTGCGTGTGAGTAGATGCTGAAAATATTTATGACTCGCCTATTTGGGTGGTTACTTAGCCGTTTGCAGGACGTGTACTTCGTCAATGTATACTACCACCTATTCGCAGCTGATGAACGAGTTCGGCTGCTCCCAAGAAGTCGCAACGTTGGGGTTATCATTTTTCATCTGGGGACTAGGTTTGTTGGAATCAACGGTTTTCCTTTTGCTAACTGATCCTTGTTGCTAACCCTGATTTTTGTAGGAATTGGCCCACTCGTCCTGAGCCCGCTTTCGGAGGTCAGTTTCAACATTGCTTTCCAGAATGAAATAAGAAAAAAGACCAAACGAAAGATCTCAACTGATTGGTCTCTTCTTAGTTCTATGGGCGACGAAATATTTACATTGCCTCCTTCTCGCTGTTTTTGATCTGGCTCATCCCATGTGCGGTGGCAAAGAACACGGCAACGATGCTCGTGAGTCGGTTTTTTAACGGACTGTCAGGTAGTGCATTTCTGAGTGTTGCTGGCGGTACTGTTGGCGACATGTTTGATCGACATGAATTGGCATTTCCGATGATGCTCTATACGGCAAGTCCATTCATCGGTCCCGAAGTCGGGCCTCTGTAAGTTTCCCGATATCCGCGGCAATGACTTCAAGGACTGACCTTTGGACAGGGTTGGCGGCTTCATTAACGATTTTACAAGCTGGTAATATCAGAGCCGTTTTCGATCTTGTGGCTCAATCTAATACCGTTTTTAGGCGTTGGACATTCTATGTACTCCTGATCTGGACAGGAGTATTACTAGTCTTGATAATCTTTCTAGTTCCAGAGACATATCATCCGGTGTATGTTTCCCGGCGGGTCATGAGAACTCCTGCCATTGTTGCGGCCTCGATCAAGTATAATTGACATGCGATTAGGCTTTTGAGGCGCAAGGCGCAGAAGCTCCGCAAGGAGACCGGAGACGACCGATGGAGAGCGCCGATCGAAAAGCTGCAGCGATCAGTGGCGCAGACGGTTCTGCGATCGATGTATCGCCCTATCCTGCTCTTGGCACTAGAGCCGATGTGCTTGAACCTATGTGTCTTCTCTGCCATCTTATTGGGCATTCTGTATCTTTTCTTCGGTGCTTTTCAATTGGTGTTTTCTACTGTGTATGGCCTGGAACTGTGGCAGCGTGGTCTCTGTTTCATGGGTCTTTTTGTCGGTATGGTCCTTGCAATCCTCTCTGACCCAATTTGGCGCCGAAACTACATGCGCCTGGAACGCAATTTTCAAAATGCGACGCGTAGGACCGATGAGTTTCAGCCAGAGTGGCGATTGCCTCCAGGTAAGCCTTGATTTGTTTCAAAGTGAGTATATGAGATCTAATTGCTCGGTGCTTAGCAATTCTGGGTGGGCCCTTAGTTACCATAGGGTTATTCATATTTGCATGGACGATCTACCCCAACGTCCACTGGATTGCGCCAATTATTGGGAGTGCAGTGTTTGGTGCAGGGTAAGTACACCTGACCTTCAGCCAAAGCTTCAATCCTGGCGCCTTTTCAGATGCTGATCAGGCTGTGCTACTGCCAGTGTTATCCTCGTTTATTCAGGCATCTTTACATTTCTGGTTGATGCATACCCCACCTTTGCTGCCAGTGCCCTGGCCGCCAATAGCTTCATGCGGTCAAGCTTTGGAGGAATATTTCCCCTGTTCGGAATTCAGAGTAAGTCTGTCCCCCATGCGATCTCCTACGGTGACTGGAATTCAAGAGTCTGTGCTTTGCATGAAGCAACTGGAATTCAGCTGCAGAAAGGTGGCACCATCGTGTCTCTCTCAACCCATTTAGAACTTGTACCGGAGGGTGCAGGGCTCTATCCAACTATGGTTTGATTGTAATCGCTATGGTATATAGTTGCTAACGGCTGTGCAGTGTATAATAACCTCGGATTTCACTGGGCGACCTCATTGCTGGCATTTCTCACACTTGTCATGACTCCATTCCCGTAAGTATGATATGCTCATCCTGAGTTTCTTCTCCAATTCTCGATCGGACCCGCTATGACCTTTGTATTGCCGTTTCCCCTGCATGGCCAATCCCCATGAACGAAAGCCGGGCCAAAGGAAGTCTTACCATCTCAGCTGCATGTGGCATGAATGACATGGCGCTGATCAAGCCAGCACAAATTTCACATGGCATATCCAGGTCTGATACGTTTTGCTAACTTCTGGGTAGTTATATTTTTTTCGATATGGAGCTCGTATCCGAAAGACGAGTCGCTTTGCCACCTCACAAATGTAACCTTTGCTTTCTTGATTATGTAGATGTTGAATAATCCAATCACCTGGATGTTCTTTGTCCGGGTTCCTTGCAGCAGTACCCTACCGCTCATTCGGATCGATATTCTAACCTCTTCATTCCAATATTTGGGTCGTTCGGCTCTTGACTATGTGGTTCAAAGTGAGTGCCTGCAGTTTTATTCTCGATCCCAGTGCAGCTCAACGTCCTAGACCAACATCTCCAGGCGAGATTCTGGACACTGCGGCATGGGAAAACCTCATATGCCGTGATCCGGTGACATCGAGCTTCTTGAAAGCCATAGGGCCTGTGCTCGGTCCTTCGCCAGGATCACGGTCCAACAGTCCAGCTGTTGTCCCACCTACAGCTGGAATCAAAATTCCAATGATCAAAACATGTGAATAAAAGTAGACCAATATTACTCTTCTTAAACAGCCATCATAGAGTCCTCTATATCACATCTCCTTTCTACTCTCCTGCTTTTTTTTTCACAGCAACTATACCCTTTAGTACTGGCATTGTCCCTGCGGTTTGAATCAAAGCCAAAACGGCCCACAGTTCACCCGCCCGGCATAGGGGTGAATCTGGGCCGAACTCGAATTCTCCGACTGAACTCCCCGTTGTTTCTCTCCAGTCCAGTTACGAAGTATACGAAGCGTCATGTGGCCTTAGAATTCATCTCGCTACATCACCCTCAGTTCAATTGGCTTCCGCAGCTCAATATGAGAAGTTTTTTTTTAAAAAAAATTATTTACTAAGTCGCCCTGTTCAGCTCGCGACAACAGTAACCGAGGCTCGTCGTCAGTGCCGTAGCCTCGGGATAAAACGGAGCCGGAGGACGGTTCCGACAACCGTCAACAGTCTGAGAAAAGGGTGTATGAAAACCGCAGAAGAGGGGGGCTCCGAGGCCTTTTAGGCCTCAAGGCCTTGAAGATGTCTTCGGATTGAACCTTCAAGCCAGGGTTTAGAATCACAGCTATTGAACCACACGTGCGCATTTGCCTCCATCGCGGGGTGTACGATCTCCCGGTTGGGCTCGCCGGAGCCAATCACGGCGGGTCAAACGACGCGATGCCGTCCAGAAACAGCGGGTATTATCCGGTACCGTAAAATACGCCTCGCAAGTGCCGCGCTCCAGTCACAGATTTCCCTAACGTCAGCATGTGAGTTGCGACCTACATTGTCCAAGGGCCATCGATGTGGGTTGTGGGTTCAGGCCTCGAGAAGTCCAGGGAAGATATGCTCGGGGTGAAAGCCTACTTGGAAACGCAATGTCCCTCGTAATTTGCATTAGGTTTGCGGTCCGATTTTGTCTCGTTTTAATTAGGTAAAAAAAAAGCCAAAGGAATTCCTGGGCGTGTCTGGCGAAGTATATCCATCTGTGCGGAGGGAAACGAGGCCCAACTATGGGAAGTATGGCCACAGGAGGAGCCACCCAAAATGGGGCCCTATGTCATTGGAGAAAGCGAGGAAAAATCCATTAAGAATCGAAAGAGTACGAGACCCCAAAAAAAAGCAACCACCGAAAATTAAAATCTTACCATCATACACATCCTGGTCACTACGCACGCGAGTTTGCGGTGGTTCGCAAAGCAATCGGTTCGGTTGAAGTCCTGTCCGCCTTGGATGCTTGGGAGCTGGGCTTCGTAGTCACGGGAACATTCCGATCGAGTTGCTATTTCCAGTTCCTCCCACTCTCTTCCTCATCACTTCCCCCACGCCATATTCCGACGGAGTTTCCCTTCGCCTGCCTCGCCGCTGTCCGATCAAACGAGCGGTTCACTGGCCTCCTCTCATCCGGACTGAATTAATTCCCGCTTTCCCCGCAGCCGAATCAGCCTGCCGCCTCTCCACTCCCGAATTCAGCTGCGTCCGAAACCGTTGCGGCATTTTCCTGTCCTCACTCGTCGCCGTGGCTCTTGCTTCAATAAGCCTTTTCAAGACCCTTCAATGCGTCAGATCCTCGTTCCGCCCTTTTTCGAGTCGATTGTGCCTCGTTACACCCGTGACTCAACCCGATACCTACCATCCGTTCCCCCGCCAGAATTGATCGCGAACGCGCGCAAATAGAAACCGCGATCGGTAGACGCTTCAAACAGCGATACCAGTGAAATTCGGAGCTCGAGGACTTGCCGACCATCCTTCGCGGTCGTTTTGTTCTCTAATCAGAAGCTGGGGCAGAGTTGCGCCCAGCCTTGCACGTGGTTCTCTCCCGTCGAGCGATCGAGGGTGAGCGCGGATGGTCCCGTCGCCACCGTATCGGGGATCCTGAGATCAGAAGAGAGAAAGGTGCCACCAGTTGACCCTTGACACGATTTGTGGAACTGTAGAACCCATACGCTTTGAACGCGTCCCCCGCGAAAAACTTCCTCGTCAGGAATACATGACGAAATGAACGTGGAAGCCAAGAACGGCTCCCCAACTCCAGCAGACCCAAGTGGCGGGGATCGCGACTCGGTCGATACCACCGACCACCTGGAAACGATGGACTCAATCAAGCAGAAAACCAACGGTGACGGTCACAAACCCGAAAATGGTCGTAAATCTGTGAACGCGAAGGATCCCTCCCGACCGCGCCGGAAGAAGGCCCGACGAGCATGCTTTGCATGCCAGCGAGCTCATTTGACTTGCGGTACGCCTCTTGATCGGCATGCGCCTGCATGCGCATGTTCCAAGTAAAGAATATCCGTCTTGGCTAATTTTTAATCTATAATTCAGGTGATGAGCGGCCATGCCAACGTTGTATCAAGCGCGGTCTGCAGGATGCATGCCACGATGGCGTTCGCAAGAAGGCCAAATATCTCCACGACGCTCCCGATGGAGCATTGATGCCCGGTGTCGGTGGAACCTTTTATAACAACAGCAACGGAATACGCAATGGGTTGCCAGTCTCCAGAAACGGTGCCAGCTCGAATACACCGCAGCAGCCGCCGTCGTCAACCACTAGTAATTTCTACCCCACGCCCCAGCCGCAACCACAACCGCAGCCCGGATCGTACAACATATATCAGGAAACAGCCTTGAGTCAGAGCCCTTTACCACCCAGTCTCCTGTTTCCCCAACCTTCAATCTCAAGACCGGCGTTAATGGTCGGAATCCGAGTTTATCGTCAACCGTGAACCAGCAGCCGACCACCAATGCTGCTCTTTCGGGAGATACAACCAACCCACAGAATCCCTTTGCGGGGCCTTTTTTTGATCCCAGCGATCCGGCATTATTCAATTTCGACCTGTCAAGCATGAACTTTGAAAATCGCTATGGTGCTCTAGAATTCGGGATGCTGGGTCATATGGCTACCGGGGCTGGGGACTCGCCCACCGACTCAGCAACACAGCGAGGGTCGATCGGCCGCAGTGGGTCTGCTCAATTCTCCACGCCAGCTCCTGGTTTTGGCGAAAGTCCGGGGAATCAACCGCCGTTTATGTTCGGCGATCCTTTGCTGAATGAATGGTCGACTGGGCAAGCCTCGGGTCAAACGCATGTGAACGTGAGCGGTGTATATGGCCAGAATGGCATGTTGCCCGGACACATGAAAGCAGACGCGCCGCATGCCTTTGCAATTGAGAGCGGGCCTGCCAACTTTACTAGCCCTGGATCGGCAACCAGTCCACATGTCACGGTCGCAGGATTGGAGGATTCCCCTTATAACAATGTGTCCAAGTCGAATAATAACCTTGCGCCGAATAGCCAGCGACCGTTGATCACGACGCCAAACTTGAAACATCGTGATCTGCAGGTGGGCCCCAAGCGACGTCATCGCAACCCATCGTCGATCTATGAGAGCGTGAAGGAGCCGTATGCATATACCAGCGGATTCCATAATCTTACGGCCTTCATCCAGCGTCGTTTTACGCCCCAAAAGACCGTGCGGATTGCCAAAGCGCTGGCATCTATCCGGCCATCTTTTATTGCGACCACCAAGACACTGAACCGTGATGACCTTATCTTCATGGAGAAATGCTTCCAACGGACACTTTGGGAGTATGAGGACTTTATCAATGCCTGCGGGACTCCGACAATTGTTTGTCGACGCACAGGCGAGATTGCCGCTGTGGGTAAGGAATTCAGCATCCTGACTGGGTGGAAGAAGGATGTCCTCCTCGGCAAAGAGCCGAATCTCAATGTTAACACCGGTGGAACATCGGCGCCGCAATCTGGCACGACCTCACGTGGCAGCTTCACCCCACGCAGCTCAACTCTTGAGAATGCCAACAGCGGCCGCCCACAACCAGTTTTTCTTGCAGAGTTACTTGACGATGAGAGTGTAGTAGAGTTTTATGAAGACTTTGCCCGCTTGGCGTTTGGCGATTCTCGCGGCAGTGTTATGACTCGGTGCAAACTGCTCAAATATAAGACCAAGGAGGACATGGAGGGAGCGCAGTCCGATGAGAACGGAAAGTGGAACAACCATCTGCGCAAAGGCGGCATTGCTGGAGAGGCCGGAATGAATCAACTCGGATTCAAGGATGGCAAGGTCGAATGCGCGTACTGCTGGACAGTCAAGCGAGATGTGTTCGACATTCCTATGCTTATTGTGATGAACGTGAGTATTATCTGCACTTCCGATCTCAGCTCAGTTTTGGCACATACTAACCTACTTGTATAGTTCTTACCATGCATTTGATTCTATTGTCCATACCTTCCGCAATTTTTTTTCTTGTTCATTTTATCTCGCTTTCTGTTGTCAATTTTTCCTCCTTCATACCCTTGACTGGGCTCACTTCGAGCCCTTGTCTTCGCTTCACTTCTGCCAACTTTGTTCTGGTACATATCTTGCTCTTGCTACCGGGACTGTATGATTCCCCATGCCTCTTTTTCGTGGCTTGATTTTGTGACTTGTCAGTACATATTGTTGGTGTTTGGTCGCTTCGGCTCTGCTTTGCCAGGCTTCCGTTGATATTTCTGGTTTTCGCGGCGCTCAAAAGGGGAAAAAATGATGTCTCTGGGCTGGGATCGTGCTAATAATGAGATATAATGTCACTTTTCCTTTATCGACGTCATCCATAGTAGATCTTTAAACTCTTCACACATGCACCTGCTTGCTTTGACCCGGCACATGATTGGTGCCATCTTGAGCCGCGAGGGTGCCTTAGGTTTTGGCCGCTTATCGATAGTCCCGTCGTGAGTTATTCCTCGCTTCAACCGCATCAGTGACGCGCCATTGCTGCATCACGCTGCACCCAGACGCTACCTACAGTGCCGCGCCCGTCTATCTTATCAGATTGCAGCTTACAAAGCTTGCGCAATCTATCCGTCCTGTCTCCTCGTATTCGCAACAACCCGAAACCGCCGATTGCCCCGCGTCCCTCGTACAATTTGACTCACACGACGTCTATCGCAATCGCTTCAGTCCCTCACGCTTCTCTTGAGCATCCTACGTCTACCCAGAAAGTGAAGAACAATGCGCCCTGATAAGCCTCGTGATACTGTTGCTGGGCCCGATATGGGCCCGGAAGCTCCATTTCCTGTGCGCTTGTCTGGCCCGGTGATTAAAGGTTTCGGGCGAGGGAGTAAGGATGTACGTTTCTATACATCTTTTGACAAATTCAGAAGCAAAGGTCCAAATATACATATTCTGATTATTCTTTCAGCTAGGGATCCCAACTGCCAATATTCCCGCCGATGACCTCTCCGAGAAGCATCCTGACCTGACATCGGGCGTATACTACGGCGTGGTCGCGCTGGACCCCAAGAAATATGGGCACGAGAAGGGATCAACAGACGCAGCCCATAAATTGTCATCTGCTACTCTTCTCCCCGCAGTGTTGAGCATAGGGTATAACCCGTTTTATAAGAACACCGTACGGTCGGTGGTATGTACACGCATTGACTACTTTGTTAATATCTTCCAATTGTTGGGCCTTCTGACATTCTAATGGCTTCTAGGAGATCCATATCATGCCTCCTCTCACTCAGCCTTCCCCCACAGCTGTCCCGCAACCCAAATTCAATCGCCTCCCGGATTTCTATGGTACACAGCTAAACCTGGTCATTCTCGGATATATTCGGCCAGAGTACGATTACGTCTCACTAGACGCTTTGATTGAGGATATCCGAATTGACTGCGAGGTTGCACGACAAAGCCTCTTGCGTGAGGCGTACCAGCGCTACCTGGTTGATGACGGAAACTTGCCGATGAAAGTAAATGAAGATCGAAAATGGTTGACAAGCTTTGGTGACGTGAGCGCAAATATTTAAGAATCGGGTAGAAATTGTGAGGCTTCATTCGATATTTGCGATTAGAATATAAATTTCTGTTGTCTATAAGAAGGGGGATATTGGTGTCAAGCTAGATGCAGATAAGGTTCTCAAATATGGCAGAGGGATCAAAGGCAGGCACTGAGTAACGCTCCGTGATCAGCTATAACAAACCTTTATGATGAGAGAAGGATGGAAGAATTAATTGGAATTCTACATTCCTTCGCCCCTTCTATCCCATCGCCTTCGCCTTGTTGACGACGTGCAGTTGGCAGTAGAGGCAGAATGAATGCACTCAAAAAGCCTCACCAGATCATATCGACATAGCACTGACATACACCTCTGTCCATCTGAGCGTTTGCCCTTTGAATGGAAAAGACGACCCCGGATTCTCTTGGCTGATCTGCCTGCGCCGTCGGAAGATGGCCTGAATGGCCTGGGATATGAACGGCAATAGAACGATTGACCGAGTGAGAGGTTGGCTAGCACTAGAACTGCGAAATTTATTGCAGGTTTTAAGGTCGCCAGGCTTCCGAATGCGTTGTGTGGTGCCGACTTTCAATTCGAGGTCTCGGAAGAAGAAATAAGACGAATAGATAAATACAGGAGATCTCGATTTTCAAGGACCCACAGCCTAAATATCTCTTCGGCTATTAGAACAAAGTGTCCTCATGAGCCCTCAAATTACTCGCTTCTTCGTCCCTGGAGTATGACATCTTGCCGAATGGTTCGATGCTGTCCGAACAGCCTCGAGATCTCGAGGCTACCCTAGTATCGCCATATCTCTGCCATCAATCAGCATAAAATCAGCAAGTAAGGACTTGTAGATGATGCCACCTTTGTGCATCGGAAGCTGTAACGTTATAAGAAGAAGACGAAAGGATAGTTATTGTCACACAAGTCTATGGTGGCTTAGTGGGGGCTGGTGCTGTTAAAGTTTGCCCGATCAGTATCGCGCAAGATATATGTAGTTATCTTACTGTTCACTTGAACATCACTGACATAGCCATTACTCCATCCATTGCCATAGCCAGACACGGCAAACATATACGTCACACATATATCAAAATTTGAAGTAGATTCAATCCTAATACAAATACATGAATTTAGCAATGTAGTTGTGCCGCGCCTTCAAGCCCCGACACTTAAATTTGAGACTTTCCAAGGACATGGTCTCCTCCGATGTCTGTTTCTCCTCTTCGTCATCAGTCTTCGCCAAAGTGATTGTAGAATAAACTGAACAGACATCCCCAACTATAGCGGAAAATCTATCTTTGGCAATATCTGTTTTCAGTCGTTCTTCAAGTCTTTGCGATGCAAGGTGCATCTCGGATGAAGCCGCCGAGACCATATCTTGGAAAAGCATGCTGTCCTTGATTCGGCCTTGAACCTTTTCATGCAATTCTTTGCCTTTGAAATTTCCTATTCAAGCTTTTGTGTTAATTGTAACGGAAAGAAAAGGGTCACTTGGTAAACGCACCATCGAAAGAAGCTGCAGCGCGATACGCAGGGAGCATTGCTCGCAGTATAAACGAGTTCTCGTTTGACCCTAGAGCCTTAGCACGTATGCTCCTATAGATTATCAGACTGGAGGCAGATGTACATGAGCAAGATGTGTTCCCTACTGCATTTCCCTTCTCAGCTCTCCCCAAGATTTCTCAATGGCTTGTCTGATCTCTTGCTCGCGCCACGAAATGCTCTCGATTAAAAATGATGGGAAGTTTTTCACTTAATAACATCCAGTTAGTGCAGTAATAACAGAAGCCCACTCGCATTTGCTTACGGCTCAAACTGTATTTCAGTACTGCAAAAATTTTATCAAGGTCTCTGTGAAGCACTGAAGTGTAGGAGGAGACATCTTTCTCTAGGTCGTTCCACACAGACCCGAGGGCCGGCTGGATTATACCTATCAATTCGCTGTTCCAATCAACAGGCTCATCCCAGATGTCCACATGTTTGCCATTTTTGCGACAAAAAGCTTGATACTCCACTAGAAAGATAACTAGGCGTCAGTATTTTTGAAAGACACTGAGTTGCTATCAGATTCCTAGCAGAAATATGTTAAATAGTCCTCTTACCCGCCGGCATTGACTTAAAGATCGTTAGTAGGTTGCCGAGTGTCATTTTACAAGAACTTACAAGCCATTCTTCTCCCTTTTGTATTGCTTCCTTTTGCCAAGTTTCCCGATAGCGATCTGCAGAAAAACTTAGTCAGTGGATAGACCTTGGGTTCCAATCGTTTTATGGCGAACATACTGAAGTGCCCATTGATCCGCATTTCAAATAGCTCATTCACCTTTTTTCTGGAGTAATGAATGGTATTCAATATCTAGAAAAAGAATTAGTCTCAAAGTTTAAGAGTATTTGCGGGTGTAGCATAGTACAGATTCTTTGTTCAAGTCGACCTCTTTGAGAATTTCATCGAGAGAGCATGTGGGCCCACTTTCCAGTGGTTGAAAGTGCAGACAAATGGAAGCAATATAGCTTGGCAGCGCAGAAAGAATGAAATTTTTAGCTTCATGCAGCCTCGAATTTGCAAGGGTAGAGTAGCAAAACTTTCGCAAAGCAGGAATATTACTCAGAGCGTCTTCAAGTTGATTCAGGACGGTTGGATCTGACTTTTGAAAGCGGCACTTGCTATAAAATACGTTTGAAACGCAAAAGACTTGCAGATCATCTGATTTGGAGCTGTTATATGTTGTCTTGAGGCCATTTTCAACACGTTCGTTTCGCGCTTGGATGAGGAGCGTTCTCTTTCTACCGACAGTCAGCCTTCCACTCTGAACTTTGATCTATTGGAATAAATCATTTCTACTTACTTTGACTGGAGCTTTCTCAGTTGACTTGAATCTTCTTCAAGATTTGCTTTTCGAATCTCCTCGTCCAAAGTTTCCATTGTCATCAAGGTCTTTACACTTCCCGAGGATTGAAGGTGCCTTTCGGCTCCAATTTCGTCTATTTCCTTTTCAAGGATCAGCGTCGTCCGAATCTGAAATTAGTACAACATACATCTGACATGGTGCAAATAACTGCAGACTGCGACCATCTGTTCGTAGGCTCCTCTTCATTTGCTGAAGGAGAGGGAGCCGTCATGTTCAAGGCCGACTCAAGAGACTGACTGGTCAATGCTCGACGTATATCAACAACATGGAAGACACGGTCGCATGTTGAAATATAATCTTGAGTTGCTTGAACTCTTGCGAGGTTTTTGTCAAGAAGACCTACATAGGACTATTAGCTATGGATTCCGGACCTAGCAAAGTCGATCCTCACCAGGCAAGTCTGCAATCACAAAGCCTGCTTTCAGAATTGGAGCATCAACATATATCCTGAACTGAATGTCAGCCTCTTCAATGTTGTTTCATTGCAAAGTAAAAACCCTCTTTCAAGATCCGATCCTAGAGACTAACCGCATGATTTTTGTAAAGGGCCAGACTTGTGTCTTTGTGAACACACTCGTTTTATCGAGTAGCTCTTCCGCGGTTTCTGCAAATGCCACCCACCTCCCATCATCTGCACTGGTGGGCCATGGAATTGTCTTCGACCAACGGATCAGCTGCTCCGTTATTCTTTCAAATGCCCCCTCAGATTGATCTGAAAGAAAACGTTTGCTAAAGCCAACCTGGCTTCCAAATGCAGACTGTAGAGCAGACCAAGCTTGTTTTGATTTTTCTTTGATTTCGTTCCAGTCGGCAGCACTCAACGAGTTTTGCGCAACATTGGGAAGAAAAACACGTCGGGAACTCCACAGCAGCTCCATGATATGCGCCTCCATAGTAACTCCATGGAAATACTCAACTTCCACTTGAATACGCTGAGTTTGACTGGGTCTTTTCTGTCTATACTCAGTAACGATTGATGTCACCGCAGAACCGAAATCATCCTATATTCTCTATCAATATTCCACACGAGAAGAAGATACAGTGCACATCTTACAGCTGCAGCCAGCCTTGGGAAATCAAGCAAGGAATTGATCAAACTGCTTTTACCTGCGATATGTAAGCAGTGTACTCTCATTTGAATTGAAATGAGACAAAAAATGTTCTTACCCGACATCGAGTCCCCTAGGAATGCAACTTTCTGGGTGCTGAAAAAGTTATGCAACTCAGTAGCCTTTTTCATTTTTTGAATTTGACTGTCTATATGTCCAGATTCCCTGGCGACCGGCCCCTGACGAATCGCAATCTGTTCCAACAATTCAGCACAGTCGCCTGCCAACTGGCATCCAAGAGACAGCCCATTTTGAAAATTGTCGCTAAAGAACCGGGAGCTTGGATACTCTTCTTTGGGGATTTCAGAAAATACCGTTGTCAAGTTCTTGCTTTTGTTTGCAGTACCAGAGCCAAGAGGGTTTGACTCTTGACTTGATTGAGTGTTCTTCTGAGCTGTATCCTTCATGAAATTGATTTTCAAGTCGGCGAAATCACGAAAGGGCTTCTCAAACATCGAAGCATTTATTTTCATAGAGAAATCAAAGTCTTTTAAAGATTCTGTTTGCAACAAACGAGACCGGTTGTGCTTGCAAGGCTCACTGGCGATCTGATCGACCTTCACTGATGGTGAATTTGACGATCGGAATATAACCATTCGCTTAGAGAAATCGCGACCTGCTCCTACTTGGCAGCTTTTTGCAGTCGTTTGCATAGGAGTCAAGGGGATTATAGTGCTTGCTGATGGCGAGGTTCGCTCGGGAGCTTGGTGCTTGATATCCCCCGCGCGGTCATCTGTGCTTGTGTCCTTGGTAAGCACTAAGAGCCCAGAGCTTTTTGTAGTTGACTGATAGCTTTCGCCTGGATTTGGCCTTGACGTAGGCACTTCGTGGTGAGATTTGTCATTCATCTTCAGTGGACGTGAGTAGATCGTACGGAAAGCACTTCAGGCGAATTGACAATCCCGAGGAGATAAAAAGGGGGGAGGGTGAGATAAAAGGACATTTGCTTCTCTTTGCATGATAGGTGCATGAGTGTGCAGTAGTTAGTTGCCGAGTGTTTCGCATTTTAGGATCTAGCAGGGTTTAAATCCTGATGGTCATTATAGCGTGACCCACTCGTTTGGACAGACAAATCGGCACTATACTGGAAATGGGGGCCAAGCTCTGAAGCTTATCTTGGTCAATAAGTCCGAAAAACATGTAGCATAGGTATAGACCTTGGGAGATAATACTGTTATGTTAGTCGCCAAAATATTCCACATCATGAACTACTTAATGACTGCCAAATGTTAGACTTACCACCCTTTGCTTCCTACACTATACTAGTGTTACAGACCCACCCCTAGGGTGCTAATTATGGACTCGCCTGAACTAATTAGTTCAGCAACAAGGCGGTTAGATAGATTCTGCCAATCTATCGAGATGTTTAGGTCACAACACCTAAATATAGGATTACGTGACGATCCGTTCCGTTAAACGGAACGGACCTGACCTTTAATAGGAAAGGTCCTATTAGAGTAACGGAAGGATTAGATATATAAGGACGCTTATTTACCTATATATATTTAGTTCTTCGTGTTAATTTATCTATTATTACTAAGGGTTATATATTATAACTTAAGCTAGCTAAACGACTATTACTTATTACCTTAATACTTTATAGTACTCTATAAAGATATACCTATTACTAGGAGGAAGATATAGTAGTTAATCCTAACTAATCTATAGACTAACTAGGCGCTCTTTAACTATATATATCTTCGGGATCCTCTATAGATCCGAGCCTATATAAGGCCCTAGCGATTCGGTAACGGTACGATTACGAGATATCTTATTAGAGATTATAAGAGTAGTATATTAATATAACGTACTATCTACGTTAACTAGTTAGTAGCGCGTAATATAATTAATACCCTATCTATTATACTATAATCTAAGTATTATAGCTCTAAACGATAGCTCTAGTAATATATCGTAATAGTTATCCGTTCCGGTACTACTAACGCTTAACTTATATCTATAGTAGAGTAACTTAAGGAGGAATTATTTTAAGCGTAGGTAAACTAAGTAACTACTATAGTAAAACCGCCTAAGCCTAAGTTCTTGTTAGAGAATAACTACTTGTACATGGTAGAAAGCCTGTCGACTAGGTAGGAAGATAAACGTCAAGTAAGGAAAGCAAAACACTGTTTCTTGCTGTCATGGATCTCTCCATAGCCCTCAATTTATGTACAAGCTTCAACACTTTTCCCACATGACCAAGCAAAGACGATGGATCACATTATAACATGCGGTCTGACGTGGCCCCTATGTGACAGAGGTAAGCAAAGGCTACAAAGAAGAGGGGTTCACGAATCCCTAATGGAAGGGCACCGAACCCTCAGGGTCTTGTAGGTCGTACATCTATGTTGGGGAGAAGTGGGGCTATTATTACGAAGCCTGACCGATAAGGTGTCTAACTGACACCTGAGGCGTGAAGTTGGGAATAGCTTCATGTTGCAATATCATATGACAGGTCCGTTCCGTTAAACGGAGCGGATTGTCACGTAATCCTATACTTAGGTGTTATTATCTAAGCATCTCGATAGATTGTCTAGCAGAATCTATCTAACCGCCTTGTTGCTGAACTAATTAGTTCAGGCGAGTCTATAATTAGCATCCTAGGGGTGGGTCTGTAACACTAGGCTTCACTGTAAGTGCTTGATATACATAGCATAGACGGGCGGTAATTAGCATAGGTAAATGTCTTTCTATCCGAAGAACTATCAGCGAAAGAAGTATAAGTAGTTAATATTACACTCACTTTCACTCATTAGATAAGTTCATTGTTTAAAGGGCATCGGTGTAGGGAGCCTTGTTCAGATCTATCTTCATTAAGACAAGGCAGCATTAGTCAGACTTAAGCTCCCAGGAGCCTATGATAATATCTCGCCCGAACAGATTATTTTGATTCAGCTATCTTGAAGATGTAACATTGTGACGCTCCCAGGAGCAAGTGTTTGGTCATGCGAATAGCAGGTCTTACTTCCGTTTATTGCTACCTAATCTGGCGAGAATGGTATGACATCAAAACTACGAAAGGTCTTCATCTTAGTAGTGGCGATCATAGAAGGGTATGTGAATTTTTATAGAGAGATCTGAAAGTATCCAATCAAATCAAAGAATATGCGAAGTTCGTCTAGAAAATCCCAAATTGCCTCCGGAGTTCCCCAAATGTGGCCAAGTATCGGGCACGGAAAATGCTCCTGGGAGCTTTAGATTTACAATAATTGTAATCAGCCAATTGAACGATTTTCACTAAATACATCCTGTTTACAATGGCAAGGATCGCCAAGGAAGTGGCAAATTTACGATGTCCGCTCTTTGACCGAAAGGGAAAAGCTATACAAGGGGTCGGGCTAGCTTGTTGCGTTTTATTGAGCCTGCTTACTCAGATCGCCTCTTGGGATGAGATTAGTAAGCATATCTGGGATTGCTCTGGTCAGGCTCAGTGATCAGCTCAGGACGTTATGGTCAGGCTCAGTGAGCAAATCAGGATGCCCGGATCGGGCTCAGTGAGCAGGTCACCCTGATTACGTAATGGTCACTGAGCAGCTCAGATCGCTCAGGGGCGTGCTCAATTCTACTCAGTGAGCAAAAGCGGCAAGGGGGTGAGCACTAGAACGGAAGGAGAGCGCCAAGAGTTGCCAGACATTATCCGGTATATATGTAACTAACAAGCAATAATTTTGAAGGGTAATTACTGCAGACCCTCCATCAAGAAATCGGTTCTCTACCATGGTATATTTTCTAAGTACGCCTGGTTGGTCGGGTAGCAGAGGGATGTGAGTTCGCGGCATCAATCGGATTGGAGAAGGGCCAAGTTAAATGATCCAACACAGGGAGAAACTGAAGCCTGCATCTATCGCGTCTGTCATTATTGACGAATTTGCATACTTCTGTCTAATTTAAGGAGTGAAATGCATGGGAAATTTGGTCATGATCCCTTTTAGCGGGTTATCTTATCGGGGCACTCGTTGACGTCACTCGCCAAAAACCCTAAGCATTGGCATCAGAAGGCAGCTCAATTTGTGGTCTTGTCCGGTGCAATTCAGGAAAACGCGTGCCGGAAACTCCGGCACAAACTATATAAGCTCGGAACCTGCGTGCCCCTGGCTTAATCACTTTAGATAACCGCCGTCATGGTCAACGTCTTCCAGCGCCTGACAAGGCGAACTACCAGTTCCGGCAGTGCTGCACCTGACGCAAACCCCAATAGCAAAAATGCTCCATCACGCTCTCATGATCTCCATCGGACTGTTAGTGCGAGCTCTGGCAAGCGCAACCGCTGGTCAACAGCAGAGGAGCCCTCCCCAAGACATCTGATCTTGATTTCAGATAATGCGATTTTTGACCCGCATATCATTCAAAGATTTCAGGCCGAAGGCTTCGATGTCACATACCTTGGTTTTGTCTGCACTGAAGATGCTGAGAAAGATAGAAAATCTCTGGAGAATGCCGTGCATGAGAAGGAAGACGAGTTAGAGGCAGGCGAGCGGTATGCTATTGTTGGTATGTGATCAGTTCAGAAGGCCAATGAGTGCAATCCTTTTTATGGTGATGCGGACATTGACTTGGGATGAACAGCATATAATCGACCAGCTTATTATCTCCTCGGATCGCACCATTTAACTACCAGCAACACCAATCCATTCCCACGACTTTGTGCCTTGATAGCCTACTACCCACTCATATCCACCGATGAGCTTGCCAAGATTACCTCCCACAATCAAGAATGCTGTGCGCCGGCCTGCTGCGATACCACCTCCATCTTCAATCCAAGTACCTCCGCCACTTATCTCCCAATCCAAATCCATTTGACCGGTCATGAACCCAGCTCCCGCACATTCTGGCCCTGGATTAGCATAAATCCGCTGGAAGGAGACGTGACCTACAAGAAGCGGCATCGATGCCACGTCTTCACCTACCCGAATGCTCATGCGGGATTTGCAGAGCGAAAACCGTCAAACTACAGTATCAAAGACACTAGCCCGACTGACGGAGATCGTATTAGTTCGCAGTTGGCCTGGAGTCGCGCACAGGGATGTTTACGGCGCGCATTTGGCGTCGGTAGCAATTGGCCTATAAGAGACATTGAAACCGTCTGGGAAGAATACTGGCATCGCTTGCTTGCAGATCTAAATGGCCAGGCGGAGGTTGCTGGATCAGCTATTGAGATTATGCTGAGGCGCGGGCATGACGATGTTTGCCTTGCGAAAGGAGAAGGACACGATGAGCAACACGCAACCTTAGAATGTGTCCCAACAAAAGCAGGGGGTAAGTTGCAGTCTCTTGTTGAGTTATCCACATTAACTCTTTTCTATGAATCAACTTTGATAACTTTGAATAGGCTCCAATGAGCACGATCTTCGATCGTTCTTCCAAGATAATTTCATCCCTACAGGGCCGCCGAGCCAAGTTATTCGGCTTCTGTCACGGACGGTTGGCACAGATCGTATTGTTGATGAAATCCTGTTTTCATTCTGCCACACAACAGAAGTGCCGTGGCTACTACCAGGTGTTTCGCCTACAAAGAGGGATATCGAAGTTGTGATCGTTGTGGTAGCTAGTTTCTTTGCCGATCGCATTGTCCACCAGAGTTTGTACTGGGATCAGGCAAGTGTGCTTATTCAGGCTGGATTACTTGATCCTGAGCTCGTACCCAAAATGAAAGCCGAAGCCAAGGTATAGATTAATCTTTCAGGAACACGTTTCCATAGATGGATCTTACGTTAGAGAATATGGCAAGATTCAAAATATGCCTCTTTGCAAGTGATTCCATGCTCTATAGTGTCAACATTTGACTCAAGCAGTAAATTGGTTAGATTTCAGACTTCTTAATGTCTCCCCGGATTAAAGCCATCAGTTGGGCGAGTTTAGTACTGTCGCCATTTGCATTCTCATCGCGAGGAACAAGATGAAAACACTGGAGGCTAAGAACAAAGTTCTTGACTGGATCTTCAGCCAAAGACCAATATTTCTGACAATAGGGGCCAAGGCTCATAGCTATTGGCGCCCCCAGATCAGCCAATCGGCAGACTGATTGAAGACACCAGTCAAATTGCTTGCGACTCCTGGAGTGAGCAAATGCTTTTGACGCTTGGACCAAAGGTGGAATGACCAACATAGCGCCACAAATCCTCTTTTTATCCTGCAAAAAGTATGGCGCGGATCGACAAATTTCCATGGAGTAGTACCGTGCAAGCTGAAATTCGTCATGGCACATCGGATCTTTCGAAAACTGGACGCCTTCATGAATCAAAGCAAGAGCCCGAGCAAAGTATATTAGTCCTTGGATCTGTAACATTGATACCAGGTAAAGCACGTGCACTTTTGCAGACGTGAGAGACGTAAATTTATATGGTTTGCCGAATATCCCATCAATTGCAGGGAGAGTTCCACATGGTATTTTTTCCGATGCACAAAGTTCCGGACATATATCAAATGTCTTCTTAATGCCGGAATACCATGCAAGGATTTTTCTCTTACAATCCAAATAGCCTAGTAACAGAACCGCGCATGCACGGCTATCAGACATATCGAGCCGCTCTTGAGCCTCTTGGAGAAAAAGAGACTCGAAAAAATGTCCGTAAGCTTGATCAATCGGTGGTCCACTTTGAAACCATGAGAGAGACCGAGGATCTACGCAGATCCTTCTTCCTAATGCGGCCGCAAATATCTAGAACATCATGAGTACTTCGTACTGGACATTGTGTTAAGAAGTCAAGATGACATACACATCCGAATTCCATCGTTCTAGTGAAGACGTATTTGAACAGTGGAGTTGGGAGCTTAGCACCACAATATCGTCCCAAAAGCATGCTGGTGGCTTCATTATGTTGCCAGTAAGGCTGGGGATCACCGTTGTATCGGGCGCCCTTCAATATAATGGTCAAAGTCTGACATCCAAAAATCAGCAACAAGACCTACCTCGATGACTTGAAAAACGGCTGTCGTAAATATCATATCATCCGAAACCGCTTTCCGGTTTATACTGCTTGATAACAATCGAAGTGACACATTATAAAGCTCAATTCCATGCCGATACATAGTATTGTCACCATTGATAAGCCCCAAAGTTAGACACGCAACAGCCGACAGAGCTCTATCAAGCATTTCAGTCCGCGATACCATTGGCAAGTCCACGATCATGTCCGACATTCGATCAACCTGAGAAATGGGCGTCTCATCCAGTGGTTGATATTGTTCAAGAAAGCAGGAGTAAATCTGCAAGCGGTTTTGGAGGCCAAAATCAATAGCTTGTGGTATACTTGAAAACATAGGCTGAGCGCGATGTTGGAACGTTTGAGCTGGAATTAGTGAGCTTTCCGTCGATTTGGACGGCGTAAAATGCGCTAAGAAGCGCCTGTTCATATACCCGGGACAAGTATTACCGCGTTTGATACACCGCAGACACTCAGGGGTTTGAAGGTCACACTGTGTTCAGCCTCATTAGCTCTTTCCTGAACTCACTTTAGGGGCTGGTCGCACCTTCACCTTGCGTTTTCGGCAAGATGCACACCCAGCGGACTGCCATGGAATTCCACCCATATCGTAGAATGGGTTACTTTAACCAGAAAGCAAAGAATAATGTTTGTTTTGTCACAGGAGAGATATCAGCCCCAATTTGGAATAAAGGCCTTTTGTTTTCGCCATTGTTTTTCATGAGGTGGGGGGTTCAGCCCCGTCAATTTGGCCCCCAAACGGAAAAAGTAACTCCGACGGTGTACTGAAACCAATAAAAGACTCTGTAGTCCATCATTATTAGGAAAAAATGATAGCCGAGCATCGACAAAAAAAACAGCTTTTCTACTACATTTCAATTCTGTTGTGATATCTAGGATCTTTGATTATGCTGTGAACCAGCAACTGCCGCATAGGAACCGTGTGCGGAGGAGGTCGGGCAATTCAGTGATTGACCTTTCACCAGTTGAAAAGGACAGTGGCAATGGGTCAACAAAAGTCGGTGTATAGATAAAGTATTTCCATTCTGCAAAACACTTTACTATTGCACAGATATTGTCATTTATGGGCTATTTCCTTTGTGCTATACCATACAACGATTTGTGACAACTCAAGAGTTGCTAGATATTATCCGGTATAAATCCATGATGCGGTTTATTGAGATGCCAAAGAACGCTAACAACACGAGATTCTTAGCAGCGTTTCTTAATTCGGTCTCATGGTAGGTCGGAGGCCAACCAACTCCTTGCTCACGCCGCCGGCACTTGTCAAAGTCAATCGGCTAGCTTCCTGGGCCAAGGGAAGGATATCCTCGATGCGCAAAGACGAGTCAGCCTTTGCAAGGCCAGCCACAGCCACGCCAAGTAGAGTATCGCCAGCACCATTGACACTGACAACTTCTTCGGAGGTTAGAGTCTTAGTGGGAGGAAAAAGTCGCATGTAAACACCTCCAAATGGCACTTCCGCTGTCGGAGCAGCGCGCGCAAGAATATAAGGTGCAAACTCAGGATCTGTTAGTCGCGGATCACCTGGTGGTAGGAGTTGTGTCAAGAGGGCGCCGGATTCGCCCAGCTTAGTGATAAGACATGGTATGAAGGGAAGGAGCTGGATGGATTGTTGTGGCAGGCCTTCGTCAACAAGCTCAGCAGATGTCGCTGCGACAAGGCGCTCACGAGAACCTGTAGGAGACAAGCCCATTGCATCAATGATACTCCACCAAGCAGGTGAGTCAAAAAGAAGCGTCTCGCGTGCAGCATTATACATAGCTGATAATTCAAGGCGATTCGGGCAGGCGAGACTGATGGCATTGTTGGGAACCGTCTGTGCAGGGCTGATAGTTGCACCAGAACCACTGGCATCCCGACCGAATAGTCTACGAGACTTGGCTGTTGACACAGGCTCGAAGGCCACACGGGCACCGTGTTTACGGGCAACAGACGTCCATTTAGCTATGACCTCAGGACGCCAGTTAGCATCGACGACAACCCAACGAGGCTTGGTTCGTTCGATCAATGGCTCCCAGAATCCATCAAAATTCAGCTGCGACTCAGGAAGCTCAATAATTCCCATGTCGGCCATGGCAACAAGGAGATCCTTTTTAGCGTCATTAATGGCGACATATTGTGCAGTCCGAGTTCCCGGAGTTGCGGGGAGAACCTGAACGCCAGCAATGTCAAGACCCTCCTGGTTGAGAGATGAAAGGGCCGCCCGGCCGCTTAAGTCGTCTGCAACGACACTGCAGAAAAGAACATCGCTACCGATATAGCTAGCAGCAATAGCGACATTGTGACCTACGCCACCAAGGCTCTGTCCGATCACAGCAGGGTTAGACGTGTGTGACACGGGCGCAATCTGGGCACATTCGGCATCAAATGGAGTGTAGTCACAAGATAAATCGATGGCAAGCGAACCGGCAACCAATATATCGGCTTTTTCGGTTATTTGAGGAGTTAGTACTTGCTTGGCAGGTTCAGGGTTGGGCTGGCGTGTGATATTATCTTGATCTGACCGATTATAGCTCGATATAGCGGGCATGTGTCTATGAATTGGAAAATCTCCCAACTTAGCATTGAGTATATTTCTGTGTCTATGTAACTGACTTACCGAGACGCAGTTCCTCGGTCAATCTCCTCGATCTTGGCAAGCTCCACGGCCACCCGGGTTGCGCGCTTGACATTGGACTCGACTAAAGCACGATTCGCAACCACGCTCTTCCCGCCACTCAGCTCTTTGATCTTAGCGAGAACAAATGGAGTATTGTCGCTGCCCTTGAAGCCCTCTTCATCTGCTAAGCGAACTGCCTCTTCAATGATGCGATCAATCTCGGGCTTTGGTATAGAGTACTCTAAGGGTACTGGGTTAGCAAAGTGGATTCCAGATCCAACCGGAAGCTTGGATTGCGCATCTAGCGGTTTATTAGTTGAAATCAATCACGATAGTTCAAACCATACTCACAAACTATGGCGGCAGCTTCCGCCTCGTCTTGAATGATCCGCGGGCTACGGACGCCACTTTCCCGCGTGAAGAAAGCGGGGAAATCAACAGATCCTTCACGTCCATCAGCGAAAGTACCAACGCAGACACCCTCGGTCTCGAGATACTCCAGAGTTCGAGGGATATCAAGAAAGCTCTTGCATCCGGAACTAATGACCGTGATAGCGGTTCGACCAAGCTCCGTAAGATCGGCTGGTGTAGAATACATTAGTTTATGCTCATGCAATGGGCACTCTGGTTGACGAATTGTTTACCTGAAACATCCATTGTGCGTTCACCACCGCGGTGCACACCACCTATAGAGCTAGTTAGATCTAGGAAGTCCTGAGATGGTAATATGCTGATACCTAGTCCGCCTGTTCCAAAAATCTTAATCCCAGCAAGCTCCGAGAGGATCATTGTACCAGAGATAGTTGTACCACCATGAATGAGTTTTCCTGTCATGCCCTAGAGGATGTTGAGTTTCCAACCGTGTAATTCCGTGGGGAATGTTGACCTACCAATCCGCAGATATAGCCTAGGTCTCTCCGAGACACTTTCAGTGCGGTCTTGTTTTCCGCTGTTGAGGCCAGCTCAATGATATCCTCTCCGCTCATGCCAACTCGTGCAACACCGCCGAGGATGCCAATGGTCGCGGGGACTCCACCGTTGGCACGAACCACCGATTCGAGAAGTGTTGCGAGGGCAATATTCTCAGGATATGGGAAACCTTAAGCGAAGTGAGCCCTACTATCGCACTATCAATCGTTCTACAGTCACTCCGGCTGAATAACAATTTGATACATACCATGGGTGTAGATGGTTGTCTCAAGCGCGACAACTGGCTTGCCTGTCGCAACCGCATCACGAACCTCTTCAGATATTCTCAAGAATTTGCTCTGTGGGTGATTCGCGAGGTCATGAAGGGAGCGAGCACGCGGCAACTGTGCTGCTCTCCAGCGACCAAATCGCGCAACGGTCCTTGAGATGAACATCGTGGGACTGTTCAGATCGATGTAGATCAATCGATGGAGAAACAGCAGAGATGAGGAGAAGCTGTTATCAGCGATAAGAGCAGCGGAGTGCGCGTTGTGGCCGCCGCGGCCGCCGTATTGCGTATACATGGGGACACCTCATCAGCTTCGTCCGACTCAGGACCCGCTCATCACCCTCGCCTTTTCAAAAATCCCTATTACTGATTCGGAGACCTTGTGTTCTCCGGCGTGATATCCTCATTCACAATGAGGCTTTTCACCGCCACAGTACTCGGGCTACTTGCGCCCAGCCTAGCTGCCGCGACCAACCTTACCACCCCGTCTCGACTGGCACTCCCATCCGACTTTAAGCCTGCGCAGGTTTTCAAGAACACCAATCTTGTTCGAAACACCAACTTGGAAAAGGGATATGTCAGAGAGACAGTCAATGTTGTTGTGGAGAATGTTGATAAGCAACCACAGACTGATTACTACATTCCCTTCCCTGCCGACGTTTTTGATCGCATTGGAGGGTTTGAAGTCCGGGACAAGAAGGCAACAGAAAAGGGCCGATTTGATGTGGATGCTACCGAGGTGGATCTGTCCAGGTAAGATTCAATTGATGCTGTCAATGGCTCAGAGCTAGGGTTACCATCCCAAGCATGCAGAGTGAGTATCCGCAGAGCTAACTAACCATTGAGCTACAACAGCGGCAATCAGTACTTCGTCGTTCACTTCCCCGAGCCTCTCGCCCCGAAATCTCAAGTCACTTTGGGAATTTCTTATTCCGTCCTCTCTTCTCTGAGCCCACTCCCCGCAACTATCAACCAGAACGACAAGCAATACCTCACTTATAGCTTCTCCGCCTACGCTCCATCAGCCTATCAAACGATCACACAGAAGACTAAGCTCAAGTTTCCTAGCACCAATGTACCCGATTATACCTCAACTTCAGGGCTCAAGAGTGGCTCTGACCCTGAGCGCAAAGGTAGTACCTACACCTATGGGCCATACGACACGGCCAAGGTGGCCCCAGGTGATGCATACCCGATCACTGTCCGCTACGAGTTTACCAATCCGGTGATTACAGCACACCTTTTGGAGCGAGATTTGGAGATTTCTCACTGGGGTGGTAATCTTGCAACCGAGGAGCGCTACTGGCTGCGCAACAATGGCTCCCAGCTGGCCAACCAATTCTCACGCGTCGAGTGGACCTTCGCCAATTATCAGAAGGCTCCTACATCGGCTGTTCGTGAGATCAACTATCCGTTGCTTCCCGGCTCTGTTGACGCTTACTTCATCGATGACATCGGTAACGTCTCAACTAGCCGCTACCGCCCGGGCAATGGCAAGACTGCTGCCAACTTGGAGTTGAAGCCCCGTTTCCCAATCTTCGGTGGCTGGAACTATAGCTTCAAAGTGGGCTGGAACAACAATCTGGGCGGTTTCCTCCGTCAGGCCGCTAGTGCCGACTCATGGGTTCTGAAGGTGCCTTTCCTCCAAGGCCCCAAAATGGCCGAGGGTATTCAGTACGAGCGTGTCATAGTTCGTGTTGTCTTGCCTGAGGGTGCCCACAATGTTCGCTTCCAGGTAGTTGAGGGTACTGCTAGCAATGGTCTACCTGGCGCGAACCACATTCATGCCAGTCTCTCCTCCCTCAAGACCTACATGGATACTCTTGGTCGAACCACTTTGACCCTGGAGGTTGATAGCTTGACTGATGAAGCTCGTGATTCGCAGCTTGTGGTATGTTACTCTACTCTCTCACTTCATATTTAAACCAAACATGGCTAATGGTATCAAAAGGTGGCCTATGACTACTCCTTCACGGACGCTCTGCGGAAGCCGCTTACCATCTTTGCTGGTCTTCTCGCCGTTTTCATTGCCGCGTGGGGCATCGGCAACATTGATGTTAGCATCAAGAAGCGGTAAATCTTGCATTTTGTGAAAGACCTTCATGTTTTTTTTTTTTTTTCGTTTGACTTTGCCGTAGCAATTTCTATATCCATGTATTCATGTCCGAGGATGCAAGCCGTTCCTTCTTGTTTTCGAATTCCACGTAGTCTTCTCATCCATCTGCGTCTTTGCAGTCTTCTCAATGAACTGAAATCCTTCTCTGAGAGTGAGTGTTCACGTAGCGATGAACCACGCGATAATCCTATGTTCAACAATGATCGAGAAGTTGCGAACCTCAAATTATTGTCATCATAAGCGAAAGTGAACTCTACAAAGGGAAACATGCCACGAAGCTTCAGATGATATTGCGCTCGAGATTTCTGACAAAGACTGACTGAACGCTTCACTTCCAGTGCCATTTCATTGCTTCAGAGTATCTAGCTATTGCTCATCCTATGCCTTTTAAACAAACTTTCTCGGCTGGCGCAAGATTTGTGCACCGAGAGTCAACTTGAGGATTAATGCACAAGAATTGAGGGAATGTGATAGGGTTTCCATTGCGCTGGAGACCTCCCTCGAAGGCATCTCCATTTTGAATAGAATAAGTCCTGTTGTCTATTTTTTGGAGTCGACTGCTGATCAAAATATACGAACTTGAATCTTACGATTACTTATGAATGATCTTCCGTTGCAGAGGGAGAGCGGCGGCTTCTAAGGGATTGGATAGTGCAAAAGGGAGCTTGAGCATATGGTAAATACATGGTCAAATCAAACAGGAAGGGATCTGAGTTGAAGTGAGAGAGTAATAGAATAGCTCTGGGTCACTTTAATAATTCATTGTAGCAAAATCTGCGTCAAATATTCAGCGCCGTCAAGAGTTGAAATATCTTCCATAGCTCTATAATGACTATCTTTGGAAATGATCACTTAGATCGACATATAGATGTGGAAGCTCAAGCGGCTAATCCTAGATTTCTTGCGTGGAAACCCGGTGAAAACTAGTTCTTCTATTTCCATTTTAGACATATTTTCATGCCAAGTGGCGGACGGCCTGGTATATATTTATTTCATGACAACCTATCCCGCATATACTATTATTGCAAGAGCTAAGCTTATGCGACCACTTTAATCTAAATTGAAGGAAAAATTTATCCAAGTACGCCACATCTGTGAATTAACCGGTGTCAAAATGAATTGTGTCCTTCGCTATAGCATGCTCGAGAAAGACCGTTTCATTTTCAACTCATTCACCATTTGGTGCTCCAATCCACAAGAATCAAGCTTTTATAGATTTTTATAGTCTTCTTCATTCCATCGTTTAAGGGATGGCCAACCTTACGTAGCACCACAAGTTCCGGACACCCCGGTGCCCTAGAGCCTGGAAGGAGTAATGAGAGGGAAGAAGCTAGAAATGTGCCTCAAAATAGACCCTTCTTACTTTCGCTACATCTCAATCTGTCCAGCGCCTATTAATGACGAGTATGGTAGAGGAAAAGGTCGAGGTCGGGGAGGGAGCCCTTGTATGCCTGAGAGGAACCTTTCCGCCCCACCACTGCCGCACTCGCAAGGCTGCGCTCATTTTAAGTTGAACGTCAGCCAGAACATCGCTTTTCTATACCGTTGGATAACACAAACAGAGTCCGCCAAACTGCGTTCAAATTCCATGAGCATCGTTCAAGACAAACCAGCTACCTACTCATCACAAAAATGTCAACAAAGCAGAGGCAACGCCGGAGTATGCCCAAGGTTCGTACGGGATGTGCTACCTGCAAGTGAGTTTGCTTTCGCCACTTGGTCTCAAGAGCATTCAAAGCTGACTATTTAGAAATCGGCGCGTGAAGTGCGATGAAATGCGGCCGCAATGTCAGCGATGCACTAGTACTGGTCGACAATGTCCAGGCTACCCTAGCGAGCCCCAGTCAAAAACAACGATCAAGATGTACAATATCCCTTTCAGAGTCCCTGGCAGTCGAGCTGACCGCGAATTACTTCATTTCTACTGCTGTGAAGCTGCGGGATGCCTTTCCCGATTCTCCGATACAACGCTATGGACACATCTTGTTCTACAGTGGAGCCAGCACCAACCTGTCATTCGCAGCGCCCTCGTAACATTCAGCTCTTTGTATCAAGACTATTTACGAGTCGGCTCATCTTCACTTAACATATCCCCACATCATATTCAGCTCATTGCCAAGTCTCATAAACAGCTATCCACGCAGTTAGTCAATCGAAATGCTTCGATGGAAGTGGCCCTCATATGCAGCGTCATCTTCTATATCTTTGAATGCCTTGTTGGTAACTCACAGCAAGCTATATGGCATCTAGATCAAGGAATAGCCTTATTCCAACAATGCTGGGCTAGCCAACCAAGCTCCACACTCAGTTCAGATGCAGTCCTTGCACAGCTGAAACCCGTTTTTGCTCGGTTGGATATTCATGCAAGTATTTTCTCTTTCGAGAGAGTTCCTTTATTGGATCTTGTTTCGCCAACGCAGATAGCGGGCTTGGAGCCAGTAGTACCGAACAGATTTTCTAATATTGCCGAAGCCGAGCATGTACTAGTTGTTCTGCAAAACTGGATGTTACGGCATCTCATGACATATATCGAATACAAACCAAGGCCTAGAGATGAGTTGCCTGTGGAGATCATATGTGAGAGGCTACAACTGAAAAGCCAATTCCAATGCTTTGAAGATACAATCGGAAGATTAGTATCTGAAATGCCCGAGGAATGCCACACAGTTTCACAGAAAGAACAATTGAAGTTGCTGGAAATCCAAGCTCTGATCTTCCACGGAGCATTGCTGGAAAATATCATGGATCCTTGGAGCGGGTCCAATGTACCCATGGAAGCTCTATGGCGATTCGATCTTGCTCTATCTCAGATCTCAACACTCGTTTCAACATCGAGCAACGAAAAGGACAGCGCTCATCCTAGAAACCGAGATTTCACAGTGTCCACGAACATAATTGCCATGTTATATTTCATCTGCATGAAAACTCAAAACACAGAGATACTAGGAAAAACAATGTCTTTACTACAGAGTTCTCTTTCATCAGCACGGGATGGACTATGGGATGCAAAAACAGCCATTGTTATAGTGAAGGCTATGTTGCCGAAAGATATTTTTTGTCAAGACGAATCAGTTAAAGCAGTCAGACTGGAGGAAGTTGGCTCCGGGATTGTAGATGCTTCTGGTGGCCTAGATGAAGCCTTCAAGATGCTACAGATTGCGGAAAAACGCTGTTGAGAAATTGCATGAAAGCCAATGTTCAGTGCTGAGTCTGCTTGCAGCCATCCTAAATACTTATTTTGATTTTGGTAGGCCTTTTAAGAAAGTAGTCAAGGTGGCATGTTTCAATCAGAATGTTCTAATTTTGAGTGGCCGAACTGCCTAGCTTGAGAGTAGAAATAGAAAGATGACTTTGAGTGATCAAATCAATTATGATATATCATGATACATTACATTGACATCTAATCGTTTTTCTGATTTCTAAACTCACTATTTATTTATTCACAACATGGTTCATGATATTTACGAACAGTGTAATGGCCTAGCTATTCCAAACAGTTCTGGTCAGCATTTCTGCATCAGCTGAAACAAATGTTGACACTCTATTCACGGCATGGTACCATTTTCTTCAATTCCCATGGCCTCGGACTCCACTAGCTTTGCAAATTTCATTTAATTGTTGCCAGAGTCAAACACACCAAAGTCAAATACCGTAACAACGTTTTTCAAAACCGGCACGCCAAGGATGTTCGACGTTAGATCGGCGATCGAGACGCTCTCTGAACTAGCAAGACTAGAGACACAAACACCCTCTGATGTCCGATATATCAGATGTTGGCCACTGTGATAAAATGCCTGATTGCCAATCCTGATACCGAATTGTGGAGCTTTGACTGAGCAGTCAAAAATATACATTGCGGAGGTAGAAACAAATTTTGCTGGGGGCGAGAAGAGAGAATTGACTTGGTCAACATCGCAGAGGAAAGGAATGAAACAATGCGTGTAGCCCGTTTTCATCACGTATGACTCACTACTCTCAGTATCAACAAGCAGCTGAAAAATTTGGTTGCCAATAGTAACAGAAGCATCAAATACTTTTCCGAGCTCCGTAGCCAAGAGGGGGACGGTGGTACTGGAGGTTTGTCGGGCAGTGGTGAGCCTGCTGGCCTTCGTGAAAGGCAAAAACCCAGCACCAATAAGAGTCGCGAGACGAAATATTTGCATGATAACTTAGATTATCAACTAAAAGATAGAAGACTATTCTCGGTAGTATTTTTTTCTATTCTCCTATAATTATAATCAATCGCCTTTTCTTAAAGTGCCTCAATAATAGTTCTGCCGGTCGTATATTTTAGAATGGCATTCCACTTTCCAAAAATACCCATTTACATAGGATACGACAAATGACCATGTATAGTGGCTACCTTGAGTGCTGTGTAATTGAGTGCTTTTTTGAAGGCAGCTTTGACGATGCACTTGAATGGAAATAAACTTTTCATGTTGTGTCAGGCCCCCGGCGACCACATCGCTCGTATATTTAAGTGTATTTCTTGGCGTTGCTTTGGTATGTTGGACGCTCTAATAGAGCGAAGGCCAGGTGATAAAGTGCTCTCGTCTCATGCCTAGCTTAATGATTACTTGTCACATAACCAACCGCCCAGGCAGCCCGAGCCCTCCTATTTAGAGGTTCTTCATCATTAGCCCAGATAATCTCTCTTACTAAATACCAATGATGAGGGCATATCTCAGCTCATTCCAGGTAAAATCACTCAGAATGAAGATTGCATATATTTGGTGCGAATGCAAACAGTCCAACTACTGCTATTCATGTCCATTTCATTCGGTAGCAACCCCTGCTGAGATTATAGGGCGCAGGAAACATACCTTGGAGTCTTATAGTTAGCACATGAAAACGACTGCTCCCCAGGTTGGCTTGGTCCATGCCCTTCATGCAAAGTTAGGGTGTGTGCCACATCGTACCATATCTCTAGAGTTTGTTTGTTTGGAAGTATATATCATCAACTTGCCATCAGACTTCATTTCTCAGTGCTCAGCATTACTTTTTGAGACCAAACTTTAAAGACGGCTTTTTCAATCCAAATAGTCTAAGGTCTATTATTCAATGAGAGATTTTTATGGACATATCAAATTTATAGTCCTAGTCGCTTATTCAAATACATTATCCCAATTCAAGTCAATTTAAAGCTTCCACCGGATTACGCTGCACCAGTAGTAAATCAGTATCATCATTACTCATACTACGATTACCTGAGTCAAATATTTCATTCACAACTAAGATGCTTTGCATTCATCCAACTAAATATTTTTCACGAAGATCCGAACCTCCGAAGGGGTACGGGGTAGGTGTGACAAAGTCGTAAGTCTGATATGGGCCGCCTCCCATGAGAAGTATGTATAAATCATGAGCTAGGAATTTCATCAATCACTCGGGTCGACTAAACGTGACTGAATTCATTCAAACTTGTGAATCTGTCGACAATATGTGGTTTACCTTTAGCACAGCCATCATACTAGCATCTTCAGTGCTTGGACTCGGAGAGCCTCCTTATTTTGCAGATTTGACATGGGAACCCCCAAGAACCTTGTCGAATTTGCCAAATCTAACGGTGAAGGCTAAAACCGGGACTTTCATTGGTATTTTCAACGACACGTATCCTAATGTGCGTCAATTCTTGCGGGTTCCATTTGCGCAGGTAAGGCATTCAATCAGATTGGTTGCGAGTCATAATAACAAGCCAACGTTAAGCCACCCGTGGGCGATCTACGTTGGCTTCCGCCCCAGAAGCTTCCCCCTTCGGACAAAAAATACGATGCAACCACGTATGGTCCTGGTATGCCAATAATCTTTTCAGTGCAATAATGGAAGGGGAAAAGTCAAAACTGACACTAGAGACCCCACTTAGCATGCCCCCAGTACGTCGAATCTGTAGACTCGTTCTGGAAAACCTACGAGCCTGAAAGTTTCGTTATCAGTCCTGGAGAGAACCTTACCCAAGGCTCAGTTGCCTGGTCGTCTGCTGAAGACTGCCTGTCCATAGCAATATGGACTCCCTCCTACGCTAACAATACATCTAAACTCCCAGTTGCATTATTTGCCACTGGAGGCGCCGGGGTCGAAGGAGGTATCAATATTCCCGCCCACCTGCCATCCCAATGGGTGTCCCGCTCCCAGGAGCATATCGCGATTGCTTTGAACTACAGGGTGAATATATTTGGAAGTTAGTTGAACATCCTAACTGTAGAAACTACATCTAAGATATCTTGACAGATCCAAAGTCCAGGGCTCTGAACGAGACATCCCTCAGTTTGCTGGATGTGAGAGCGGCGGTTGAGTGGGTATATGAAAATATCGAAGCTTTTGGAGGAGATCCCAAAAACATCATGGCAAGTTCAGTCTCGTTTTTCGTTGCTATCTCACCCAGAACTGATTTCTATTCCTAGCTTTGGGGCCAGTCACAAGGAGGGGCTTTGGCACACATGTACACTCTTGCATTCCCAGAAAACCCCCTCGTTGCTCGGTACGGTATCATCTCCGAACAGCCTTCTGTCAAGATCGACCTCTCTACAGCAAATGATGTTTACCTCGATTTCGACATTGTCGCCAAGGGCCTTGGGTGCAATTACGGGGACGATGCCGGGGCGGAACTCAACTGCATGCGTATGTTATCTTGGGTACAGATTGAAGAGTATATAAATCGTTACACCGGCAACCGACGGATCTCTTTTATGGACTACATACGTGAGCCCTTGTTCATGCCATTACTGGTGAAATTTCACAACCTGACTCGCTTTTGACAGCCGATGAGCGATATATCTTTTCCAACGAAACACAGCGCTATGTAGAAGGTAAGGTAGCTAAGGGCCCAGCCATCCGCTCCTTTGCGGCACGGGAAATAGCAGTAGACAACAACATTACATCATCGCAAGTGGACGCACAGAAGTGGGTTTGTAGTGCACTCTCAGATACGGTATTGCGTTATACGCATGGTTTGGATACATATCGTTATTTCTGGGCTGGTAAGCCCAATACTTTCCATAAAGCACTTTTAAGTCAGTATTACGCTCATCATCCTCGTATAGGCAACTTCTCGAATATTAGCCCAGTGTCTTGGCTAGGAGCTTTCCACTTCTCCGACCTGTACATGATATTTGGGACGTACGTCAAGAATGCCGGTGAGATATCTCAGCTTGAGATCAGCACTTCTCGTGCCATGCAGGACTTTATGCTGGCTTTCCTCAAAGACCCAAATTCTCTCCCAGAGACTGTCGGTTGGCCTTTATTCAACCCCAATTCACCGAATGGAGGGTCTATCATTGAGTTTGGCAAAGATTTGCCGGCGATAAATATCACCGGGCATTATCTAGACGGAGGCTGTTATAACTCGTCCATTCCATTTCGAGTGAATGGTTAACGGGATATTCAAGGACAGCACAAAAGAGGAATCTTCGTTGAAAATTGAATGAGACCAGATGGATTTTCAGACATTATCCTGTAGTAATGCATCAAAATTTCCATATCATTTTCAAGTCTTGTCAAATCAAACCTAGCCGTTGTCAGCATTGAGTAGCTCCGTTGCCTCAAAAGCAACCTGATCAAGACAGAAGTGCGCTACACATTGCTATATAACCAGTGTACACGATATCTTGAACAGACATACAAGTAATCATGTCTGCTTCTCAAAAGAAACGGGGAGCTCTCCGACAATTGAACATTTAGGGCTTGAAGATCAGCAACCTAAAAGCGGTCTTAGTTCATTAAAGTAGTCCCAAAATTCGAAAAGAAAAAGATTTTGAATCAAGTACATGTATATTCTTCCCGCAAATCCGATCAATAATGCCGAGACCAAGGAATTACTAGAAAACCCAAGGTACGTTACAGGAAGCCCCCAAGCCACCAACACCGTCCCCACCCCCGAATTCACAACCGCCTTAACCCATTCATCTATGCCGAACGAACATCGCCAATATAAACAGCCTGCTGGCACAAAGGAGGGCAATCCGATAAAAAATGAGGAAACCACAAGATGATTGTTCAAAACACAACGCCCGAGCGCCTTGCAAATGGAACCGCAGAGTAAGAAAAGAGGTCAAACACGACCATTTATTGTTCATTATCCCTCGAACTTCCGCTTGACGCCGTTTCCGTTCATGGAAGGCGGCATGCCGCGCGCTTTTCGCTTACGCTCCTCGTCTTCCGAGGCAGCCATGGCCTGGCGTTTTTTCCAGGCAGTTTTGATGGCGGGCGCAATGCGGATGAGGTCTTCCTCGGTGACACGATCGTCGATACTCTCAAGGACCTTTTCCACTGTAGTGATGTGATTCGCATCCATTTTATCGTCTCGGAAACGATAGAAACGCCAGCGAGACTGTTCATCTTTATAGCATTCGACGATCGAGTCATCGAGAGGGATACGCATGGCTTTGAGGTCCTCCCACTCTGTGGGGGTTATATACATTTCACCAAAGGGTTGGTATTCGTTGGAGTTGAGAAGGACGAACAGGTGGCAGATAGGAAGGGCGTCATAGTCGGGGTATGGCTCTGAGACACCCTCTGCTTCGTCATCGGTATCGGGCTCTAGGAGGGGAAATTCGAGGCGCATGCGGAAGTCGATCGTATTGTCGGCGGGGGGCTTCCATTTGAGAATGTGCTCATCCGTGCCGATTTTGTATGGGGTGCTGCGGCAGGTGAAGATGAGGCCATCGTTTCCATGAATTTTTTTGACGTGAGGGATGATCTCGCGGAACATCATCTCGATACCATAGCTGACCTGGGTCGACTTGTCTTCGACGACGAAGGGACGGTATTGCTTTTCTTCGGGAAACATTCGGTACAGATTGTTGTAAGGTTTGAGGACTTTCTCTTTGAAGTAGGCTAGTCGCTTATCGAGGGTGCGGTGCATGAGGTTCTGACCATCAAGTACCAGGCAGTCAAAGACAAGGTATTTCAGCTGTTGCGTGCCATCCTCATAGGTATCATTGACGAGCTCGCCATCCACTAGTGTGTCAACATGGAACCCTTGAAAAGTTTCATCATCGGGCAGCGGGAAGTGCAGGCCCGCCACGAAGCGGTACTCGTTCTTGCGATCGATCAGGTAGTGAATCTCAGGTTGACCAGCCCCAGGGTCACCGCGCGCAAAGTACAGAAGACATCTAATGCCGTCGGTCTTTTCGCAAACATAATAATCTTCTCTCTGCAGCTCCTCCAGGTGTTTTGCTGAGAAGCTCACTGGTTGCGCGCCGGGAAAGTTGATATTGTTGCGGCCGAGGAGGTCGGCGACTTCACGACGGAACGAGCCTGCGAGGTTCGGTTCGGCTTTCACACCTATCGCATCGAGATCGGGGACAGAATGGCTCATGATGGTATCGCGAGGAAATGAGGACGGCAGATGAAATCAGACTTAGAGATTGGTGAGAATATAGAAGCTTCGAGGGGTAGTTCGCGTGAATCAGGGCGGGAGCTATAGTGGAAGAGCTCAATGCGACTGGGTTCAAGGCGAGCTGGCGCACATCCACGCGAAGACCCTGTAGGACAATGAGCTGCAAAGTTTGATTTCAAGTGAAATCAGCTCAAATGAGCATTGAGAACGAGCTGAGGTTCATAGCAGACGGTGTCGAAGAAAGTGATCGACGGAAGCATGAATAGACTGCTGGCCTGAGGCTTGGATAACGTAATCAATTCTCCATTGTGCCATGATCCATGAAATCCTACAAAGACAAAGGCAAACCCAGGCTTCGGTTTATTGATGCTTTCTTGATCTCGCATCTAGCTTTTACATTTAAAGTCATAGTCTGCCCATAGTATACTCCAGTATTAAATATAAAAATCTCAATTGGAGAAAAAGGTCTCTTCCAAACAAACTACACTCTGCGCGCTGTGTATCATGCCAGCAGCCGGGGTATCATGTCATCGCCAATCAAACAGAGCCAGCCTGTTCCATGCCCGAACCAGAAACTTGAAAAGAAAGAAAATCAAAAGAGGGAAACATGCATATGCACAAGATCTTGTGCCCTCCAACTCCAGTATCCGCCATCCAGAACACCGAGAACAAGACCGGAGATATGAGAAAGACCAGTAGGTCAATAGATAGTCATTATAATCATCATCCGCTGCTGAACGGAACACGAGCTGCTCAAGAAGCTGCAGCAACGGGGGTCTTCCGGGTAGTCTGCACTGGGGTTTTCCGGGCTGCATCTCCAGTCGCATCGGCATTCTCTCCAGTAGGGACGATGGGAGACGAAGATGGAACTAGGTTCGTATCAAATGGTTGGAAGATGCTTCCGCCAAACAAAGATTGACTATCGTCGGTTGCAAAGAGGCTACCACCCCCGCGACCTCCGATAGCATGCAGCATCTGCTCTTTGATGCGGACAAATCGGTACTTGGACTTAGAGCTGATGAGAGTATGTTCGACAAGCGGCCTGGGAGCAGATCGGGCAATCGCAGCCATGACAGTATCTCTCTCTTCATCCGAATCAACAGGACCATTGGTATCAATCTCATCAGGTAGCGGTGCGTTGGCATCAATGGCAGCCCCTGTAACGTAAAAAGCACAAGTCAGATCATCTCTCTATTCAGGGGGAAAGGGGCAAGACAAGTGGGGAGAACATACTCTGCTGCTTGGCCTGGTTTTTCTTCTGGTATTGCTGGAGCAACATATCGTAAGGCAAAGAACGGCCAGGGACAGCACGTTTTGCACCCATCGAATGACTCTTGCACGTCAACGAACGAGCGCACTGTGCACCATTGGGCAGGGTAACACCACACTGCTTCTCCACATCGACAGGGCCCTTGGGCTTCGCGGTTTTCGCTTTGGGCTCGTCCTTCTTTTTCTTCTTCTTCGGCTCCTTATTGTCATCTTCGTCGGCCTTGCGCTTCTTGCCTTTCTTCGTGCCGTCCTCGGTGCCCTTGACGGCGCTCTTCTTAGCGCTCTTCTGACCCTTCATCGCATCATCACCATCGAGCTTGTCGCGGCCATCCTCATCTTTGTCGTCGACTACCTTGGCGCGATTGGCTGCGTCACGCGCTTCCTTCTTCTTGCGCGCCTTCTCCTGCTTAGCCTTTAAGCAGCCGCGGATGTGTTCAGCGGCGGTGGATTTCAAGACAGGGCGCTTGCAATGCTTGCAGATAACAGTCTCGAGAAGATCATGTTCACGAGGTTTGCCGGTGGGGAAAGAGGCAGCAATCTTGTTGTCTAGCTTAGGCAAGGGTGAGGACGTGGGTGAGGTATCGACGGGGCCATCTTTCGCATCTGTATTGTCCTCCGGTTAGTTTTCTGGCCGTAGGGAAGCGTGCATGCACTCCCAGCGAAATCCATACCATCGGCCTTCTTCTTAGTCGACGCTTTGGACGTCTTTTTAACCTTCATCTTGCCCGGCTTGGTATCTTTCTCGGTGAACTTGTAGCCCGATGCATCGACCAAGCTCCCGGATACTGCGAGATTCGATGAAAACCATTAGCTTTCTGAAGATTGCAGGATCTTTACCCACCCCTTTGCCTCTTTGTCCGACGGAGCGCGACGTTTCCCGGTCGCGCTCCGACTGATTCAGGTGGTGGCTTACCTCGACCGGAGTCGCCGTTGGTCGCCATAATGAGCGTGGGTATTTCAGGCCCTTGAATAAGCGGTGTACTCTCTGGCACTTTCAGTTGGATTTGAGTCGCACCAGAGGAGATTCGATGCGATCTTGTTCCTATCACTCTCCGGAAATCGAAGGTCGGGCTGGGGCTCCGCATTGGGGGTGGGTCACGTGGACTGTCTCAGATGCCGTGAAGGCGAGCGAATAAGCAATAGATGAATGGGTTACATATTATCGTCGTCTAGAGGCACTCATACTGAAGGATCTATCTGAATGTAACATGCTGAGGAGATTACCTGTGGTATCTGGGGTATGCATTGATATGCCTGTTTGATAAAAGGCATCAGGCAAATCTCGAAAAGCACGCGGCCAGTAATCTATGGAGCTAAATACAATGCACACAATTTGATCGAAGCTGGGAATAGGCCGCAACATAAACGCCTTATATTACAATATGATACAAATATAATTGAGATAACCTATTTTTCGTGCCTAGCAAAGCATAGGCTACTGTTTGTTCCCCCAAACCCAAAGCTATTGGTCAAAGCGACATCGATCTGGCGAGCCTGCGGTTCATTTGGGGCATAGTTGCAGTCGAACCCATCCGCCAGGCGGTTGAGATTAATAGTGGGCGGCATGACGTTCTATCAGGGAAATTTGTTAGCACCTCTTCTTTAGTCTTCGGATATTGTGCCAACCTATAGACTTACATCTCGTATGGCCATAACACTGAACGCCGCCTCGATTGCTCCAGCGCCTCCTAGTAAATGGCCCACTGCACCCTTTGTACTGCTAACGTTAACATCAGCAGCCTTCAGCTTGCCCTCTGGGCCGAGAAGAAGCGCCTTGATGGCAGCATTCTCAGCTGCATCGCCAACGACGGTCGAAGTTGCGTGCGCATTGACATAATCTACCTCGGCGGGGGACAATTGGGCCTGCTTTAGAGCCTTTTTCATCGCCATGTATGCGCCCTCGCCGTTCTCCTTGGGAGCCGTCATGTGGTGTGCATCACTCGAGCAGGCATATCCTTTGAGTTCAGCATAAATGTGCGCATCCCGCGCACAAGCATGTTCCAGTTCCTAGAGTCTGTCAGTCAAGAAAGACACTACCATGTTTGTTTTCTCTTCCGCAAACACATACCTCGAGAATAAGCACCGCCGCACCTTCTCCCACAACGAAGCCAGCGCGGTCAGCATCAAATGGCCGCGATGCCTTCTCGGGGGTATCATTGAAATCGGTAGCTAGACTACGTGCCCGGGCAAAACCGCCAATAGCTAGAGGGTGAATGCAAGACTCGGCGCCGCCGGCAACCATGACATCGGCATCACCGCATGCAATGAACCGTGCGGCGTCTCCGATAGAATGGGCTCCTGTTGTGCAGGCAGTCGTAGCAGCATGATTCGGTCCCATGAATCCATATTTCATGGATATATGGCCCGCGCCAAGGTTAATCAGGAGCTTCGGAACGAAAAGCGGGTTCACTTTTTTGTAGCCCTGTTAGACATAGTTAAAATAATGAAAGACTCGGTTTTCAATAATGATAATACTCACCCCTTTCTCATACGCAACAACAGTATTATAGATCTCGTCGAAGTTACCAATACCTGAGCCAAGACAAACGCCCTGGTATGAGTGTTAAAAAGAATGAACGACCCAATTGATGGCGCAAAAACTCCATACTGTGGCTTCTCTCTGCTCAAATAGCTCGGGTTTCCAGCCTGCATCTTGGAGCGCTTCCTCCGTTGCCGCCATCGCATACTGGGCAAATTGAGCCATTTTCCGCTCCTCCTATCCGCATTAATAAATCCTTAGTATCACAGCAAGGCACTGTTCAATAGAAGAGAGCGCGCAGAAAAAAAGGCAATGCGCCAAAGGACAGTCTTACCCCACGACTCAGCCACTCTGATGCTGTCCACCCACCATCTTCCTTCGTTCCTGACGGCACAACAGCCGCAATCTGGCAAGGAATTTCCGCAAAACGTTTGTCGCGCTGATTCACATTGACAATGCCGCATTGCCCATCCAGCAGGCGTTTCCACGTGCGCCGAAGACCTACTCCCGAGCAAAAAGAAAAGCGATTAGCAAATTGATTCCATCACAATTCCCGTACTGTGCATCGGCATCTCGGCTGCGCTGCCCTGGTCGGGCAGGGAACATAGCATCAACAAAGCCCCAGCGGTGATCGACCGCGGAGCTGGTGGCATCGCAAATGCCGTCATTGGCTGTCAAGACTTTCCCCTTCCGGTGTGGCCGGAGTGGAGACCCCGACCCAGCCCACCGATTTTTCGGCCTCATTGGGGAGCCAGGGTGCACCAGCTCTACGGTCAGTCTGCCGAGTCCGGGGATGGAATCGGTAGAGCATCGCGGAGAGTGCCGTGCATTCGCGTTGCCTAAAGCGCAGTGCATGGCTGATATAGGTTGTGGTCCTGCAGGGTAGAATTGAAGGAACTAGAAACTCACCCACGCCCAGCGGGGTGACCGCGCCCAAGCCTGTCACAACGACACGACGCATGGCATTGTTGATTAGAAGAAGGTATATGCGGAGTCTTTTAGGAATTGAAGCAGCTGGTGATACAGTAGAAGTGCAGCCGGAGTTTGCAGAGCGAAAAGCGGGTTGGGGCGGCCAAGAAGGGAAGGTCTGCACGAATTGCGGTCCGCGGGCGGAGGGCGGGGCCCGTATCTGCTCGTCTTTCCCTTTAGATAGCAGCAGCTCTGATTAGGAAGCTCGGCGGAGAAAACCCATGGTCTATATAACCCCGTTGTCGGGGGACATTCTTCATTCTTCCCCCATTCAAGTCCAGAGACCATGCCTGCCTGGAAGTCTCTTGTGAGCGTGCTGGCGCTGGCCGGCACTGCGGTGTCATGCGCGCACCACGGCGACACCGAGGTTGTCCCTGAACATGAGCGCGAGGAGCTGCTTAAGAAGTGGGATCAAGAGGTATGGCTACTGTCAATTACTGTCTGACGGGCTGGATCTGGTCTCTGCCCAGAGGAGAGAGAGAGAGAGAAATCGGCAATCTAACCGGAACTATAGTGGTCCTTCTCTGGTATCGCCAGCTTTGCCCACTTGAAGCCCGTCAAGTGCCTCATCGAGCCCGACGAACGCTACGATATCGCCGTCATCGGCGCTCCCTTCGACACGGCTGTTAGCTACCGACCCGGCGCACGTTTCGGACCCCGCGCCATCCGCGCCGCCAGCGCGCGCCAAATGGCCGGTACCAGCTACAACACCCGGGCCGGCATCAACCCGTACCAGTCGTGGGCGAAGATCACCGATTGTGGTGACATCCCGATCACGCCGTTCGACAACGGGCTCGCGGAGCGGCAGATGTATGAGGCGTTCCTGGAGCTGGGCTCGCGCAAGCCGGTGAACGCCGCACCCAAGGGTGGCGACAGCATCGGTGCTGGCCACCCCAAGCTGGTGACGCTGGGCGGCGACCACAGCGTGGCACTGCCGGCGCTGCGGGCGC